>NW_016107332.1:725895-825731 GCF_001604975.1 Cebus imitator
GAGAAAGCTCAGAGCTCGGCTGTAACATCCCTAGCCTTTCTCATATTTTAAAATAAACAATTTTAGGAAGAGGGGATTAAGGGCTCGCGTCTGAGAGATGACAAGTAGGGTATATTGCTAGCTCCAGAAGAATTGCCTCGGAAATTCTCCTTTAGTTGGCCCTTGGCTTTTCATTCTGATGACAGATGAAGTATGAGTATAATTCTCAGAAAATTCCAGGTGTTAAACATGTGCACATTCCAGAAATGCTCTATGGGTTGCTGGGTTTGTGACAATCAGACCAACAGGGGAATAGCTCTCTTTCCTAGCCCTTCTAAAACATGATGCGATATTTGACCCATACCTTGTTCTGATCATTGAAAATCTAGTCAGAGGAAACACAGTGAACAATATGAACTCTATTGAATAATTAGTATTAACTGCCAATCTCTTTTCCTCCTAAAAATGACACATAAAAATGTATAAACTAACACTCTTGCAATCTGGGGACCTGAATTTCCCACAAACTGTCTCTAAGTCCTTGTTTTGCAATCTGCTACCTTCCAGTAACTACTAGTAGTTATCAGGTATTTAGAATGTTGTTGTTTATGTTGGTGGTGGTTTTTGGTTTTTTGTTTTTTTGCTTTGAAGAGAGATTTACAACCTCCTCCTCTTGAATATTATGGTCATTTTGGATTTTCTCCTCAGACTAGAGAACAGGAATGTCAACAATGTTTTGAGAGTTTATGGGCACAGATGTTAACTTCCTAAAACAAAACGGAACCCCAATTTGGGCAAAAACCAATCTCATTACTTTTACAAAAACAAAAACAAAATTTAAGTAGTCTTCTCACTTAACTCAGAGAAGCAACACTGTCCTATATTAAAATCATAATCAAATAATTCTGATCTTGAAACTGAGTCACATGGATTCACAGATACTAAAGGCTGAGCTTGCTCGAAACCTATATGATTACTTTTCTGGTATCATCCTTCCTTCTTGATTACCTCCTTCAAAAATTTAGTGAGTACTCTGCACATAACAGAAGCTTACAGGGTTTAGGGAAGATTAAGTAAGGCAGCATAAAATTCCTGGCATAAAGTAGGTGCTCCACAAAGGTTAACTTTCACTGTCTTCCAAAAACAAGAATGTATTTTTCAAATATCTAGTCACACTAATGCTGCAGGTAGCTTGCTAGGAATATACTAGAGTAGTATACTGATATCACATTTTATGTCAGTCTGCGTTATCCACAGATAAGCAGTAACTATGATTTGGAAGTTGGTCTATTTACCCTACTTGATTTTGTTCATCATTGTGTTAAAAGGAGCAGTCAGTTACACTCTTCCTTCCTTTCCATGCATCTTAACTACAGAATATCAGTCCCTCAAAACTTTACATTAAATCTCACTATGACGATTGCTATTGAAACTTCACTGTACTCTTCTGCTGGTCACAGATTCCCTGAGTGTCTGTCCTCATCCAAGCCTGCTTGCTCTGTGTGTCTGTGTTGCGGAGCTTGAGACTCTAAAAATAAATGGGGAGGGCGATGGGGGAAATGTTGCCCTAAGAATACTTCTCATTCCTCTGTTCTTGTTGGGCCCTGTTTTGGGGAAAGATAGGGGTTGGGGGAAGCTTGACCTTGTGTCTTTGTCAATAAACTCTCATACAGACACACACACACAAAACTTCACTGAGTGTACAGTTCTTAATTCCAATAGCATGGATTTATCATCAATTATATGTTCATTGCTTTGGCTTTGTTTTCCTAAGATATTTGAAATAGTCCTTGAATATCCAGAATATCTTGGTTCCACCATTAGAGCATCTTCTTTGTTAGTGTCTGACTGTCTCAGAAATGGACAAAAAAAAAAAAAAAAAAAAAACATTAGTGGTGAGGTTGAGCTACACTATTCTTTATTGATTTCTACTAAAAACCAGGGTTATATTTTTAGATCATAATTTTGTAAGGTTCAGGCCATCAAATATAGTTTCTCTTTTGTGTTGAAAGCTTTTATTTTTTAACAATAAAATTAACAGTACACACTTCAATTCAATTTGTCAATCACTGGGATGGCTGTGGCAGAAGACCTGAGTGTTGGCCACTTATGCTTTTAACAATGAGAAACACCAAAAAGACCAAAATTGTTACAACGCATTGCAGCTGCTGTGGCCGGGACCCACTTGGAAATGTAATTTCAAGAGGATTTTTCTTGTTAAAAAGCCATTTCCTCCTGAAAAGTGTTGGGAAGATAGCAGGGCAAATAGGCAAACAAGAAAATTTACAAGAATTTCCAAAGAGTACTTTGGAGGCATTGTATTAATTTGAACAACTGCAAGAACATTTTTACTGGGTTAAGAAGTTTAGTCTTTCCACTTAATATTAATGGGATGGGTTTGCATTTTTTTTAATAACGTTTTAAATTTTTAAAAAATTATTGTAAGTAGACAATTTAGAATTGTATAAATCTATGAGTACAAGTGATATTATGATTATTAAATACAATGTAGAATAATTAAATCAAGCCATGCACAGAAAGACGAATAATGCATGTTTTCATTTATATGTGGAATCTAAAACAATTGAACTCATTTTAAAAATAATTTTTGACAGGCTTTGCGTATGTGTGTCTCTGTGCCCACATTTTAACTAAGTTGCACATAAAGTAATGCGTGCCACCAGAGTAGACTCTGGGGAACTGAACTGAGTATGATTTGTTCCTGCCTCCTCTTTCAGAAAAAGGCTGGGTTTGGAGTGGAGAACATACCACTGACCTAAGTTCCTTAACTGTTTCTGGAACATCATGATTCTCTGGGAAATAATAAGCATATTACATAAATTCTGACCATGTTCTTCTAATGGAGAAGACCTGATTATAAAATAATATTACATTTCAATTTTAAGACTTTCTAAACCCAACTGCGGGTTTTCCACCTTCGAGCAATTGACATTGAAAGGTTTACAATTATAATCACAATGCTGAATCCTGACTCAGAATGTTTATAGGAAGATTAAAAAATTATTTGGAGAAACCACACATTTATTTGACATTCTCACCTTCTGTGGGGTACTTTGTTCATGGAAACAACAAAAAGCCACTCAGAGCCAAGTATTTTGAATGTGGTATGTTAACCAGTATATATAACATTTTTATGGTCCCAAAGTTATGGCCTATAAACATGTAAACTCTTCCTAAAATTAATTTTAAAAGAAAGGTCTACATAACAGTATCAAAGGAATGAGCTCTCTGCAGTGACTAATTTGGAAAACAATGTTTGAACATGCTTCATTATAAAATCTATGACATTTTAAACTTGCATCTTTATTTCTCAAACATCTTAGTTTGATATATTTCAGCACATTTTCTGTTGCTCTGTCCTACCTCTAGTAAGTTCTTGTTCACTTTACTGACACCTCTCCACCAATCCAGGCTGAGGTCACCACTGATTCCTACATGCCAACTTATTTCTCCCCAGATTGCTAATTCCCTGTGAGTCTGCCTCTTCTCACTATTTCTTTAGTGCTTTGAAAATTACAAAGTTAGACTCAGACCTTCTCAGGAAAGTGAGGCATTTATGAAGGAAAAAAAAAAAAAACTTTAATTTCTTCTACAATATTTTGGGGAAAAAACAGACATCAATTCTTTATAATATTAGCATAATGCCCAGCACAGTGAGACCTTTTCCTGTCTGCTTATGGAAATAGCTTGCTTGCACCTACAAGTCAGCCTGTTTGCCAAAAGAGCCAGGGTATAGTCTGTGAAGAATTACTAAAATCCCTTGATTACATTTTCTGTTAATGAAGAAGGGTTTTTGAGTGGACATTGATGTCTACTTTATTTTATTCATTTGCTTCACTTATAGCAAAAAGCAGAATGTTCCATTTTTAACTGAAGTTAACTAGATAACTAAGAGATAAAATTCAAGTGTTCAGCCTTAGAAATCTTTATGAAAAAGAAAATCTCATCATGTTGTCCAGTTCTAAAACTGTATTAGAAATAGAATCATGAACTAGACAATTTCTGGGAGCCTCTTTCAACCTTAAAATTTCAACTAGAGGCTTCAAATGCATTACACTTGTTTTTATTGCTACATATATCTTGTACAATGTTTGTTGACTATGATCATAGCATTTAATATACGTAAGAAGTAAGCAATTAGCAAGTTTATTGACTTATCTGAAGAATTTGAATCACATCTGAATTTTGAAATGTACCAATAGAAGGTCTGCAGCTGGTTTCTCTGGCCTCCAACTTATATAAGAAAACATGGCACAGTGATTAAGTGGGTTAAGTATACAGACTTAATTGATGGGTTGGCCTTAAATCTCAGCTCTGCTGTTTATGAGATGTGTAGCCTGAGGGACACAGTAGAGAGAAATAAGATAACTGATGACATTGTGTGCCGTATTGAGAGGTTTAGACTTCATGTTTTAAAATGGACAGAAATGGAGAATAGATTGATCAGAGTTTTACGTTAGAAAGCTCACTTTAGAAATAATAGTATAGATGATGTTTCAGAGAGTAGAAAACTTTTACAATATCATAGTAATCCATTGAGAAATAACAATGGTCTGAATCAAGGCAATGAAAAGTTGGGATGGCCATAAATCAGTAAAAAAGGATTAATATTAGGGAAGAAGTAGAATCCTATAAATTACAGTATAATTGCTTTGGAGGAGGGATAAAAAGCAGGAAGCCTAAATTGTTTCTAGCTTGGTCAAATGGTTGGGTGGCAATACTAATGACCTTTATATGGAATACAAGAGGAGAAGCAACTTTAAGGGAAATAAAGTCTGTGTTTAGTTTTGGAACATGTTCAATTTGAGTTGCCTGTCAGATGTCCAAATAGATGAAACCCCTGGGAAGGTGGATATATAGAACTTTTGGTGAGAATCTAATCATATAATTGATAGCTTAGAATCCTTTGCCTTACTTTTGCCACAATAGTCTCCATCTTTGCAATTTTTCTATAGAGTATAATCAACTTTTCTTCATGTTATTAAAGAGTAATAATCATGTTAATATAATTCATTATTTTTGCTCAGATGTTGAGTAAACTAGAAGTCAAAGATTACACTCAGAGCTGGCTAAAACTAAGAGTATTCATTTATTTTGGAAAACAATTTTAGCTTATAAAAATAAAAGAATCACTGTGAAAAGACATGGAAGAATCTTAAATACATATTAGTAAGTGACAGAAGCCAATCTGAAATGGCTACATATGGTATGATTACAACTACATGACCTCCTGGATAAGGCAAAACAAGATGCAGTACAAAGATCAGTGAATATCAGGCATTAGAGAGGAGGAAAGGGTAAATAGGTGGAACACAGAGGATTTTTAGGACAGTGAAATTTTTCTGTATGATACTATAATGATGGATACATGTCATTATACCTTTGTCAAAATCTATAGAATGTACAACACAAAGTGTGAACCCCTGTGTATGGATATTAATAATGTATCAGTGTTGACTCATCACTTGTAACAAATTTACCACACCAATGAAAGTTACAAATAATAGTGGAAGCTAGGGAAAGAAAGAGGTAAAGGAGTTTATGAAAATCACTATACTTTTGACTAAACTTTTTTTCAAAACTAAAAATGCCCTGAAAAAAAAATGAAGCCTAATAACAATCATTTAAAAGACCACTAGTTCCCTAACACAAATTTTACTCTTGTATGTATATGTATTATGTTACCACTCTGAGATTCCTGCACATATAATATGACTAAATGGATCTATTACATTGTTTGATGCTTCCATAGCAATACAATAATGTGTTTTCAACAGCTTTGGAAAGACACTCACTTTCTTCTTTAAAAAGTTTTTGTCAAAATATATTTCCTTTGTCCTAATCCATATGGTTGTGCATCAATACAACCTGGCTGTACAATTGGCTGCTTCTCTGAACTTTGTCTATTCTGAAACCTGTAACCAATAACATATCCAAAATATGACCCTAAAGTATAGTTTCAGAACCTTAAAATTACACCGACATCTATTATTGAGACCCTTATCATACCGTCCAAGGTGTTTTTAAAATATATAAACAGTAGCACATCCCAGGCATGAGAGAAAAAAATACAGGCAAGGGCTCCTCTTGAATAGTGAGGATATTCTAGCAGCAGGCAAGAGAACTATTTGTAGCTCGCCTGCAAGAATAAAAAACTAAGTTCTTACCAGAAATATGGAAGTATGACTTCTGATACTAATTTTTTAAACAAATCCAAAAAATTCAAAACAAATAGGCAAAAGGAAAAAAGCAAACAAAAAAAAATTCTATTTTCAATCTCTCCACCCATACTTTTAAAAAGTAGTCCATCAAAACAGAAACTAAATTCATGATTCCAAATTTATAAATTATTCTCTGCTTGATTCTAACTGCTTAATTCACATTTGCACTTTATAAATTCAGGGTGGAATGGTCTTAAAATTCTTTTTTATAAAACAACTTCTAATGATGTTGAGGCAAGTAAGTAGTGTTATGTTTTACAAAGAGATAGAGAAAGGACTTAATATTATGACAACCATTTTACTGATTAAAAAAAAATTATGCTTAAAGGTGTTAGATAATTTCTTTGAGGTCCAGCATATTTTTAAAAAATAGGCTAATGAGGTTTTTTTCTAAATTGATATCCAGTGCGCTTTCAGACTCACCCGCTATTGCATGCAGAAATCGTAACCACATTCAACAGTATGTTCTTAGAAATGAAAGTGTGATGGTGCACAAGGCATATAACCCAGAGGAAACAATGAGGACAGCCACAGATTAATAATGCATGTAACATCAAAGTGTCAAATGTTCAATAGTTATGGCTCACTTACTCCTGAAGTAGAGAGAAAGGAAGAGGTTAAGCATATCCCCAGGCAAAGAGGTCCATCCTGTGTAAACCAGAAGTCATGAAGTTGCAGAAGGGAAACCGGGAGAGGTCTGAGAAGATAGATGCTTCTATACAAGAAGTTCAGGCTGCTTCTAGCATCCCTCACTGGAGCTGATTCTGAGATAGTGTCTTCCTGAAACACTGCTAATCGCCAAGCTCAAGCCCCGAGTTCTCTGCCAGGGAAGGGCAGTAGTCTAATGGGTCTGTGGTATTCAAATTCATTCAGTAAATAATGATATACGTTTTTAAAAAAGTTTTTAAACAATAGAACAAAATGGTAGAATAGCCCACAGCTGAAGAGAAGAAAAGGACTATAATTGAAAAGTCACACTGATTACCTACAGTAAGAGAGTTTATTTCTCAAACCTTTTTAGGAGTGTGAGTGGAGAAGGGGGGTTACAGAATCACAATGTAAAATATATTTCTTCCTCTGTCAGAAGTGTTTAAAAGCCACTGGGCTCTATCCTAGTTGGCTCTTGGACAAAGGTCAAGTAGTCTGCATTCTTAGCAGGCCCACCACCACTTTTGTCCCTTCTTTTGTGTGCTCCTGCCGTTGCCTGCAGACGTTCCAGGCAGGTTTCTTGCTAACCATGTCTTTAAAGCGTCAGTACTGAAAAAGTGAGCAATGACAATACAGTCCAAGCCACTTCCTTTCATTCCTTTTGTTTAAAACTGATTGACACAGTTGTCATCGTCACACTGTAAACTTTGATAATACATTCTGACCTACATAAATTTAGAGCTGAAAAAGAGTCTATGTATAATTTATCTCCCACCAGGTAGTCAATCAATTTAAGGCAACTGAATTTAATTCTTCCACAGAGCTTTGTGTTGTTATTCAAAATTTAACAGAAAGCATTGCTTCTGATTATTTGAAATGTTTGTATTAGAAGTCAGAGGATGCAAGTTCCAGTGAAAATTTTATTTGTCACAGGCATTGATTATACTAGATTGGGTAGATCATGAAACATGTCCTAGTCAGATTTCTTCTCGTGTAAAATGAGCAAGTTAAATTAGGTAATTCCCAATGTGTCATCGAGTTCTGTGTCCTGTTTTAGTCTATTGTGTAAGTTCTTGAAACTTTTAAAAAATAAAAGCTTCTCTTGGTCCTTTTTGTAAAACTCTGCATCTTCATTGATATTTGCATTCAAGCAACTATTTAAGCACATATAATATTTAAGTACATTTGAAGAATCCTCTTGCTTATTAAAATATTGGGAAATTTTAAGAGTCTTGTCAGGTTAAAAGTAAATGTTAAGGCTTTTCACTCTGCAAATCAATAAATTATTTATGAAAAATAAACAACAAAAAAACTCTTTGGTCCATTGTTCAAAATATAAATATATATTGTTTAAAATATATGTTCATATTATATTAACATTTTATGAGCTTAAGTCATAGTAACTTGTACATTCTAATCAGACATGAGTTTCTTTAACAAGTCCATCACATATTAAAAAAAAAAAATGGAAGTCCACCTAAACTTCAAATATTCAATGAAGTAGGGTTAAAGGAACAAAAAGCACTTTTCTTGGTAAGAACCTACATACCATTTTTTCATCACCCGTGAATGGTAAAGACATACCAGAGCACAGGATGAATTTTTAGCAGTCAGCTTGTTATAGCTTTACTTAAATGATAGGCATTTTTGCTAACTATGAGAAATCATGAAGACTTGGTTGCCCAAATCCAGACAATACGAGGTTAACAAAAAGGTGTAATTTTTCTTGTCAAGGGTTTTCTGTTGTTATTGCTGTTATTTCTGGCAGGATTTCCAAAACAGTTGAGCAAGAAATGGGACTTACAATTTTATAAAGCTAAAAGTAGACAGCTGCATATGTGGCAGGTGATTCCAAAAAGGAAAATAACATCAGTAAAGAAGAGAAAGTGGAACAGAAAGAAAAGAGGACTGTTGAGAGAGCTGGAGGAAATGCCCACATGTATAGGTAGATAATTGCAGAGAAATAAGGGAAGAAAATAAGAAGGAATGAACCAGAAAATAAAACATAAATAGCATAACAGTAAACATACAAAGGAATAAATTAGGCATAAGTACTAGACAGTGGGCTGCCGAGAGTACAGAGCATGGCTAATGGGATAAAAAAGCCTCTGGATTTCAGGAGACTAACACAATACCTGTTGCACGAAAGGGTTAAGAGGAAATAGGTGTTGAACAATGAGAACACATGGACACAGGGAGGGGAGCACTACACACTGGGGTCAGTTGGGGGGAAATAGGGGAGGAATGGTGGGGGGTGGGAAGCTGGGGAGAGATAGCAAGGGGAGAAATGCCAGATGTAGGTGATGGGGAGGAAGGAAGCAAATCACACTGCCACGTGTGTTCCTATGCAACAATTTTGCATGTTCTTCACATGTACCCCAAAACCTAAAATGCAATAAAATAAATGGGAAAAAAAAGAGGAAATAGAATGAGCAAGTGAAAACCATTATTTGAACGTAATTGTAATTTCAGGTGATTTTTAAATGATAATTCTTCCCTCTGCCTCTCACTTGGCTGAAGTTTTTTTCCTCCATTACCAGTTAGGAATGTTTACTGGCAGTTTATTTTCAATATGTTCAAAGAAACGTATCACATGCTTCCATGAGGTGTATTTCACTCTTGATTTAACATTACTGAAATATTTTCAATTTATCTAAATCACACACACACAAAATCTCAAATAAAAAAAAAAAAGGAATGAAAATGAGATGGAAACAGTGAATTCCCAGTCTCTGAGTCCTCCTGGAAGAGACAGCTGACACTCAGAAAAGGTTGTCAGCCTTCCAAAATCCTAGCAAGCTGTCTTGGCCAATACACTATGTGGAAAGTGTCAAGAATCTTATCTTTGCAGGAGCTATCTCACTTTGGAAAATACCAAATTTATACTGTTAGAAATAGACTAACATCTTATTCAGTTATTTTGGTTCTTGTGGTTAAACAACTAATGCTGTCTTGTGTATGACCTCCACCTATTAGGATTGTATTGTTAATATCTGGGGTACTGATGTTTCCATGCTCCTTCCACAGTTCCACTAATTACTTAATTATGTGCCAGTTTGCTTATTTTCTACAAGACAACATTGACTTATCTATCTTGATGTAAACATTCAATAGTAGAAATGTGACATCATGTGTATATGTATGTTTATTTTGTCTTGTTTTGCTTTATACTTCTTAGCCTCAGAGTAATTGAGTTCATTTGTTTCCTTCTTGTATATCATATGCATTAGTTTAGCCACCCCTGCCCAAATTAGCGGGGAAGATTAAGCTGCCACTTCTTATTTGGTGCATGAGCATTTGACTTTACTTATTTCTGTAATGGCAGTGATAATAGTGACATCAGCACAATAACTAAGTGCACTGTTTTCTTCTTCAAAGATTTTTTTAATGTAGGTTATCCTCACCATTGCCCTGCAAGTTAAGCATTATTACTTTTATGGTTGTTGTTGTTATTGTTATCCCTATTTTATGGGTATATTAAAAAAAGAAAGGCTAGAGAGATTAAGTGACTTTTCCAAACACATTAATCAGTGGTGAGTGGAGTTTAAAACCCGTTTGGAAATTGTAGTGCTGTGATGCTGATGCAAAGCATCTGATTCTCTGAATGGCAGCTAGAAGAGGTTAAAGGTCAGGAAAAAGCAAAAGCAATACAAGACTCTAAATTTAGAGAAATTCCCCCATCTGATCAGGATGTAAGTCATGCAGCCAAACCAAAAAAACTCATTAAAGAGAGGACATTGGGAAAGTCTGCGCCTCTCTGTCACATAAAGACATTCAGATTCAGGTAGATGAGGACAGGGGAATTTGTTGTTGGGTATGAGGAAAGAAGAGAAAATAAACTTCATGCAACAGAATCTGCTTTCCACTTGGGATGATGCTATAATTTTATATTTTAATGGGAAAGAGTAGAAGAACTATAGGGATGTGTGGGATGGCAGGGAGGCAAGTAGAAACAGAGATGAGAATAATGGATTGCTATGGTGCCTGCTTTAGTATCCATGAAGTGCTAACATACTTTGGACTTCTCACAGTAGCAGCTGGGAGCAACAGAGTTTGGGTTTTGCTGTGGCTTTTAATGAAATTGGGGTTATACCCATGTCACTCAAGTACAGAGAGGGAAGAGTAAGAGTTCATGTTCTCTCCTAAATTCAGAATAAACAGCATATTTTTAGCAGCATAACAAGGTGGTTTAATATATGGGCTCTAATATTAGATTGCTTAGGTTTGAACTTTACCTTTCTCCATTTACAGTAGTGAGACTTTTATACATTGTATAACCTCTCTGTGTCTCAGGAATATCTATTGTTTATTAAATGTTTCATCATTTGTAAAAATAAGGATGATTTGCTTCAAAAGGCTGCCTAGAGGATCAAAAGAGTTATTGCCATTGAGCATTTAGTTTCATGTCTGGTACAGAGTGAACACCCAATTAATGGTATCCCTTATTCTAATTTAATGTGTGCCATAAGTTTTTGCAGGATAGTTTAAGGAGATAATATACCTGAAGATCACTCACTTCTATTCCCCTGAAGAAAGAACAATCTTATTCCGGATGATAAAGCATAACATGAAGATCTAATGTCTTTCAGGGACGGTTTGGACAGACTACCACTTTGAGAAGTCATTTTTCCTAATTGTGATACTATTGTTTTGCCGTTTCATTTACTTATTTACTCATTGATTTTTTTTTTTAATTTTAGATTTGTTCTTTTTTGTTTTAGATTGTTTTATTTGATTTAAATTAGATACTGAAAAGTATTTAAAAGAATATTTGAAGTCCATTTGTCCCTTTGGACTCTGTGGAAAAAGGCAAGTAACATGTTTTTAGAAATTGACTGCTTTGTGATTTTGCTGATTTTATTTCTAAATTTATTGTTTAAAGCACATAGAAAAATCTAAACTATTATTAAGATTCCCAAAATAGAATCTGTTGTACATTTTCAGTGGCTGTGGAATACATGTTAGAGGAGTAGCAATTCTGTTGTTAGTGATACGTAAACCAATTAATTCAGTTAAAAAACAATTGAAATAGAATATTGAAATCTTTCTGCCTTAAAGTTTTCTTTGATTCAATTTGCCATTACAAAGAAAAGAAAAGAACCTACCAAATGTTGTATCAACTGACCTCTTTGAAAGAATGGTTTATATTTTTCCTAACAAAACAATTAGAGAAAATAGGTTATTCCGCTCTGGTTCCTGTAAAGAGTGGACAGAGGAGACAGAGAAAACTGACCTTTGCTTACCTTAAACAGTAATACTAAATTTTTCTTATGCATTCTGTATTGAATCTTTCTGTATAATCTTAAATTGATGCTACATAATGCAAAATGTCTATTAATTATGATTAATCTTACTTCCTTTTGGTTTTTGCTTCTGGATTGTTAAAAAATGACTCAGTAAGAAGCTCAGGCAGACACAAATGTCACATAAACCTTTTGAACAATCAGATAAATAACTAAAAACAGGTTTATCTCCTTGTTATAAATGAGTACAAGTGACTAGAGGCATAAGGAAGTAAAACAACTCCAACAGGCCGTCAGAAAGTCGCAGGCAGAAATAAGATTGTAATTGATTTTGCTGTTAACTCAATACTAAAGAATAAACAGCCATGAGAGACTGAGTCTAAAATGGTAAATATGTTAACTATTATGCATTTCTTCTAAAATGTAACCAATTATTTTAATGTACTTTTAAAGCAATTTTGTAAGGAAATGAAGAAGAGCCAATATTTTCCTAGATCAGAACATACTAGCTATAGTTCTATCACATTGCCTTACCTAATCTTAAAACTACAAGTTTCAAAATATATTGGAAAAAAGAAGAGGGGGCAAAAGTTTGTATTGGAGAAGAATATTCAAGAAGATTATGATAGGGTCAGAGTCACAGCTGGAGTAAGTTTGAGCAACTCTGTCCTCTTGCTCTCTCTAGCCTAGCGCAAAAATAAAATGATGGATGTTCATATGAGATTATCATTAAAATATTTTTCTTGCTATTCATGAGTTAACTTTCCACTTGTATCAGCTATCAATTTTCTATAATTCATGGTGAGAGGAAATGAAACTTAATGTAGATTATTTCAAATTCTTTTATTTTTGAAAATTTAATCGTCAAAATGATTTGCTTTCATGATTATGTTTAGTGTTAGTCAATGTCCAGAGAAGCTAGAAGATTATTTATTCTTAATCAATAGAAAGTTGGGCTGAGGTTAGAAAAAGAAAAATCATAGATAATTTCAGAAAGTGAAGAGATCACCTACCATAAATAGAGTATATAGATTATTTCAGTGAGCACTTTCATGAATGCTTGTGCATATAGATACAGCATACTTTTATTAAAGAAAATGCAATCTACAAATATTAGTGCTGTTTAACCAGCTCTTTCAAGCTTCTATTTCAATGAATTTCAAGAATTCTTTTCTCACAACAAAACTTCATCCAAACCACTATCCTTGAAGTGTCCAAGTCATATTAGAAAATCATAGAATCTGAATTTATGTTAAGCCATAGCTTCTATTTAGAAACACATGCCAAAAATCTTATCTACATTTAAAATATAACTATGAATATCACTATTCTAGTCACTTTTAAAAGAATTACAAAATGCTACTGCATTGCATTCAAATTAAATTCATCTGCCCATCTCAAAAGGACAAAACAAAAAGAATAAAAGAAGCTATTACAACATAAATCCAAAGGTTTTTCATTCACACAGAAAAAATGTGAATTGCAAAAGTTAATTCTTTTAAATAGTTTGAGTACTTAAAATTTGTTTTGAAGATGGCCCATAAAAGTCAGTACCTCAAACTTCAGAGGTAATATCAAGCAACAGCATACTTCATCAAAATATATTTATTCACATGACATTGAAGATTTTGTTTGAAATTACTTTTAATTTAGAACATCTGAAACAATCTCCTTAGAAATTGACATATATATTAAAATATATATTAGGTAAATATATTCGTAAGAGTCCTGAAGCTTAATTTATCCTGTATACATATATAGTACATATATGCAGTACTTATTAGCAATAGCTGCTAATAAAAGGCAAATTAAAACACTGATGTGGATAAGCAGCAGTTAGGTTTTTTGTTCATTCTGTATTAATCATCTGAATACTGTCACTCTCAATTTCTGATGCCAGTTTCCATCATAATTCATATTTTGTGTTTGAAAGCAAGCCCAAAATTGAGAAATGTAACACCTCTGGAGAACAGTGCATTTTTTTCTCTCTAAATCTTTTATAAAATTAAAGGCATATTTTCCAGAAGTGATATTACAGATAATCGACCTTGCCTATGGAACAAGTAGAATTCCTATAAATAAGAATATTTCTTTTTATATAAAATAGGCAATTTTCAATAAAAATTTAGAGCTCATGTAGTCTCATTTTTACTTTTGTAGATTAATGAATTACTAAAAATATCAGTATTTCTTCTGCAGTGGCAATATTTAATTCTCTATCCTGAAAAATAAAAATAGGCAATTATTCAACTTCCATTTAGAAGAAAGAATACCAAGGACTACGTTTCCAATCTGCCTACTTGAAGCTGCATCCTACAGTTTCTTCCTCCTGTTTCCCTGAAAGGAATATATTTCAACACCATCTGTCAAATATAAATGGCGTTGGGGGAAATCAAAGGTATTAAGTCTTAGGATGATACTTATGATTAGCTAATTTGATCAGTTGGCAGTTTGATTCTAATATTTTCAATCATATTTTGCTATTGTGGTACCTAAAAATTCAGCTCAGCTGCATTTCAATTCTAGAGTTTTTTGCTACAAAAGGAAATGACAGCTCCCCTCTAATTTCCATTTCATTTCTGAAAATAATACTAAGAATGTTGGTGACCACATAGCTATAGAATAAAGAAGATAAAGAGACTCATAAGTACCCAAATAATTATTCTTTTTACTTCAAAGGGAAAATATTTTTCTATGTGTTTCTTCATAATAATACACATTTTAGATCATTCATTAAACGATAATATAGAAAATAAAATCTTCCTATTGGCCAGCTATCCTCCTGCTATAAAATCCAACATTTTGTTTTGTTTTACCTTTATCTTGACTATGTTAACAATTTTTTCACAAGCCTAATGTCAAATTTTAACAATCTAAGATTCCGTTATGTAAATATAATAAAATATATTCCATAGAACTGTTAAGTTATGAAGGGCATATCAGAAATTCAGCTCATTTGTGAAATAAATATATAAACAAATTCTCAGTTTAAGGAGACATAAGTAGACTTCCAGACTCTTTAAGAAGCATAATTAAGTAGCTATTTGGAGAGGTAGGAAAGTAAAAACATATTTTATATCTATTTATATACAGATATAGTATCAAAACATAAAGCAGCAGCTAAGTTCTGGGGTACATCCTTCAGTCTCCTCTGTGCAACGCTATGATTAATGAAAAGACGAACGTAACTGGTCTTCTGACAGAGGAACGTCAGGTGTGTGGGCCCAATTGTGGGACAGAAACAAAAAGCGCTTTCCAAAAATTCTCAGAAAATACATAGATTAGAATGGAAAGGAACCTCAAGACTATTGAGTCCTTCCCTGTGTCCCTGGAGGAACTACACATTAAGCTTTCTTAAATTGGGAACATGAAATTTGAAGTCAGTAGCATTAGAGGAGTCATGATATGGATTGAGAAGATCCATTCTTTCTAACCCCTGTCCCATCTCATGACAGACTTCTAAGAAACTGTCAGGTTTATTGCTACTGAAAATTCTGGGGTGTCTCCCGGGAGAGGAAAGGAATGAAAGTGGTCACATACAGGCATAGGTATGTACACGTGTGAGGGCGTGCAACGATTATATTTGTATGTATGTATATGTACTTTCTTACGTTTTCTGAGACCTTAAAAAAAAATCTGATTGCTGATTTTGTAATCCCTTGGAAGGATAACTGAAATGGTTGACATTTCAAAGCTCTGGGAAGAGTTCTAGACCTGCAAAACAAGCAAAACTGCAAAATTGTCTCCGTGAGAGGGCAGGAGGGGCCAAGCCCGGGCCTGAGTGTTGTCTCGCGGTCCATCCTGGCCTGGCCCCCTCAGTCAACCTTCACCCTGCTGGCTGCGCCGTGGGCAGGGGCTGTAGAGGACACCGAGAGCGGGCAGAGCCGCAGCATCAGGTTGCTGCAAGGAAACTGGGACCTTAGGGGCGTGGGCCACCGCCAGGGGTTGACACTGTGCAAGGTTTCTGTGCGAAGTGCGTGTGCCACTGGCAAACTGGCTTTTAGTTTTGGCTTCCCACAAAAGGAGCGGAAGGGGGAGCTGTCGTGATTCCCAGTGCCCGCAGGGCCCCCTCTCCTGGCCACTGCGCGCGCCAGCCACAGCTGGTAGCGAGTGTGCGCCCTGCTGTCTCTGTGCGTGTCTATTTGTATAACTGTTTGCAAGTGGCTTTCAATCTGTCTGTGTGGCAGAGACAGAGGCGCCCTCCGGAAAGTTCCCTGTCTCAAAAACGCCTTCAGCCTCCTGTTATATCGCTGGCGACCCTAGGACGCTGTCATTGTCATCTTATTTTGCTTCTTTCTGGGTGACTTATTTACAATTCTGCGTGAGTGAGAAATGTGCATCTATTGGATTTGTCAGTGACCTTACTTCTTTGAAGAAAGAAAGTGATTGGGAGGGAAGAAGAATCTGAAAAGGAGTGATTCCCCCTCCGGATTATAAAATATAGTGGACAAACGCCCAGTATCTCACTGTCTAGACTGAAATCCCGCTCTACCACTTATACTAGCTGTGTGCCTTGGGCAAATCCTTCATCAATCTGTGCCTCAATTACTTCATTGGCAGAGTGGGAAAGCAACAGTATCTACCTCACAGAGTTACGAAGATTAAATGAGTGAATACGTAAAACGCTTAGAACTGTGCCTGGCACGTTAATAGGTGCTATAAATTAGATGCTATTAACATCTTCATCAGTTGCATCACAGTGTCAAATGGAAGGACCATCCTGACCACTTTCTCTGCAGGAAAGAGCTAGATCTCCGTACGTGCCCACGACCCAAAGCAAAGGTGAGACCGAATCCTAACCTGTTCACTCCGTTTACTCCGTGCAGTGCAGCACCAGCAGCCACCCAGACACCCCCGCCCACACAGACCCTGCTTCAGAGAATCCCTCCCCAGCCGCCTGTTCTCTATATCTGGGGCCGAGCTCCGAATGTTGCGGGATGCAATGGCAAACTGCCAGCTCAAGAGAGCTGGCCCCTACCTCTCCTGTCTGAAGAGTGTGTTTGGGGGTTTTCCTACCTGCCCCAGGTTTTTGCCCTTCTTACTGCCGCCGAATGCCAGTCCTTGGTATGTGCCCGCAGATCGGTTGGCGGCCTGAGCAGGCGTCTCCCCGCCCAGAGAGGACTTGATAGAGTTGAGTTTGGCCCGCGAACTGCCGATCTGTGAGCTCTCCACCATCAGCACCGCAGCCAGGAGGAGCAGGCAGCGGGAAGAATCCTTGCACCGCATCAATACGGCCATCTCCCGGTGAGGGGGTTCCCCAAAAGACGCAAAGCCAGAAGGCGTGGGAATGCAAGGGAGGGAGGACCCCAACACACGGGACCCCTCACTTGGGGCACTGGCGGCTTGCAGATTCTGTTCCCTCAACCATTCCTGGTTGGGGGACCCAAGACCCTATAAACTCAGTCTCACGCCTCGGGACAGAAATTAGCGCAACCCAAGCAAGACCCGCTTCTTCACCAGGGCAGGAAGTTCTGAAAATAACTGGAAGCAATCAAAGGCTAGACGCTTTCTAGCCAAGGAGGCGTGACCCAAGGTGCAAGAAAACCCAGCCCTGTGGATCGCACCGCTTCCGTTGCTTCTTGCCCCGCACCTTCTTGGTCACGCGGGGATCTCGGAGGCGGTTTAATTCTTCTTTTAATTGATCCGGAGGCCCGCACCAGTTCCTTCTCCTTCAGACTCGGTTGCTTTTCCGTCCTCTTTTTTTCCTAGCCTTTTTGTGTCAAACTTTGCAAGACACAATGCTCCTTTTCAAAGTTAGTAGGCGCTTTAATAGGGGATTAGGAGGCGTCTCCGGACGGAATCCTCGAGAGATGAAGAGAAATGTGGTCCCACACACGCGCACTTACAGTTGCCCCGAAGCGTTGTCCCCTGACTCACAGGGGACAGAGAAGGGCTGCCAGCAAAGAGTTGCCAGGAGAGCGCACTTGCGCTAAGCGCGGGCTCCCGCTCTCTCTCTCTGCTCGCTCCCCCCGCTCTCTTTGCTTTTTATAGCTTCCTACAGTGGGTTTCTTTTACCTCCGCCCCCAATTCAAGAGTGACAAAGAGTGAAAACTTTTCTCTCACCCCCAACTCTCCCCCCGCCCCTCCTGTCCGCGTGCTACTTCTACTTCCACTCCAGCTTTTCTCCCTCCTCATCCTCCCGCTCCGTCACCGCCCTATAACAACTGGAAAACGGCAATCCAGCTTTTCCTTGGGGTGAATGAAACATAGGGACTCCTAATTCCTGACAACAGCTCCTGTGGTTGGAGCAGTCTTTGGATACAGGAGGAGGGCAAAGGTGGAAACTGAGAGCGGACAGCGGCAAGCTGCCGCCACCTGATCGCTGCCACCCTTCCTTAGATCTTCCCATCGGTCTTCAGCCCCTGACTCCGCGAGGAGAGCTGGAAAAGCCCTATTGAAGCTTTAGAGAAGTGAGCATCTGCGCATCTGCTCATTAATATTGTGTTCTTTGTGTGCTCACAATCGGTTTTAGCCTGTGTTTCCCAGGGAGCATGGGAAGCTGGAGCCCTATAGGTGCGCCAGGGGGTGTCCAAGGATCCACATAGAGGGTGGAAAGGAAAGAAGCAGACCAAAGAAGGGGAAAGATGAGCCTTAGATTTGGGTCTTTTTAGTCTCCTCTTTCTGAACCCTGGACTCTGCCGCAGGGGTAGCATTTGTCTATGTCTCTGAAGGAGTGGGAAGAATGGGGTGCTCTTGGTATGCTCCAAGGATTTGGACCTCACAGCTCGACTGGGCATACTTACCGTGCCAGGCAACTGCTCTTATTGCGAAAAGGAAATCTCAGGTAAGAATGAACAGGGGCAGGGAGCCTTAGAGATCCTGTCATCCTTGGCTTCCTGCCTTCTGGCCCCTGCAAATTCCAAGAGAACCCATTGTGTCAGCCCCCCGGCTCTTCAGGTCCAATTCCCTTCAGCGAAAGTCTAAGGTGGCTCCAGGAATGACTGGGACGCGCTAGCGCTTGGGGGCGCCAGTGGCAGCCGTTCAGCAAACCAGGAAAGCGCTGCAGGAGACAAGCGCTGAGTTTGGTGATGTCTGGTGGCCAAGGGCAAGACTTCCAAGCAAAGCAAGGGGCTATTTGAAAGTTGTTGCATTTCACCTTCACAGACACTAACGTCCAGGAGCGGAGAAAATCAAGCATTGAGCCACAACTTGAAGTTAGACGGCTGCAGCTAGCCATCAGGGGAGGATACTAGCAGCAAGCTCTTTAGAATTTTTGGACCTAGATTTCACAGCTTTCACACCTGATCCCGGAGCATGTCCATGAGTACAACTTAAACTCGTCGCTAAGTGAGAACGTTAGTAACTCCTTTCTTCTCCCCAAAACGACGCAGAGTTCTAAAGTGGATTTAGAGCCAGTTTTGCAAATTTCTCTGTTCTGACACATGAGTCTGTCTGCCCTGAAATTCCTCATTTTCAGAATTTTTTAAATACGCAAGCAAACAGGGATTAAAACCTGCACCCTTTGGCATATGTTCTTATCTTTCGAATTTCTTTTATTTAAGTTAGAGATTTGTTACATTTGTGTGTATGTGTGTGTGTTTCCTTCACTTTTTAAAAATATGGCAGGAATAACAATATGGGTAACCCTTGAAGGACATCATACTAAGTGAAATAGACCAATTTCACTTAGTATGAAGAAAGAAAAATCCACTTACAGAAGGTATCTAAAACAATTAAATGCACAGAATCTAAGGCTGGAATGGTGGTTACCAGGGACTGGAAGGAGAGGAGAATGGGGAGTTACTATATCATTGATCATAAAGTTTCAGTTAAGCAAGATGAATAAACTCTAGAGATTTGCCATATGGTATTGTACCTATAGCCAACAATAATGCATTGTACTTTTAAAATCTTATTGAGAAGGTAGATCTCATGTTACATAGATGTAAACTTTATGTGTGTGTGACTTTATATATGTATATGTATAATGTATATATGTATTTAGGTGTATATACATATAACATTATTGTACTAAGAACATTTAACATCTATATATGCCCAGTAATACATTTGTAAGTTTACAGAGTTGAAGCATTCTAGGCACTAATAAAAGGCAAGAAGATAGGCCCTTACTCTATAAATAAGTACTTAGGATTCAGAACTTAGACTTTACAGAAGTGTATATCTTTTGTCTTCATTCTGATTTGCCAATCAGAAAGTATGACAGAAAATGAGAAAATTAAGTTAGGAATCTACTGGTTTAAATATTTTTGAAAAGTAGTTTAGAGCAAAAGGAAAAGATAAAGCTAACCATGTAGGCAACAGATCCTTCTATATTCACTTGGAAGGGTGTAGACTTTGACCTTACATTGAAGAATAAACACAAATAACCAAGAGAAAATCTGAAGATGCTTTGCCTATTTCTGTCACTTCCTTCTTTCTTTACCTCTAAACAAAATAATATGCCACATAAACAGGCCTGACTTAACTCATTTGTTCTGCTAAACAGAAAAGAAATATCAAGTACAGCACATTCACTCTCAGCGTTGAGTACCATCCTAAAGACATTATCTCAGAGGCTCATTCAACACCCTACAAGTTCCAAAAGCCATTTTTTACAAATACAATTAAAATAAAAGTCAACATAAAATTTACTTACACAAACATTCTCCCATATAGAGCAAAATCAGACACAAAGAATCAAATGCTAAAACATATACAGTTATGCCTTAGGCTAAAAAGGAGGCAAAAACAAATTTCATTCATGACCCAAATGCTTTCTGCCAATTGTTTTTTGACAGACAGAAACAAACACACATGACCCATACGTTGACAAGTGGAGGTGCATACACAAAATCAGCTAACTGTAAATAGGCATAATCCTTTGGATTACTGTCATAGCCCCACATGTTTTTCTCCTGTGTGTTTTCCTAAAGACACAAGCTTCATATTTACTTGGGAAAGTAGATTTTTATGCCATTTGCAATAACATAATTAGAGAGTAGATATTTAAAAACAAGACTACAAAAGTAGGAAGTTCAACCCTCTTGTCCAGAAGAAAGTGCCTTAATGGACATTTTTTCCTTTGGCCGTACATTCCCGCTTCTCTTTGCTCCTCTAGCTGTGAGGCCAGTTTGTTTCCATCGAAAAGCCACTACTTTCTCAGCAGTTGTTTCTGGATCCTGGTTTCCTTCTGAATGCTTAACCCCAAAGATAAGTATATAACTTGTCACTTTAGTCTTGTTTACTGCAGCTTACTAATTTTCATCCCATTACCTCTCTCCCTATGTTAGTGAATACTTCCTACAGTAGCCTTTTTAGCAGTTGTTCATGCATTCATTGTACGTGAAGTAAGTATGGGGCCCTGAGGACACAGTGGTGAATGAGTGGAGGCTCTGCCTCTAAAGATGCTTGGAGCTCTGCAGAGGCCTTGATTTACTAAAATCTGCTTCAAGCGCCTCTCAGAAGTTGCTGCTGTGAGCCTTTCTCAGTTCTCATCCACTGCTGAATTATGGCAGTCTCAGAGTTGAGTCTGTCACAGGATATCTGCAACTTCCAAGCTGAGTTGAATTGTGACTTTGGGAATATAAATGATTAAGTACATTCCCCAAATTTCTTTCTTCTTCA
The DNA here is from genome assembly GCF_001604975.1 of Cebus imitator. Classification (NCBI taxonomy): domain Eukaryota; kingdom Metazoa; phylum Chordata; class Mammalia; order Primates; family Cebidae; genus Cebus; species Cebus imitator. The sequence goes on from NW_016107332.1 coordinate 747,575, forward strand.
GAATTTATATGCATATCTTAACAGTGTACATAAGAACAATACTTCTACATTTGTTGTTGAACCCAAAGAAATGACCCTACTGATGATCACGTTAGGTCAATAAGAACAGAATAGCAAACTTGAGAAGGATGATTATTTTAGTAGGTCCCATGGGATCCCAAATCATTTTGCACACACAGAATAGACGTGAAAACCTTTAATGTAGGGTGGGAACTTGATGGATGTTAAAGATCTGAAAAATAAGGTTATGTGGGTTTTCTCTCTCCATAGTAAACCAAGCAACCTGGCTCTGTAGTCTAGTAATACTCATGCTTTGAGTCTTATCACATAAGATTTTTATGTTTCTCCTCTGCCTAAGAACAATGGTTTCATGTGTTGCTGCCAATTAATTCTAAACACCTGGTAAAAATTGTAAGCTTGCATTGATATTGTGAAAATCTTTTGTGTTTCTTGATGCGAGTAATTCTCATACCAGATATGAAAAAAATGCATCTCCTATTTGATCCCTGCATTAGTTTCAGTTGCTGGTGCTGACTTGCTAAGGTCTCATAGACCACAGTAACAGCTAATAAGAAAATATCTCATCACCTACATTTGAATCACTAGTTATGCTGGACACAAACATGCAAGTGAAAAGGGTCAGAAGATTTCACAGTAAATCAATCTGAAACAGTAATTGCTCAGGCAATGGCTTCTTTTCTGAAACTTGGTACGTTAGTTATCTTATTGATAGTTTACCTGTCACTTAAATGAAAGAGGATTACTGAACAGATATTTCCCCTTGAGACTGAACCCAAACAATATAAAAATGTAAACAACATAATCTGAAACTTAAGCAGATAAAAACTTCTACTGAGCCTTATGAGTATATGTGAACATAGGTGGAGGTGAAATTAGAAAAAGTCTTCAAATGTTTAATAAGAAACATTTTTCTTTATGATATACAATTTTTGTTAGTTCTATACAAGCAGATCCTTTTTGGTATGTTCTCACTGCTGAATTCTGGCAGGCTTTTTCAAGATTCATCTTTTGAGACAGTGCTAAAGTACCAAGTAATACTTGGCAGTGAAATAATCATATGTTGAATTCTTGAGTGAGGTTCAATTGCAAGGAATCTCATCTTGATGAGCAACAAAACAAACAACATTTAGATAACCTGACCCAGTGATTTTCAGAGTCTGTTCCTTTCAGGTCTCTAGGGTTCTGCAGAGGTCTCAAAGGAAGTTGGGAACTGTTGTATTTTTTTTTAATAAGATTTCACAGGAGAGGGATCCAGCTCCTGGATCAAAGTTAATTTTTAAGTGCCTGTTTTTGTTATTGTTTTTATTGGGGGAAGAGTTGTGTTTGTTATTTGGTTGGTTTTAATCAACTGTTAACTGATCCAGTTTAGAAGCCACAGTGAATTGGGCAAAATGATCTGTGCGCCATCAATCTGCCAAATACATGATGGATTGATTTCTACCCTGTTAGTATTACAGACTATTTCCAAAATGAACATTACTCAAATGGGGAAACTATTTAAAATATGGCAATTTATTTAGTCAGAAATGATTTGGTCATTTGAAGTAGGGAATATTAAAAAATGAAAAGACATGGTAGCTAATCCATTCATTGTACAATGTGTTTATTCTTGATCAATTATCTGAACCTGTGATTAATGAATATGGCAAAACTTTAACTATACTTATACCACACATAATATAAACTGTGGTTCAGACTCAAAATAATGGAAAAACTATTTGAAAATAATAAGGAAATAGATTCTCAAGAGGCAACTCAAAAGTCTGTCTTTGAAACATAACTGGGCTTGGTAACAGAAAATGAAAAATGTGCTTAGTTTATCTTTGGAAGATTAGTTTGTAATAGATCCTACTTTTTGATATTCTATGTATAAGTTATAATACCTACGCTCAAAAATAGTTTGAGATTTAAGTCAAGATACTATGCTGCAGTCAGCTTAAGGGATTTTATAGGTAACTCGTTTGAAATATACAGCAATAATAAAAGTAATAATAATAACCAGATTTATTGAATGCCTTACATGTGCCAGGTTTGTTGAACACTTTTTAAATATAGTGTTTATTTGTATCCCACAATTCATCCCTTTAAGATAATGAATGTATAGTTCAATATTAAAATAATACTGATCAAAGAGTAGCACATAGCACAGTGCATCTCCATTTGTAGTTACAGATGCCCAGTTATGGCAATAATGTGGAGGGCACACAAGAAAAGGGGACTCCATCAGAAGAAATTGGAGGTGCCATTTTATCCTTGTAGCAGGGACCAACACAGATTCCTCTGGAGAAGGTAAAATAAGTCACCTGGTAAAGGATTGCAAAGAGCATAAAAAATATAAGTATGTGAGTACATGTATTGCAGCTTCGCCTAATAGAGTAAAACTCTTGGGCCTTAATGATTGTAGAGCAGAAAAAGAAAGGCCCTTTGCTATAGGTGGCATATCAGATTTCTAGGGTTCCCATAACAAGATACTACAGATTTGGTGGCTGAAACAACAGAAATGTATTTCCTTACATTTAGGAGGCTACAAGTCTAAGATGTTGGTAGGTTTGGGCTCTTCTGAGGCCTCTCTCCTTGTCTTACAGATCACCACTTTCTCACTGTGTCCTCCTGTGGTCATCCCTAGGTCTGTGCTCAAATTTCTTCTTCTTATAAAGAAACCAGTCATATTGGATTAGGGCCTACGCTTATTTGATTTTAATTTAATTGCCTCTTTAAAGAACTCCTCTCCAAATGTGGTTGCATTTTGAGGTAGTAGGACTTAGAGCTTCAACATATGAACTTGGCCACAGAGCATCGACAAAATTCAGCTCATAACAGATAGATTTATAGTTGTAGCTACATATCAAAACACTTGGGGAAAGAGTAACATTTCTGTACAAAAAAAAAATACAGCAGTTTCTCAGAGTTCCTAAACTCAACAGGGAACTATGTTGTATGTTTATTTTTAAAACATTATTTAAATATTTGTATTACCATTTTATTTCTGGGTCTGTGTTAATGATATTCATTTTTTCACCTTCTCTCTTTGTGTGACTTACGGGTAAATTAGAAATCAGCTAACTGAGTCTAAATGTGAGTGTCAAGATTCCACTAGAACTCTGAAAAAGAAAAGAATACAAGCAATTTGCCAAGAAGATAAAATCACTGCTATATTTTTTTAAAGTGCCTAGTTTATGAAAGATGGAAACAATAAAACATATCAGTATATAATACAAAAGTGAAATCATCATAGATCAAAGGAAAAGGAAGCAGCAATCAAAAATACGGTGATCTAGCAATCAGCAAGTTGTTCTGTTACCAACTTAATTTGTCCACTTATTTAATTTGATTTGTTAAATTTACTCAGAAAGGTAATAGTTCCTTGAAATCACAGTACCTTTAATTAATTCAAGGCAGTGCTAAATATGTGAAAACAGGAGGGATATCGAATTTCACTGAAACTGGTAATGAAATCACTTTTAATATATGTGCACTTGACCACTTAAAGTTATTAAGAAACCTGAGTTGTAATAAGCTCAATTTAGTTTTTTTTTCCCCAAAATTTATAAATGTATTTTGGTTGTTATCGTCAAGAATGTATATAAACATTTGTATATACCAAAGAATAATTAATATCTCCTAGAACATAACAGCTGTTTATATGTTACAGCTGACATTCTTGTGTTAGCCTTGTTCTCCAGTACCAATCAATGTTGTATTTTTAAACTAATAATAAAATGAAACTCTCAAACCTTTGATCGATTTGCCTTTTGTATATCAAAATGTATAAAGTGAAAACCATCTTTTTGTTTTATAATCTTCAATGTATTTCACTCCTCCACTTAACACTGGATGTAGCTAGCATTGAGGCCAGGAATACACAAACTATAGCCATAAAGCAGGACTCATTTTAACATGAAAAGGCAAACTATATTTCCAGCCTTCTAAGTACCACTTCCAAATTCACTAAATTACTTGATGTTCCTCCTATATGTTAGCATAATTTTAGAAGGTCATTCATTAAAAAGCACACAGCTGCAAGTTCTAACCAAAAGTTATACATGTTATACTCCAAACTCTTCATTTTTCTTTTGCCATGTGTAGATACTGTCTACAACGGCTAATTTTAAGTTAGTTTGTATGGTATCTGTAACTCACTCACACTTCCTGAACATAGCTAACACAATCATATCTGATTTTCTGTTTCAGGGACTATTTAATGTTAAAATGTCTCTAAGAAGTAGCGAAAGCTTGAAAATCATCTTTTCTAAGGAATGCCTTTAAGTAAACCTTTTTCTAAGGAACACCTCTAAGTGAATCTATATATGTGGGAGATGGAAATACAATTCATCATGGTATTATTCTCTGACAACAAAAGAATTCCTGCTAATGATAGTAATGGTTATTTTTTTGTTAAGTAGTAATCTTATAGTGATTATTAGTTGGAAATACTGAGGGGTCCAAGTTCATGCAGCAGAGGGCAGTAATGGACACCTGTCATGGTAAGAAAGATGAGCCACAGATTACTACAACATATTTTTTTTTCTGGAGAAGTGTTTAAAAGCCTTTCCTAAAACAGTGTTATTGAATAGAGGAGAACTGATAAATAAATTCACCTATTCCTCTCATGAAAAGGTTGCAATACTCTTCAAATATTAGATTGACTGAATTTAAAAAATATTCAGAAAGTTTTCCCTTATCTAACTTCATAGATAAGGGACCACTTTCCTCTGTCAAGGCATATGCAGACATTGCCTATGTAGCCTTGTAAAAACTCTTCCAAACTACTCAAACAAAGGCATGTACACAACATTGTTAGTGGTCTCATGAGTGTGTAGAATACATTGGAAATTAACAACACCTTCTTCATTTCACTTACTGCCACTTTACTGTCTGGCTTTCTCTCACTACCTGAAAAAAAAAAATGCAACAAAATCCAAGGACTTCCATCCTTACCTTCCTTTAGTTGTTGTGGCTGCCTACTACCCTAATGATGTTTGTATCTTTTTGCTCTTGTTCTTTCAAAAACTACTTCAGCAGGCTGTTTTCTTCTTCAGTCACTTCATCCTTAATTTACATCTTGTTCCAGTGCTTGAAATAAACCATCAAATAAAGCAGACACAAAACAATGCTAGGAGGTCAGGATATTATTCAAAAATTTCATAGGAAAAAATTTGAAGGTAGAATCTGGGAATGCATGATGGCACAGTTTTTCTAACTCCTGCAGTGCTATGTAAAATCAGAAAAGGGGATGATGAAAACAATCCCCCAAAATGCACATGCAAGCACACAACATGCATGCACACACACACACACATGCATGCAACGTATATAGTAAAATTAGGTGACAAGGTGAGAAAGCCTAATCCCCAATAATTACAAGGCCCACATAATATCAGTTTCTATAAAAAAGAAATTTGGGCTCTGTACAGTGGTTTACGCCTGTAATCCTAGCACTTTGGGAGGCCAAGACAGGCAGATCACTTGAGGTGATGAGCTTAAAACTAATCTGGCCAACATAGTGAAATCCCATCTCTACTAAACATACAAAAAAACTAGCTGCATGGGGTGGTGCATGCCTATAATCCCAGTTACTCAGGAGGCTGAGGCAGAAGAATCACGCAAGTCCAGCAGGTGGAGGTTACAGTGAGCCAAGATCACGCCACTGCACTCCAACCTAGGCAACAGAGTGAGACTCCATCTCAAAAAAAAAGGAAGTTTGAGGGAAATCAATGGACCTCTGAGAACAAGTGAATCCTCAAATGTCCAACAGATCTTTATTGGAAAGAGCACAGCCACTCTGAGAACAGCAGGCAAAATCAGAAGAAAATGGATTCTGCAGGCCCTAATTTAAGGATCAAAACCCGTCGGTGAAGCAAAAACGGTTTGAAGTAGAATCCAAATTAAGCAGGCTATGGAAATAGGGACAAAATAAAAAAACTGAAATAAAAGTCAGGATGGAGAGGAAGCAGATCTCAAAAATATGACACCATTTTAAAAATCACCTCATAAAAGCCATAGAAGAGGGGGGTGCCAAGAACAATGAAACTAGAAAAGGTGTTCTGGCCCAACCATCTCTCTGATAGCAAAGAAAAACTAATTTGCCTTAAGCCTGGGCAAGCAAATGAGACTGTGGCCCATTCACGAATATATCTAATATGGCAAAAAAGAAAATAAGGAGTGAAATAGCATCACTACAAGCAAGCTATAAAGCAATGTCAGAGAATACATATAAACAATAACAATATTTCAAAACATGGTAACATTTTTAAGAAATATATTTAAACAATGAAAGAACATTATAAATCAGAACTAGAAAATTTCCAATCATGTCTTTCAAGACAAAAGGATTTGAAGAAGTGATATAACAAGAAAAATAATTTCAGAAATGAAGATTAAACTGGAAAGAATGAAAGACCAACATATAATGCTTTAGAATAAATGTAAGATGGGAAAGAGGACAATTAGAGAGAAATAAGTAAAGAGATAAAAAATTCAATGACAAAAAAATATAGACAGTATCGGCAAAGAAAATCCAACATACTTATAATAGTTTTCACCAAATAAACCCAAGCAATGAAACAAGTCAAATACTAAAAACAATAATTGATGTTTTTCTAAATAATGAGAACAAAACCAAAAAGACTTCAAACTGCCTATATACTTTCTTAGGGGAAAATAAATCCAGGATGGATGACAACATAACATATTCTAGTAAACTATTGACCTTGAAACAAAAAAAATCTTTGGCCAAAAAATCATGTCACTTACAAAGAACATTTCAACAGATACATTTTACATCAGAAGACAATTAAGTAACATTTAAGATAAGAAAAGAAAGTGTGAATTAATAATTTTAAATCCAGCTAAACTGATCTTCACATAAAAGTTTTCAGACAAAATGGTTTATAAATGCAAGAAGTCAGAAAGCATTACCACATAAGCCCCTCCTTGGAAATTTATCAGAAAACAAGATTAAAAGAATTGTAATGATTGGCAAGATTAAAATAAGGACTGATATGAAAGACACTAAGCAATTAAAGATCTAGAGGGGGAATAATTAACTTTAAGACCATTAGTGAAAGAAGATCTAACATTCTATCAATTGAAAAAAAAAATTCTGTCACTGCTCAATTTACCGCTAAAAGACCCATTTTTGGAATGTCATATTTTATTTCCTTTTACAGACCTGCTGTCATGTATTTTTCTCAGTCTAACATTAAATGAATTGCAATTCCATAAGTAGTCACATATTTTGAAAGAAGACATAAATCATGTAACTTATTGGCAGATAGGTGTAGGGTTAAATATTCAGTACAGAAAATCCAAAATATATTATTGCTAAAAATAGGTACTCTGATAAATATGAAATCACCTGTAGAACTAAGACTATATGATGTTCTTCAGAGAAAAACTGTTTTGTCTCATGGCTACATGTAGCAGCAAGTTATATGAAAGAGACTAACAGACTAATCTACTTGTGAATATTGATGTGAAGACATTTTATATAAAATAGTAGTAAAGAAGATCCAAAAGCCTGTTTAAACAATAAACCATGACTAAATGGGGCTTATTTTGAAAATAAGTGTAGACAATACACTAATATGCTCCATCAGTATAATAGAGCTAAGGAGAAAAATTATGTGATCATTTTATAGATGCAAAAATCATTTGGCAACACTCAATAAATGCTATTCATGTTAAAAAAATTAATAAAATGGGAATTTATGAATGTATATATACATGCACTTCATTAACAAAAGTTAGCATCTTCACTTGATGGAAATCTCTTGATAGAAATCACATGATTTCTATCAAGAGAAAATCATTTGATGCTTAAATGAGAAAGTCAGACAAGAATGCCCAGAATCTCCACTTCTATAAGCACTGTGTTAGAGGTAATAGTCATGTAATTAAGCAAGAGAAAAGTTATAATCATAAGCATTAGAAAGTATAAAGTCAAACTATTTCTATTTGCATATAGATATATATATATATATCTGATGTAAGTATAAATGTGGAAAATACATATGACATAATTATATATCTGAAAAATTCAAAAAATAGCACTTACTAAAGAAGAAGTTTTAAAACTTAATATACAATAATTATTAGCCTTAAGGTATTTTTTAAAAATTTAGAAATTGTAATGGTAGAGAAGATCCTATGTAATTTGCCAAAAGCTGATAATGCAGCATAACCCAAAGGATATAAAATCTATATGCATGTAACTGTAATACTGTACTTCTAAAAAGTTTTTTTTAAGTAGCCTGAGGCAAACATACAGTTATGCAATGTTGGCACTTCTGCCAACATCTGTGTGACTCACTCCCTCACCAGTTTTAAACCTTGGCCCAAATGTCAGCTTCTCAATCAAGTCTACCCTGCTTAAAACTGCACCGTTTCCACCCCACAGTGCTTATCTCTGTTACGTTACTCTATACTTTTCCCCATGGCATGTATAAGTTGTTCACCTCAATAAAACATTACTGCTTTATACTTGTATTTAATATTTTCATGCTCTCAATATTTGTTATTTTGAAGTAAGTTTTTCTTACCAGAAAAAAATTCAGAGATTACATTATCTTTGTGTTACTTAGTCTGAACACACCCTACAAACATTGCTATCATGTCTTGGTTTTTTGTTGTTGTTGCTGTTTGTTTTGAGATGTAGTGTCATCATGCTGTCACCCAGGCTGGAGTGCAGTGGTGTGATCTCAGTTCATTGCAACCTCTGTCTCCTGGGTTCAAGCGATTCTCCCACCTCAGCCTCCCAAGTAGCTGGGACTACAGGCACATGCCACCACGACCAGATAATGTTTATATTTTTAGTAGAGACGGGGTTTCTCCATGTTAGCCAGGCAGGACTTGAACTCCTGACCTCAGGTGGTTCCCCCCATCTTAGCCTCCCAAAGTGTTGTTATTAAAGGTGTGAGCCACTGTGCCTGGCCCATATCTTGTCTTTCTGTGGTTAGGTACTTGAAATTTCTTCATTTTTCTCAACATCTATGAATAATAAATCTTTTTTTTTCATTTTTCTTCATTTGTTTCTCGATCCTGTATCTGTTTTAAGTAATCTATATTTTCCCATTGGAATTTAAGACATAAAATATATCTTAAGGCAGGGACAACTATAAGCAAAACTTATGAAGTTAGATCAAACACATGTGTGATGCTGTGCCCACAAAAGTCATCTAATATTTGGTCTCCAATAACACTGCTCCTAAGAAAACTATTGTATTAGTGGCCATTATGAAATCTCTGTCTGTGCATCAACTCTGAGTGGCTTAGGGCACTATTGCTTCAAGGGGACATTTGTGTTTAAATAAAACTATAAAGCTCTAAGACTCATAAGACCGGAAAAAGTGTGATAGTGTCAGATAGTGGGAGGAAATATTTGGAAACGAAAGAAATCTCCAGGCTGTCTTTGAATCGTATCACATAAGAGGTCTCAGATCCTAAGACTCTTACTGGATAAATAATTTTTCAATTAGTGGATGCCATTTGAAAGATAATGCACTAGCAGTACACGAGAATGAGTAGGTCAACAACCCATAGCTGACAACACCAAAAACAAAACCATAAGAGCTAAGGTGGGCATGTGAAGTCAGAATGAATACAGAAATAAGTGAAGTGTTGGGTGGATATAAGGGATATTGTTGCTTATGCCTCCAAGCAGCACCTATCTTTCTTATAGTAAAAGCATCCTGGTTTCCTTTGTAGAACTACCCTGCCTGCTTTGCCCCATTCTTACTTCATGTGGCTGTAACAGTGGACAGAGAATCCAGACCTAGCAACTGGAGCATTTTATCCCTAGCCACGAAAGTTGATTCTCGGCAGCAAGGTCAGACATTTGCTGGAAGCATTGGAAATAAGTTCTCCTTTTGTCAAAGTTTCTTAACCAGCAGGATATAAGGTAGGAGAGAATTTACCTTAGAGAGCATGTTCTACAAGGGAAAGCAAAGGGAAGAGAGAAAAATTACTAATGATGATTTGAGCCATACCTGAAGTCCAGTATTATACATTCCTATTAAAACCAATAGATTTCCCTTTTTGCTTAAGCTACTTCAAGCCTGGGTTTTTGTCATTCGTAATTAAAAGAGTTCTAATAGATAAAAAAACATACACTGGATTTGAAATGAATCAAAGCACTACTTAGGAAAATTCCAAACTAGAAAAAAATAGAGAAAATTTATTACTGAAGCTCTTGAGCAAATAAGTGTTATTTTTCTTTAAGTTCAAACTTAACACATGCTAGAGTTTGGTTTGATTGGAAGCAAAAAGATGTTTAAGAATTACTAAAGAAAATCTGACACAATTGTTTTTGGTGATAGATATTATGTGAAAATAAGTGCTTATGATTTTCCAGTGTGGGTATACACACTGATTGAAAAATTATTTTTAAGATTGAAATATATTTCATTATTCATATACTTTGGATCTGCTAATTTTATGAAATGGAACTGTAAGAAGAATCTCTTCTCTTTTGATTTATAAATACCTGTCTTGGTATTATAGTTTGAAACTAACAAGAATTTGCTCAAATGTGCACAGAAAATTTGAAGTAAGCAATAGAGGAAATCTGATAGTAAGAGCACAACAGGCTCCCAATTAAGAACACCTCAGTATCTGAGAAGAAAACAAAAGCTTAGCTTAGTAGCATGGGGTCCAGACCTGGGAGCCCAGAATAAAACCAGCCCCTCTGCATTTCATGAGACTCCTGGTCTCCTGACACTGCCTAGCTGTGTGCTTCTGCTTCATTCTACTGCTATTCTCTGGAAACCACCTTGGTTTGCTGACTTGTGGCTCTCTTCTCTCTGGAACTTTGGGTTTCAACCACATTTGGCTTTTTTTAGAGCCACTCTAGTCACAACTCTTTATGATGTTGAGACTCAGTTATCTCTGCTAGATGATTCACTCAGCTTGATGACTTTAAATTCCAAATACCTGGCTAAGACAATGAGTTTAGGTCATTTTAGGGGTAGGACCACCTGATACAAAGAGCCTGCCTTGGTTCACCATCCCCCCATGGCTTCAAGTAGAGAAAGGACCTTTTCAAAAACCACGTGAGCAGGAATGCAGTGACTACATTTTCTACCACGGAAAGTAATGTAAAAACTATTTTGATTACCACAGGGGTACTTATGCATTCCTTCTCACTGAGGATGCAAGATAAAATCATAACAGATAGTATTAAAAACAAATCATGACGTTTTGAATAATTAACTTATACTTTAAAAGTACTATTGAATAATTTTTGCTCCATACAAAGGAGTTTGACTTGTTTGTATTAATAAGTATCTCAAAAAATTCATTAGACATGTTTAAATTTATTCTATCCATTATGTCTTATGAAGTTTCAAATTAATGGCATTATCTCTATAGATTTTGTTTATACATATATATATATATATATTTATATGTACATACTTCAGGACTCAAGATTTTAGAAACAAATCAACATTACATTCACTCTGATAATTGTTTAGCAATGTTGATTTTACTGTACAGTTCAGGGGAAAAATGGGAAATTGAAAAACATCAAAGACTAACCCATAATATCAACTGAAAAATTCAAAATTGATTCTGATGTTACAGCGAACATAATTTTTCAAGACATCATAAAATAATTTAAAACATATTTATATTATAATGATAATATTTATCTAAAACAAAGAGACTATAACCATACAAAATTGAATGTGTCTGATTTTGCTGTAGGAAATCTTTATGACCTAATACACAAAGCAATTTAGGAGGAAACTAAAGCAAAAAATTCAAGCTTTTCAAGATCAGTTTTTTCCTAAAGCGTGACACATTGAAATAATCTCTACTAAAGAGTATTGGGCTGGGCACAGTGGCTCATGCCTGTAATCCCAGCACTTTGGGAGGCTGAGGTGGGCAAATCATTTGAAATCAGGGGCCGAGACCAGCCTGACCAACATGATGAAACCCTGTCTCTACTAAAAATTAAAAAAAAAAAAAAATAGCCAGGTGTGGTGGTGGGCATCTGTAAGCAGAGCTACTGGAAGGCTGAGGCAGGAGAACTGCTTGAACCAGGAAGGCAGAGGTTGCAGTGAATCAAGATTGCTCCACTGCACTCCAGCCTGGGAGACTGAGCAAGACTCCATCTCAAAAACAAACAAACAACAAAACAAAATAGTAGTGATAAAGGAATTGAGTAAACAATATTAGTTTAGAAGATGAAAGAGGCCAACGACTCTGAAGTCACTAATATGGACAATATAAAATAGTGTACGACACTTGTTTTAACTGTTTATGTTCCTATATTTGAAATGCTTGGCATTTCAAACTTATAAAAGTGATTATTACAATATTTTATTAGAAAACCTGATTGGGCAGTTTTTGAACATGAAAGCACTTTTCTTAAGTTTAAAGACAGAAAACAACGTTGGATGTTGAGTAACAGATTAAAGAAGCTTCGTTTTTTTATTCTTTGAGGCACACACTCTGTTCTCTACCTTCAGTTTTTGGTTTGTTTACTCTTGTAAGTGGTTCAAAATTAAGGTTTTCAAAGCTCACCTGGAGACATCTGACTTGCTCTTATAAGTCAGAAAGTTAAGGAACCGCAAAAGAAAACTCCTGTCAACCTCTTTATACTATGAGGTGAATATTAAAATAATCGTTGTAAATGATGGAGGTTGTCTTTAAATTATAACAATACAGCTTTTGAAGAAGGAGAAATATTCCTCCTAATGAGAGCCACATATGCCTATTTTACTAGGAAAATATTAGGGGATCACTCTTTTTTAAATTAATCAATAGTGTGAAGTCATAATAAATTAATTATAGCAGAATTTTATAATAGCGGTCATTTCAAAAAGATATTGCATTTCGAATGACTCCATAATAAATTCAGCTTCTAGAGGCCAAGCAATGTTTCCAATAAAAAACAATATTTGAACAGAGGTTTAAGGAATGACCTGGAGGAAGGTACCAGAGGCCACAAAAAGTGCAAAGACATTGAACTGCAAAAGTGCGTGGCAGGAGTTTAAGAAATAAGCAGCCCTGAAAAAGCAAAGCAGATCATCTCCTGAGGACAAATGAGAGGAGGCTGTAAAAGCAGCAATTCCAGGAAAACAGTTTTTCAGTTATGTACAAGACATCCCCGCTGACTTATTTCACAGTTTCAGTATGTGTGATTATATTCTTCTAGAAGTTTTATCTTCTTAAACCTGGACAACTCCAAAAATATAATCTGTCCTTACTCACATGCACTCTTCATGGAACATTCAAAAAGACTTTGCTGTTGAGAATGTAAGTTTACATGGCCAACTCTCCTACTAAAGCCATGCCTTCCCAGGCAGTAGGAATGCCTCATCCCCACTTTGGCACTCTTGGTGCCTGGCACCATGCAGCACATTGTGGGTACTAAATACATGTTTTTTGAATAAATAAAGAGACAAACACTAAGCAATAGCTTTCTGCATATTTATAGCAGGCCTTCCACTGAGAGTTAATGAAAATTTGGCACCCAACAGATAGCCCATTAAAAAATGTTTTGTAGTTGATAGAGAACAGAAATGCATTAATAATTCATAGGTTAATGTGTATTCTTGATTTATTTGCCTAAAAGTAAGAGGACTTTAGCCTTCAAGTCAAGAGAACTCTGCTACTAGCTGGATGTGTGACCCTGGGCAAGTAACTTAACTTCATCTTCAAAATGACAACTTACGTTAAGATCTCTTTAAACTCATTAATGTTATGATTTTACAAAATAATGTAAAATATCATAGCACTTAAGCAGTAAAAAGCTAATGTGAGATCATTTTACTTCATATATAATTAAAATATTTTTAAAACATTTGATTTGCACATGTTCCCTAGAACCTAAAGTACAATAAAATTTTTTTAATAAAAAAATTTAAAAATAAACTAATTTGCTATTTTTCATAAAATAATTCTATATAACAAAATGAATTTTTGCCCTTTTGGTCCTGACTGCATATAGATAATAATTTTACTGTTATTAGTATGTGGTAATATCAGTAATCATTTTGATGTAAAATATATGTATACTTGTATTAGTCTGCTTTCATGCTACTGATAAAAACATACCCAAGACTGGAAGAAAAAGAGATTGAATTGGACTTACAGTTTCACATGGCTGGGGAGGCCCCAGAATTATGGCGGGAGGCATAAGGCACTTCTTACATGCAGTGGCAAGAGAAAATGAGGAAGAAGCAAAAGTGGAAACTCCTAATAAACCCATCAGATCTGGTGAGACTTATTCATTATTACGAGAATAACACAGGAAAGATGTGCCCTATAATTCAATTACTTCCCCCTGGGTTCCTCCCACAACACGTGAGGATTCTGGGAGATAGAATTCAAGCTGAGATTTGTGTGGAGACACAGCAAAATCATATCAATCTCCATTCCTATCTATGTACACATATCTTGCTTTGTTCTCTCTCTTATGAGGAGAGAAAAATTTTAGTATTAACATTACAATGCTGCTGTATTTAGTTTATACAGTAAAAAATTAATGTGTAAAAGTGAAAATTCAGAAGGAAGATAAACAGAATTCACTTATTAATTTATATATTCTCATGTTTGTCTCCCCCACACCAAGAAAATTAAAATAAAGACATATTACATAATATTCCATTGAACATCCTTTGTGTATTTGCTGAATTTATCTATCAGAGGAGCAACAGGGAGAATATAAATCTTAAATATCAGACTATTTCCTTAGGGACAATTAAATCTAAGATAGTTATATAACAACATAGGTAGAAGGCAGAATGTGTCATTATAGGAAAAGTAAGTAACTTATACACACCCAACAGGAAAACATTAATCAGAAAAGGCAGAACAGGCAGGAAACTTTTCACCATGAGCTCAAAGCTGCATGTGAAGCAGAAGTAATTCATTGCCAAGAGTCTAGAGATTACAAAACATCACAACAATGACTTTTAAACGTAGACAGTTTTTCAAAATTACAGCTTAGCCAAATAGTTATCACTGATCACTTGTAAAAGAGAACTGTAGACATGTTTTTGAAATCTGTTAACTAAAAGTAACAGCAATGACCTAAGAATACAACAATTAAGTTTACTAGATAATTGCCTAACATATATTCAAACAGGAGTTCAGGATAGTTACTACAGTACAATCTTTACCTTCAAGTAACCCTCAGTCTCAGAAGGGAGACAGGTATCCAAAGAAATAAGTTATAGTACAGTTGGTAAAGTGAAAGAGCACCATTGTGTACAGGGTGCAAAGCTAGTGAGAAAAATGAGTGATTGTGAGTAACGGCATCTACAGAGATTTAAGGGAGGGAAGATGTAGAAAACAATTTCCCAGAAGAGGAGAATTCAGAGATGAACAGTTCAACCAGAACCTTACTTTCCCTGACTTCACTCTCTATGTTCCTGAAAAGACAATGGCTTGGTTGGGAAAAAAAAAAAAAAAAAAAAAAAAAAAAAAAAAACCTCATCACAGCAGGGTTTGATTTTATTCTTTGGCAAGAAATAAAGGAGGAATACAAGGGGCCAAAAATCATGGTAATTAGAGGAGGAGGTCCAGAACCTAAACAATTATAATAACCAAAGAGAAAGACTTCTAAATCAATTTTAAATTAAATTTAGGATCATTATGAAGTATTATTTTCCTCTGTATCTTCCAAAATGATCCAAATCTGCCAAATACCATCCACAAACTTATCTTGCACATTTGTTTCTAGGAGAGTAAAAATTGTTTACTTAAGCTGTCCCACTTTTGATACATGGTCAGGGGCCTTTACGTATTTAAAATTCATTTTCAGAATCATTTATCAAAAACCTTTCATGTTCCCTCCTATTCTGTGACTAAAGTAGCCTCTAAGGATAGAATTTAAGGAAGTTGGTTAATCATTTCTCAACATGAGTAAGCTTGTAACCACAATAGAAAAAAATATTGTATGATTGTAGAAAAACTATAAGGTAATATCATTTGACAGATTATCAATGATCATACAAAGAAGGGATAGTATTGTTATGGACATATTTAAAGCAAATAGATACAGATCTCAGTATCTTTGACTCTAGGCTATCATTTTTGAAGTGTCCCTTGTGCCTCAATCATTTTATTAAGTGTGGCATGTATATTTTCTCATCTTGTCTTTGCCATATCCCTGCAAGTAACTGATATTATATCCAATTCACAGATGAGGATAAGCTTTGAACTCAGTTATGCCCATCTTCAGAAGCTTCCCAAAAGTACAGCATTAAGTTTAAGGAGGATGGGGGAAAGAAGATATGGGGGGCTTTTCAGGCAGAATAAATAGTCTGGATGATGCATAGAACAGGTTGATCAAGGAATTTATAGTGTAAGTTCTGCATTGTTTATGCATGAGAGAAAAACAAGCACTAAATTCCAACTACAGTCTTGTTACCCTATGCCCTACTCTCCTGCCCACTGTTTAACCTACACAATCTTCAGAATCTGTGTGTGGCTAAAGTCAGATACTGGTTCCTAGACTAAGGAAGCCCAAAGAACAGAATACAGGTACTACAAGCTGTGGGCATGGACCATGCGTAAAGAGCTCAGTAATCAACATTTTGCAGAGTTTTTCAGTTTCACCTATACAAGCACAAATATTTGACCTGTGTAGCCTGCAAGAATAAAATATTCCATGAGTAATGGAAACAGTTATCTTACTGCTATTTTTAAGGATTCCAAGGAACTCCATAAAGCAGCTTCCTTCCTCTCAAGAAAGAAAAAAAGATACGTTACTTTGACAGACTATCTAGTCTCCAAATACTTGTCATAAATTAGACTGTTTCCCTAAAGCAACTCTAAATTCCCCAAATCAGAGAAGACAGTTTTATTTTCTGTCCCCAATATACTTTGCTTGTCAGCATCAAGGTCCCCAAGGTGGCGGTGTTAAAGTATGCTTTTCATGGCCACACTGTATTTCAGTGAACCTCTTTAAATGATTGCTCCAATTCCAGGATTTCCTAGAACACAACTTGAAATGTGTTCATCTGGAATTATTATATTTTTACTTTTACAGGGAGATGTGTACTTTTGCACAATAAAAAGAATTGCACAATAGTAGATTCGATACTGAAAAGCTCAGTATTTCTAATTTCATATGTTATTGAACTCTGTTAGGAAAAATTCTTTACTCAAATATTTTATGAAGTTATAAATTATTTTATAAAAGATGCCTCTGATCTCTTCCCACCAATCTCAATGTTTTGCTATTTAAACTTTCATTTATATAGTCTTAATATAAAATTCTAACTGGTAGAGCCAGATTTGGAAGGTCTGGCATAATCATTTCCAAGTCCCATGCATTGCACTGCCTGTCTTGTACGTTCCATTGATGACTATGATGTGCAGCTAAGACACTTGATGCTCCATCAGTAGATCTTATTTAGGAGTAAGAAATCTGACAAATACCATTTGCACTACCTCCAACTCTCCACGCCAGTGAACACCTAGGCTTCTGCAACATTCCTTAGGTTTATATGTTTCCAGTATAACATTTTTATTTATTCAACAGAAGTTTCAGAATGGCTCCCAATAAACCAAATAATTTTAAAGATAATTAACCCCAAAATGATCTTGATAGTCTGAATGAATTGAGCTCTCAATCCTAGAACCTTAGAAAATAGGTCTTGTACATTTCTATTTTCTGAATGGAAGGGCATGTAGTGAATGCAAATGCAAGTGACACCAGTAATACCTACCCCCATCTTCCCTTTCTGTCTCAAGGCCTTAACCCAGGGACAGCTCTAGGTATTCTCCCTAAGAATAAATGTGACTTCTGACTTATATGATGTGAGTGTCTTTTCTTAGCTATGTTTGGGTGTATTTGTCCTCTTTGCTCCTGCACAAAGATGGAAAAGAGAGTGGGGTTTCCTCATGGAGTGCCACCCTAATAGGAATGAGCTAGAAAGTCATTGTAGCTGCCCTGGTTTATAAACAGCGCTCAGAGATTCCACAGAGCTGCCTCCCACTCTCACCTCATCTATGGTTTATTTACAAGAAAATTGGTTTTCAAGGCTGGGCAAGGTGGCTCACGCCTGCAATCCAGCACTTTGGGAGGCTGAGGTGGGTGGATCACTTGAGGCCAGGAGTTTGAGACTGGTCTGGACAACATGGTGAAACCCCGTCTCTACTAAAATTACAAAAATTAGCTTGGCATGGTATTAGGGGCCTGTAATACCAGACTCGGGAGGCTAAGGCAAGAGAAGCACTTGAACCTGGGAGGCAGAGGTTGCAGTGAGCTGAGATCACACCACTGTACTCCAGCCCAGGCAACAGAGCAAGACTCTTTCAAAAAAAGAAAAGAAAAGAAAATAGGTTTTCAATGGTTGTAACTCCTGCTGCAACTCCTGATGTGCTGACATCAGAAGTAGGGGCTTACCCTTCACCTACTTATTACTTCTAAGATAAACCCAGAGGAGTAGGGCCTGTATTATTATAGGCTATATGACTTCACCAAGGAAGGCAATATTTATCAATACTTAGCTGAGTCTTTCCTAGTAATAGTGGAGAGTATAGTTGCCCCTGAAGTTGCACGATAGACCTAGAATGCCAACTACTATAGGTAAACCTTACATAATCATTTTACTGTTTGTAATTACTCCAACATCTGCCATAAACAGACATTCATATTCAACCTCCAAGATAAGAAATTATAGAGAGATCATTTAAAAATATCCTATGCCAACTCCATTGTCAGAAATTATAATATATGATTTTAAACCTTTTAATAAGGATTCTACCATAACTAGAAAGTATTAGATAATTTTTAAAAATTAGTAAGAATTCATGTTGCAATTTATCACGACTCCCTTTTCACATCTAATTTGTCTAATTTAAATGTTTATATTAAATTACACTTAAAAACCCAGAGTGACACATGAAAAGGTACATTTATCTACCAATGTGGATAACTGGATTTTTAAATATCCCAATTTTGCTAAATTAACTCTCTAGTTTGAAAGAACTTCTACTTTTCCTGTATTTCTAAAAAATGTAAGTTATGCTATAATATTATAATTCTGTTATTAATTCATTCTTTCAACAAACATGTACTTTATACCTACTGTACATAACCAATTCAAATATTTTCTTCTTTATTTTTTGGTGGGTTGCAACAAGGCAAGCTATACTTTGCCTTTGTAGTTGTTTCGAATATATATATATAGTGTGTATATACATATACCTACAAACATACACACACACACACACACACACACACACACACATATATATAATAGATCACAGGCATACATACATCCATATATATATATAGCTTTTATATCTGGCTTTAATATTAACAATAAGAATCACGAGGCGCTTCCATTATTTATTGGGTAGATACCATATTGCAAGAACAATGCCTTTAAAAACATTAGAGGTAATGAAATATATTCTTGCACTTAAAATGAGAAAATTTAGTCAAAGAGAGATTAAGTAACCGGCCCAAGTTTCACCTATTCAGCACAAAATTATAAGATGGCTACAACTAATATAATAAAATTAATGAAATATTCCATAAATAATCCATAAATAATTTTAGAGGGGTAAGGAAGTCAATTCATCATAATTTGATTTGAAATAACTAAAATTCCTGATCAGTTTCTCTGCTATTTACCTAGAGTTTAAAGCTTAGGTGAATCTCACAACTCATGTAGTGAAATTTCAAAGTCTAAAAAGGACGGTAAAGAAAGTTTTCTAACATGAAAATTTCTAGTGATAACAGCAGCATTTGTTTATTAATTAAAAAATAGTCACTTAGTGCCAGAAATACAATGAGCAAGAAGGCATAGTTTTAGAGCTTGTTAAAGTTTTGCTTAAGATATCAAACAATAGAACAAGTAAACATTAAATCCACAGTTTAGATTGTATCATGGGAAATGTCAGAATACTTCAGAGATGGTAGATAAATTTTAGGATAGTTTAAGAGGAGGTTAAAATCAGCAACTTTGGAATGAATGAGAAGTGCTACTTGATAAAGTAATACTGAAGCGTGAATAAGAGGGCTAGCATCAAGTTAGGCTTAATAAAATGCTTGCATGGTGAAGGACTCTCCATGCAAGTGGGACCACATAAGCAGAGTCCTACAGTGGAAAGGAGCTTATTCTGTTAGAGTAACTAGAGAAAAATAAGGTTGCTGAAGCCACAAAGCCAAGAGGCAAAGTGTGATGTAGACAGAAGCCAGGTTATGCAGGCCATGCTGTCTGATTAGCAACTTGTTCTAAGGCCTCAGGGATCCCATTAAAATGATTTACAGAGAGGAACATGTTGACCAAAAATAACTTGAAAAGTTCACTCCAAGTAGGACAAATGTAACAAAGATGAAAATGACAGAATGACTTTAAGAATATAGATGAGCTTCCCCGCAATAGAATAGATACCATATCCCTAAGCTTAGAAAACTGGAAATTAAGACACCTGATTTTATAGATAATCTAATAGAAGTGGGAAGCAGAGAGAGATAACACCCAAGGAATTCAATAATCTTGGTTAAATTGGATGTTTAGATTGTCAGTTGAGAATAAGATGGGTGGGGTTTTTAATGGATCTCAGGAGAATGGTAATACTTGGAGAAGACACTAATACAAGCAAAAATCATAATAGCAGATAACTATTGGGCACTAAAGATTGTTTAAAGTGTCTAGTTTTATTAACTTAGAGTAGCTGTATGAATTAGAGAATATAATCAGCAGTACTTTGGGGAATTTAGAGAGTGTAAAGTTAGTTTTCCTAAAGTCTCGCTGCTCATAACAAAGAGCAAAATCCATACAGTCTAGTTTCAGAGTCTGAATGCTTGTCACTTTATTGTGAGCAACATAATTGATCAGCCAAGACACAGTGTTGAGTCCAGATGAGGATGGAGATTTTAGATACATAGTGGGTCTGTATGCTCAGCTAGCGCCAACGCAATCTGGAGTGACTCTCCAAGTTCTCTCCTGTAAATTCTCTTTTCACACTGAATTTGATGTATTGAAACAACTTGATGTTTCCTGAAGTGATAAAGTATTATCCCTTCAACATATATTTGGCCATCTCTATTTTTTTACCAGAATCTCTTTATCTTATTTTTTTGGTACAAAATTCTCAAAAGTAACACAGTGTATTATATCTTATTTACCATGTCACTAAATGTGGGATTTAAAATTTTTCTCTTTCTCTTTCTTTCTCTGCCTCTCTCCATGCACCCATGCACTGGAAAAGTCCATAAATAGCTGTATATGTGGTTAATAACATCATGATTTCTTGGGCTGAGCAAGGCCAGAATTTTAAAATGTTCTCTTCTAAAAATGAGAAAGATACTAATCAGTAAAGATTTATAAATAATGTATTTATACTTTCCACAAAATCCTTTGCATTGTGTATATAACAGCCATATAGTTTATCACTACAAGCTCACCTATGCAAAAATTGAGCTTTTCAATCCTCTCTGTGAATTTAATTCCTGTGCCTCCATGTCCATTGATGGTGGAAAACTCAGTTTTTGATGTTTAAATAAAATGAGTTTTCCACTTCAATGGACATTTGTAACATTCATTTACAAATCAAAGTAAACACATTCACTGCTGGGTATTTCTCACATGAAGAAAAAAAGGAAGTAATTTTAACATCGACAACATGAGGAACTCACAAACTATCTAAAAATTGAAAACTAGAAACGTCGTTATTCACCGATCTCTCTCATCAATCTCTTCTTTATATTTTCTTCAAAATAGTTTGAGATTCTCCCATCAAGACAAGAATCCCGCGGCACACACAGACAACAAACTTATCAAAAATACATTAATAAGTGAACTATTATATGCTACGTCCTCTATGCCTGAATAGTGCCTAGTAGAGAAATGTCATTCAAAATATATTTGCTGGATGAATAATGAATGAATAAACAAAATTATTTTATAGGTATTTGCTGTGCAAAAGTTATTCTTGAGAGTGGATTTGTACTGGTGATTGTTTAAATCATAATAAAATATCATCTGCTGCACTAAAATAAAAACTTTCAATTTAACTGGATATAAGTAAAAACATAGAAATATAAAACGACAAGGATGAAAACATTCAAACAACCCAATGGCTGTCAACAGAACTGTTCTTGATTGCTGTGTAGTTACTTTTTTTGGCGGGAGATGGGGGAAGACATGCAACTGTGGAGTACTCTTCTAATTAAGCAGCTTAAAATAAATATTTTTAAATAAAATTTGTTCAGTAATTTTAGCTTTCCTTATTTTTAAAATTTTCAATTCAGTTACTTGGAAAGAAATATGCTTTCGTTTTTTGAGTACACTTTATTATAAAGTCCACATTAAATATATTTCTTCCTAATTTCACAATTTTGAAAGAGATGTGGTCCTATCAAAATATTTTGTTGAAGGTGATAAAATTTTAAAATCATGTAATATTTTATATATTCCATCATCTGTTTAGAAGTATCTATACTGCCAGGTGGTTCTTTTCAATTAAACTTGAAGTAGAGAGAAGAGAGTAAAGAGAAGTTGCAGCACATTGTCTCCAACAGGCTCTGGCTGCTTAGGCACTATGGCCTCAATCAAGATGCAAAACCACCACCACAGCTTAGCAGACCCTTTTCTAAATTGTATAATTTTTCTATATGTTATCATCTGAATGTCTCTCAAAATTCATGTGTTGAAACCTAATCCTCTGTGGTATTATTAAGAGGGCTTTTAGGAAGTGGTCAAGTCATGAGGCCTCTGCCATCAGGAGTGTATGAGTGCCTTACCAAAGGGCCGGAGGGAAGTAGCCTAGGCCGTTTTTTGCCCTTCTATCCCTTCCACCATGTGAGAACACAGCATTTTTCACCTCTGGAAAACAGAACAAGACAGCAGCATGTTGGAAGGAGAGATGGAATACCTCTCCAGATACTGAACCTGCTGGTGTCTTGACATTGGATTTCCCACTCTCCAGAATTGTGGGAAATAAATTTCTGTTCTTTGAACATTACCCAGTCTAAGGTGTTTTGTTATAGCAGCATAAACGGACTAAGGCACTATCGACACAGCTAGAATATATACATTACAGACCTTCATTTCTAAATTTTTATATTACAGACCTTCATTTCTAAATTTTTATATTACAGACCTTCATTTCTAAAATTTTAAGTTGTTAAAATTCAAGTCCTTTTTTACTTCATGTTTTTCTTTCTTTGTATCCTTGCCAAAGAAAAATAACTTTGCTCTGTTCTCTCTCTCTTTTATTTTGGAAACATTTTCAAGAAAGTTACCAAGACTTGCTTCATCTTCCTAATATATCTAAAAGAGTTTTCTACTTACCTATAACATGGAAACATAAAAATTCAGACTAATTTTAATCCTTTTTATTTATTTTACACAGAACAGAGGAATATAATTTCCAGATAATTATGAACATGTAAGCATGTGTTATTGATTTAAAACTTCACATTCCATTTTTTCCTCTTATAGTAACTAATCAATTAGTAGAAGGCCATCAATCAACTATCTGATTTAACATTTTGGGAGTAGTCAAACAAAACTGGTAATGAAGTAAAGGGAGAAACTGTAAGTGTAGGGTGTGGGCCACATAAGACATTTCAAGCTCAGTGCTTGGAGAGTATCGTAAGCATTTATCAAGTTCAACCAATTAAACGTGATATTCACCACCTCTGGATGCTGCACGATTCTGCCTTTGGATCCAATCGTGTGTTTAAATCTTTGACTTATTTGCAATTGAGAGGGGGAAGGTTGATAGAATATAAGTTAGATATTTAAATAACATAGCCATTTAAATTGATTTAAATCAATTTAAAAAGCCATAATATTTTTTTCAGTTAGACATCCATTATGAATCACTCCTTAGTGATATTTTTAAATATAATTATTTCAAGGGGAATAGATGAGAAAAATCATTGTATGTTCTTCTCTCCAAGTTTTTAAAACTATTCAGCAAAGATCTTGTTTTCTGATGGGTCTCAAACTTCCCTGGCAGTTGAAAATACCCTGTAGCACAGTTTATGTAAAGCAAAAATGTACATAACATACTTTCTTCGAGCCCACATGTAACAAATAAAGATATCAAATGAACTGACATTTCTGCATTACAGTTTAAAATAACATCCTGTGTGACTTCTATATGCTGTGCTGTTAGCTCAATTTCAGATTTTCTAAACACTGGCTTTGCTTTCAAAGAATAATGTTCCAGTTCCTGTAGTGAGTGTGTGGAGACTGGTTCTAAAGCTGGGGGGAAAGTTAAGAATGTGTGGCTTTTGGCTTCAGAATTAGCCATGCTTTAGTGATCTACTGCATTAAACTGTTTCTTATTAATAGATCATGTACCATTCACCCTTCCCTCTTCCCCACACACAAATCTGACACATTCTCATAATCAATAGCAAATGTGCATTCTGAAAGTTTCACTTTTTTTCTTAAGCCCACCCTGACTTTCATTGTGTTGCAGTGAAACCATCAGAACTTAGTGTTTGGAGTGAAACATATAAAACAATTAAGTGTATTCTGAAAATACAGTTGCTACCTTTGAAATAATGTAATGTATGTTGAGTTTACCCTTTTCTCCAAAGAGAATGAAGACTTATCCTGAATAAACAGAAAAAAATATATAAAGTCATGTAGATAATCAGAGAAATTATGACAAAGTATAAATTTTTTCACTTTGGATAAAGATTTTCAAAGTGGCTGCTTTAAAAATAAATGCAGGAGGGGAGCACTACACACTGGGGTCAGGTGGGGGGAAATAGGGGAGGGACAGTGGGGGGTGGGGAGTTGGGGAGAGATAGCAAGGGGAGAGATGCCAGATGTAGGTGATGGGGAGGAAGGCAGCAAATCACACTGCCACATGTGTACCTATGCAACAATCTTGCATGTTCTTCCCATGTACCCCAAAACCTAAAAT
The DNA here is from genome assembly GCF_001604975.1 of Cebus imitator. NCBI lineage: Eukaryota > Metazoa > Chordata > Mammalia > Primates > Cebidae > Cebus > Cebus imitator. The sequence goes on from NW_016107332.1 coordinate 772,457, forward strand.
GCAATAAAATAGATGGAAAAAATAATAATAAATGCCCTTTTCTAAAAAAAAAAAAAAGAAAAAAAAAAGAAAGATTTTCCAGAGTTTTATTTTCCTTTTTAATCATTCTAAATTATAACAGCTCCCTGTTCCCCCCAACCCCCAAATATTTAACCCTCATTTAGTTCTAATGACATCTACTATGGCCCAATACTAAAATATAATCCTTTACCAGCCAACAGCCAAATACATACAGTTGTCCCTTGGTATATGGGAAGATTGGTTCCAGTATCTCTGCATATACTAAAATCGTGCATATTCAGTGGGTCCTGTGGACCCACATATAGGAAAAGTTGACCCCTCATGTAGGCAGATTTTGTATGGCACAAATACTGTATTTTTATCCTAGTTTCGTTGAAAACAATCCACATGTAAGTGGAGCTGTGTAGTTCCAACCTATTTTGCTCAAGGTTTAAATAGGGCTCCTTTCTCACTTCTCATCTTCTTAACCACTTTGTTTCACTTACAACCTCCACACTCCTCTCAGTGACACCCACTCAGTCTTTCCTTTGGCTTCTCTGCCACAGTGGCCTGGCTCCCCGCCCTACATAGATTCTTATCTAAATCTTTTATGAATTGACCTTATTTTTCACACTTCCTAACTGTTAATGCTTCCCATCTTTCTGTCTAACTCGCTCCCATCCTCTCTTTATGAACTCTGTTGACTTTATCTGCAAAGTTTAAGCTCTGTAAGCATACTGATCTTTATTTCCTCGCTTTCTCTGTCTCTGTCTCTCTTTCTCCCCTTCTTATATTTTCTTAAAGTGTTTTCTGATAATGCCCTAGAGAAACAGACTAGTGACTATAGAGAATAATAATTATATTAGAGTAAAAGAGAATTGTAGAGATCATTTGTTTTACTTTGTGAATGAAGAAAGAAGGCAGAAGGGCTGCATAATTTACCTTTTCTTGAGTTTAATAGCTATTCATTGAGCACATACTATATGTCAGGCACTATGCTAATGCTGATTAAGATATGGTATTTTCCCTCAAAATGTTTGGATCAGTAGAAAGACAGGTATATGAAAATCATTAAAATGCAATGATATCTATGAAATAGATAAAAGTATATGAATCTGATATGTTACAGAGGAGACAGTGATGAGTGGAGAGCAAAGCCAAAGACCACAATCATAAAAAAGAATACCTTGATAGGAAGTGAATAAAAAGTGAGGATTTTCCAGGAAAATTAAAGGAGAAGGGTATTTCAAACAGAGGGGACAATGTACTTGGAACACCTAAGTGGTTCAGATGGAACATAAGATAAAGGCAAAAATCGATGGAGACATCAAAAATTGACATAATCATGCATAAAGGTGTTTTTTTTTTTTACCATACAGATAAGTGTATTCACACTTGGTGTTAAAACCACATAAAAAGTGATGGTCTAAGTTAACATGGAAGGAGGTCTCAGCACTAGGTCACATCCTAGACAATATTTTCAGCAGCAGCTGAAACCCACATACAGATATGATGAAAATAAAATTTGTCTTTTATTATGTAAGCTTTTGATACCATATATTTTCTCAAATACTAATTTAATTACCACTCACAAAGTTTGACAGATAAATGTTTTAAATAAGAAATAAGCATTTTCTTATTTGCATTGATTTTTTGACCCATAAATTATTTAGAAGATATCTTATTAGAATGTTTACATCCATTGGGGGGGGTTCATTATGTTTTGTCATTAATATCTAACTCTCCAACATTGTGACCAGAAAATGCTATCTTTGTGATCTTGATGTTTTGACATTTGCTGATGCTTGTTTCATTGTTCAACATGAGTCCAATTTTTGTAAATACTATACATGTGTAAAAATGTGTATTCAATATTGAGTATAGGAGCTTAATGTATGTCCATTAGGTCAAACTTTTAAATGTGCTGTTAAAATAATTTATATTTCTGCTTTTTTCTCTTTGCTTTTTAATTGTTATGGGACATTTCTTTAAAATTTCCCACTATGATAGTGGGTTTCTCAATAACTCTTTGCAATTCTGTCAATCTTATCACATACTCAGAGGCTCCTTTCTTATGTACATACAAGTGTAGAGTATTTGTGTCTTCCTAATGAAGAAATAATTTTATCTTTTTTAACTGTAATAATGCTTTAGTCTTAGTGTATATTATTTCAATTATTTAGACCAAAAACCATGCCCCAAACCTGAAATTTCTTTCATACTTGATATCCAATTCACTAGCAAATGCTTCCAACTCTGCCTTCAAAATATATCCAGAACTTCTTACCCCTTTCACTGCTACCAACAAGTGCAAGTCCCCAATTTTTCTTTGTATCTTTTATCATTTAAGCATATTATTTTATATTCTCTGTCTTTTAACTCTAAGGACTCTGGCATTCTGCAGGGTCTGATTCTGCTCTTGTTTCATGAGCTTTTTGTAGTGAATTATATTCTTGTGTTCATTATAGTTTTAGATTATGACCTCATGCTCCGTGAGACTTTATCTCTGGAAGTACCATCTGTGTTGAGGGTTTATGCCTTTAGGGAAGTTTTGTTTCAGTTTTAGCCAGGTGCTCTAAATGTATAAGTGACTGGGGACCACTTTTTATGTTAATTTCAAGATTGCACAGGAAATTAAAACACCTAGCTTATTTGTAGATGAGTCATAGATAAGTACTGTCAAGAGAGATTTTGTTTTTCTTTCCAGAATCTAGGCTATGATGATCAAGTTTTCTTGTTATCCACCTTTGCAGTTGGGAAGTTTTTTTCCCTTTATCACACTTACCACACTTAATGCTATGGTGTCAGCCAGAATCCCCAATTGGGTAGGTAGACCTTCTCTACTTTCCCTACATTGCTTTTTAAATCTTAATTCCCAGTTTTCTCCAACTGCCCATTCCTGAAAAGTCATCCCCTACCCTCCTACTTACCTCTCTGGCTTCAGTTCTCTCTTGGTTTACGTAGCTTACATTTAAGTATGGTATTTTATATTCAATTGAACATTTCTAAAGGTGGTAACAAGATTTCTCAGGGTAATTCCTAGAGCATATGACTGTAAATAGAAATGTATTTATATGGCTGGGTGTGGTGGCTCATGCCTGTAATCTCAGAACTTTGGGATCACCTGAGGTCAGCAGCTCGAGACCAGCCTGGCCAACATGGTGAAACCCCATCTTTACAAAAATACAAAAATTACCTGGGCGTGGTGGCATGCCCCTGTAATCCCAGCTACCTAGGACTGAGGCAGGAGAATCACTGGAACCTGGGAGGCAGAGGCTGCAGTGAGCCAAGATCATGCCACTGCATGCTAGCCTATACAACTGTGCAAGACTGTATCTCAAAAAAAAAAAAAAAGAAAGAAAGAAAAAGAAATGCATTTATATTTTTAAATTTTTAAAACTAAAAACATATATATATAGTAAAATTCAGGATAAAAAAGAAAAAAGGTGTTAATTTCTTCTAATTATTTTAGCTGCTTAACAAAGCTGTCAGGTACTCAGGTATTGTGAAATGCTTGCTGCACCTCCAGGCATTTCTTACATATTATAGACACCAAGAAGGGAGAAAGGCAAAAAGCCACCCCAGTGCATCTGTCTTTTTACATTTTTCTTTTTGAGCAAAGAAAATGTGACTCATATACACCATGGAATACTACACAGCCATAAAAAACGATGAGTTCACGTCCTTTGTAGGGACTTGGATGAATCTGGAAACTATCATTCTCGGCAAACTGACAAAGAACAGAAAACCAAACACTGCATGTTCTCACTCATAGGCGGGTGTTGAACAATGAGAACACATGGACTCAGAGAGAGGAACATCACACACAGGTCAGTTGGTAGAGGCTAGAGGAAGGACAGCGGGGGGTAGGAAAGGTGGGAAGGGATAACGTGGGGAGAAATGCCAGATATAGATGAAGGGGGAATGGAGGCAGCAAACCACCTTGCCATGTATGTACCTATGCAACAACCCTGCATGATCTGCACATGTACCCCAAAACCTAAAGTACAATAAAATAAATAAAGTACTTTTTTCCTCAGTAAAACAAAACAAAACAAAACAAAAAGTCTTTCTCTGGACCCTCACCAGGAGAGGCCACTTAATTCTCATTAGCCAGAATTATGCCATGTGACCACTTCTAGCATCACAGGAAGCTGAGGAATGAGTATTAGCATTCTACTTATTCCACTTTCAATAGCAGAGGTTTTCAAACTCTAGTATGTTTCAGAATCGCCTGGAGCACCTACTAAAACACTGCAGGACCCCACCTGCAGAGTTCTAATTTAGTATATTTTAACAATTTTAACAAGTCTTCAGATAAAGCTGATGCTGTGGATCCTAGGGCTGCATTTTGATATTCTCTGCCTTACAGTAAAGAAAGAAAATGTGAGAGGATTTGGAAGGCGTTTTATGTTTGTTTGTTTGCTTCAATGAAATTTTTTTTAGTGCAGGTATTTTACAATTATTTGTATAAATGTATGGGGTACAAGAGCAATTTAGTTATGTGCTAAGATCCATAGTGGTGAAGTTAGGGCTTTTGAGTATCCATCATCCAAATGATGTACATTTTACGCATAACATAATTTCTCATCATCCACCCCCCTCCAACCGCCTCACCCCTTCAAGTCTCCATTTTCTATCACTCCATACTCTATGTCCATGTATACACATTATTTAGCTCCCACTTAGGAGTGAGACCACGTGATATTTGTCTTTCTGTCTTTGATTAGTTGGAAATAGTTTTTGACTCAACTAATCTATAGTGTCTGCTGCTAAAACCTACCCTTTATTTGTGAAATCAAAAAAGTACATTTACATGAAGACCTGAGGAATTATAAGGCGAAAAGTCGGAGGAAAGTGTTCTATGGTGTACAAAAGCTTCATGGCAAGTGAGAGCTTAAGATAATGAGAGGATGCCTAAGCACAGAATGTAAGGAAGAAAGGGGTAAGAGATGAACTCAGGAATTATATAAACTCCCACAGGATATAAAACTAGTAAGGGACAGAGTGAGGGTTCAAATACAGGTGGCCTGGCCCCATAATTCACTACCTCTTTGCTTAAGAACTGGAGTAAAAAAAAACTGTAGGAAAAATTTTTTAAGAAAATTTTACTATCCAAGAAAATATTTATAAACTTATTATTATACAATTTCTAGGGAGTAAAGCAAGGCCATTTGGAGGGATAATATATATCAGTCAAATGGTTGATGTCCCTATTGAAAACTATGCTTCTACAACCAATAAGAAAAATACAAACACTCAAAGAAACTATGGATATGTATAAGTGCTTAATAATGGAGATAAAATTAACTCAAGGTGGGTTAAATACTTAAATGTAAGACCTGAAACCATAAAAAGCCTAGAAGAAAACCTAGGCAATACAATTCAGGGCATAGGCATGGGCAAAGACTTTATGACTAAAACACCAAAAGCAATGGCAACAAAATTGACAGATGGGATCTAATAAAACTAAAGAGCTTCTGCACCACAAAAGAAACTATCATCAGAGTGAAAAAGCAACCTACAGAATGAGAAAAATTTTTTGCAATGTATCCATCTGACAAAGAGCTAATATTCAGAATCTACAAAGAACTTAAACAAATTTACAAGAAAAGAACAAACTACCCCATCAAAAAGTGGGTGAAGGATATGAACAGACACGTCTCAAAAGAAGATGTTTATATGGCCATCAAACATATGAAAAAAAGCTCATCATCTCTGGTCATTAGAGAAATGCAAATCAAAACCACAATGAGATACTATCTCATGCCAGTTAGGATGGTGATCATTAAAAAGTCAGGAAACAACAGATGCTGGAGAGAATATAGAGAAATAGGAATATTTTTGCACTGTTAGTGGGAGTGTAAATTAGTACATGCATTGTGGAAGACTGTGTGGTGATTTCTCAAGGATCTAGAACTAGAAATACCATTTGACTCAGTAATCCCATTACTGGCTATATGCCCAAAGGGTTATAAATCATTCTACCATAAAGACACATGTACTAGTATGTTTATTGTGGTACTGTTCACAATAACAAAGACTTGGAACCAACCCAAATGCCGATCAGTGATAGACTGGATAAAGAAAATGTGGCACATATACACCATGGAATACTGCACAGCCATAAAAAAGGATGAGTTCATGTCCTTTGCAGGGACATAGATGAAGGTGGAAACCATCATTCTCAGCAAACTAACACAAGAACAGAAAATCAAACACCACATGTTCTCACTCATAAGTGGGAGATGAACAATGAGAACATAAGGAGACAGGGAGGGGAAAATCACACATCGGGGCCTGTTGGGGGAATGGGGGTTAGCGGAGGGATAGCATTAGGAGAAATACCTAATGTAGATGACGGGTTGATGGGTGCAGCAAACGACCATGACATGTGTATACCTATGTAGCAAACCTGCACATTCTGTACTTGTACCCCAGGACTTAAATTATAATTAAAAAAGAAAAGGCAGTATCTTTGACACTGTCTTTATTATACAAAAATTCATAAATTAAAAAAAAGGAATTCAGAAAAATGACAATTAACAATAATATATGAACAATAACTATTTTGAAGATACAGCAGAAAAATATTTTAACAATTGCATGAAAATTACTAAAAAACTAGGAAAATGACTGTAGTAACTGAAGCTGCCTGATAATTATATGAGGCTCTTTAGTATAATTATATTATACTCTTTAGTTTTGCATATTTGAAACATTCCATAAAATACTTTGTTAAGTGACTAAATATGAGCATTAAAAATTATGTGATAACTATATTTTAAAAGTTTTTAAATATATTCAAGTATATAGAATACTTCAATATTTAAAAATGCAAAACTCTTTTGTAGTTAGGAAAGTTATGGCTCATGCCTATAATCCCAGTATTTTGGGAAGTTAAGGCAGGTGGATCACCTGAGGACAGGAGTTTGAGACCAGACTGGCCAACATGGTAAAATCCCATCTCTACTAAAAATACAAAAATTAGCCATGTGTGCTGGTGATTGCCTGTAATTTCAGCTATTTGGAAGGCTGAGGCAGGAGAATCACTTGAACCTGGGAGGCGGAGGAAGCAGGGAACCAAGATCACACCATTACACTTCTGCCTGGGCAACAAGAGCAAAACTCTGTCTCAAAAAATAAAAATTAATTTGAAAACCCAATTGTATTCCAAACAAAATATCAAAAGGATTTTCACTGAAGCATGATAGAAAGCAAACCACATTTTAAAAATAGGTAAATACACAATAATACCCAGAAAATTGGGAATGAAAGCATTGTGACAAGGTTAAAAATGGTGCGACCATGTAACTTATTTCCAGGATACTTTATAGGAAAGGCAGATTAAAGTAATTAACAATATTAGTTGATTCACAACAGGCATAAGCCAGGACTCTTTCAGTGAACTGGACAGTATGGTCACCCTAGTTATAGACCTACTAGATATTACGATGAAATTTAACATTAACAATAATACAGACAAGTTAAAGGCAAATAACTGAGCGATCCAACGAAAAGAACCAAAAAATCCAAATGCATCTGAGAATTTAGAATATAATAAAGGTAACACTACAGTATAATGCAATTAATATTAGGTTTTTCAATAACATTTTGAGACACATGACCACTGTTCCTGTTTCCTTCTTGATCCCTTACAGTACCAGAGAGATCCTTTATAAATAAAAGTGAGTTCTGTCCATCTTCTGCACATATCCTCCAATGGCGTCCCATTTTAATCCAATGAACGAATATGCACACACTTAAACAGATGCATATATACACATATACACAAACACATGTACATATATGCACATACATGTGTACACAGACACCTACACACATACACGCAGGCACATATGCATGCACACATACATATGCATACAGACATATACAAACATATACACACACACTCATATACACAATGCACACATATATACTCATGCACAAATACACCGATACCACATACACACTTATACACATGCACACAACGCTAAAGCACATAAAACTTCTGAAAACCAGAGTTTAGTTCTGAAAACCAAATTTCAGAAATGCTTTTTTTGAAAAACTGACAAATTGATATGAAGTTCATACCACATATATTGATACACAGAGGCAAAAATTCCAGAATAGCCAAAACAATTTTGAACAAAAAATAAAATTGGAAGACAGATTGTCTGGCTTCAGGGATTATTTTAAAACTACAGTAAGACAGTATAGTGCTACTCTAAGAATACCCATATAGATAAATGAAACTGAACACAGTACAGAAATAGACCCATATGTATTTGGTCAATTAATTTTCAACAAAGGTGCCAAGGTAGTTCAATTGGAAAAAGATCGTCTTTTAAAAAAATAGTGTTATATTCTAACTCTGGAATTAAGGAATTATCTTAAAGAAATATTGTAAAAGCTTTTAGCAACAAATTTGTTAAAAACTTTAAAATCAAATTTGTAATTATGGAATTACGTGATATATCTTTACGATATATTTAAAGATTAAGCGCAATTCTTGCTGTTTTTTGAGACAGGGTCTTTCTCTGTTGCTCAGGCTGGAGTGCAGTGGCATGATCTTGACTCATTGCAACCTTCACCTCCCAAGCTCAAGGGATCCTCCCACCTTGGCCTAAATGACATGCTTCTTAAGTTACAGGGAAAATAAGACAAATTTCAGTAATTTGGAGATAATTATCATTGATTTTCTCAGCTAACTTACATTATTTATAAATAATAATCTGAAAAATTATACAATTTCTATCTGTTCAACAGTATGAAAAATAGAAATACACTTAGCATTCAATTTGAATTTATACTGAGGCATAAGATTAGGCAATCGGTAGTTTTGAAAGAGATTGGATTATGTTAGTCACTATTTGTGGAAGAGATCATTGAGCTAGGAAATAACAGCAGCCAAAGCATGAATTAATCAATTAATTAAAAGAAGTTTTAGAATATAGTTAATTCTTCTAGGCTCACTTATTTGAGAAGAAATTAAATGAATCATGACAGCATTTAGTTGACCCATGGCAATTTTTTGACAAGATACATAACCACTCTATAGTCTTCTCATCTGAAAAATGTAAATTATTATAATGCCTATTTAGACATTTGTTTTGAAGACTAAATAATTTAATACATGTTAAGCACCTTTTTAGGCACATGATAAATACTGAACAAATGTAATCCCTAATTATAAAATATTATAAATTACTTTAAATGACAGAGTTATAAGGAAGCATTAGGGACAACTGTCCTTGACTCTTGCCACAACTCTCTGAGAGGTTTTAACTAGAATGCTGATTTGATCTAAATTACTTTGGCCACATAGAGCCATCAGCTCATCTAGAAATGGCACAAGCCAAGAATTCTGTAAATACTTCTGAGGAGTATATTCTCTTTCTTGTTCTGAACTTTGCGGTTTTTGCTCACAAGACTAAAAACACATGTTCTGGTGATTCCTTTTTTATTTTTTTCCCTGACAGCCACTTAATTTTCTGTAAGAACGTTTTATCATGTGTGTACTCTAAACTTACTCTCTCCAAATTTCATGTTTATCAATCCTATGTGACATAATTCATTCACAACACTCTCTTCCTAGGAGAAAATAAACACAGGCACAAAATTTATAATAAGCAAGTTTAATCAGTGTTTTTGTGTGTAGCGGGGACTACATCAGAGGAAATTTCCGTTAGGCATAGAGCCTCTCATTCCTAACTCTTCTTGAACATCATTAAATGCAGATGCATACAGTACCTGAGTTCTACCATTCCATAAGGAGCAGTAAAAGATAACATTTCAGCAGACAGACTTGGGAGTATTTTCTTTCAGCTCTTTGATGTGAGTTCTGCTGTTGTTATTTGTTTTAAATTCATTTTAACATTGTAATCTTTGTTATGAAGTAAATTTAGACTCATTTTGGATTAACAAAACACTACCAGCAAATTTCTTTCAAGAATAATTTAAAATATAATATTCAGTGAGAATTATACAATAACCAGCAGAAAGGGAGGATAAATAACAAAAAAATCAAATTTTGGCTGCCTCCATTACTTATTATGAAAGGTTAGGAAAGTATCTTAAATGCCTCTAGTTTCACAAGCGGCATATCTCATTTTATTATGCATCACTTGATTGCTTTCTACAGATATTGTGGGGTTATTTTACAAATTAAAGTTTTGTGGCAATCTTACATCAGGCCAACCTGTCAGAGCAATTTTGTCAACAGCCTATTCTCACTTGGTGTATCTATGTCTCATTCTGGTAATTCTCACAATATTTCAAAATTTTCCATGATTATTATATCTGTTAATGGTGATCTGTGATTAACAATATTTGAATTTTCCATTGTAATTGTTTTGGGTTACAGTGAACTGCACCCATATAAAATGGCAAACTTAAGTAATAAATGTATATATTCTGACAGCTCCACTGAGCAGTCATTTCCCTTTCTCCCTTTAGTCAGCCTTTCCTATTCCCTGAGACAATATTGAAGTTAAGCCAATTAATAGCCTATGGTGTCCTCTAAATGTATAAATGAAAGAAAAAGATGCACGTCTCTCACTTTAAATCAAAAGCTAGAAATGATTAAGCTTACTGAGAAAGGCATGTCAAAAGCCAAGAGGGACCGAAAGCTAATCTTGCTCTAGTTTGCCAAGGTGTGAATGCAAAGAAAAAGATCTTGAAGAAAATAAAAAGTACTACTCCAGTGAAAACATGAATGGTAAGAAAGCAAAACAGCTTTATTGCTGCTATAGAGAAAGTTTGAGTGTTCTGGATAGAAGATCAAATGAACCACAATGTTTTTTCTAAGCCAAAGCCTAATCCAGAGGAAGGCCCTAACTCTCTTCAAGTCTATCAAGGCTAATAGAGGCAAGGGAAATGCAGAAGAAACTCTGAAAGTCAAGAGCGATTGGTCCATGAGGCTTAAGAAAAGAAGCTGTCTTTCTAACATAAAAGTCTAAGATGAGGCTGCTTGTACTAATGTAGAAGCTGCAGCAAGTTATCTAGAAGACAAAAGAGAGAAATATAAGACATTTAAATAGGAAAAGAGGGAGTCAAACTAACCCTGTTTGCAGATTATATGATTCTATTCCTAGAATACCTCATAGTTTCTGCCCAAAAGCTCCTTGATCTGATATACAACTTCAGCAAAGTTTGTTTAAAATATCAATGTACAAAAATCAGTGTCATTTCTATACACCAACAAAATTCAAGCTGGTAGTCAAATCAAGAACCCAATCCCATTCACAATAGCCACAAAAAGAAAAAAAATACCTAGGAAAACGGCTAAGAAAGTGAAAGACCTCTGCAATGAGAATTACAAAACACTGCTCAAAGAAATCAGAGCTGACACAAACAAATGGAAAAATATTCCCTGCTTATAAATTGGAAGAATCAACATTTTCAAAATGGCAGACTACTCAGAGCAATTTACAGATTAAATGCTATTCCTTTCCAGCTACCAATGACATTCTTCACAGAATTAGAAAAAAAAAATCTATTTTAAAATTCATATGGAACCAAAAAAGAGCTCAAATAGCCAGGGCAATCGTAAACAAAAAGAACAAAGCTGGAGGCATCACATTACCTAACTTCAAACTATAAAACAGGGCTACAGTCATCAAAACATCATGGTACTGGTACAAAAATAGACATATAGACCAATGGAACATAAGAGAGAGCCCGGAAATAATGCTGCACACCTATAACTATCTGATCTTTGACAAAAGCCACAAAAACAAGCAATGGGGAAAGGATTCCACATTCCACCAAGTGGTGCTAGGATAAGTAGCTAGCCATATGCACAAGATAGAAACTGCACCCCTTTCTTATACCATATTCAAAAATTAACTCAAGATGAATTTAAAACTTAAATATAAAACCAAAAACTATAACAACCCTGGAATATAACCTAGGAAATGTCATTCTGGTCATAGGACCCCACAAAGACTTCATGACAAAGATTCCAAAAGTAATTGCAACAAGTATAAAAATTGACAAATTGGACCTAATCAAACTACAGAGCTTCTACACAGCAAAATAAACTATCAACAGAATAAACAGACAACCTACAGAATGGGAGAAAATATTTGCAAATGTGTATCTGACAAAGGTCTAATATCCAGAATCTATAAAAACTTAAACAATGCAATGTGAAAAAAACAAACAATTCCATTAAAAAGTGGGCAAAGGACATACAAAGACACTTTTCAAAAGGAGAAATTCATGTGGCCAACAAGCATAAGAAAAAATACTCAACATCACTAATCATTAGAGAAATGCAATTCAAAACCACAATGAGGTATGCACCAGTCATAACGGCTATTAGAAAGTCAAAAAAATAAAATAACAGATGCTAGCAAGGTTATGAAGAAAAGGGAACACTTATGTATTGCTAGTGGGAATGTAAACTGGCTCAGCAGTTTGGCAATTTCTCAAAGAACTTAAAACAGAATTACCATTTGACCCAGCAATCCAATCACTGGGTATATACTAGAAGAAATATAAATCATTCTACCATAAAGACACATGCACGTATATGTTCACTGCAGCACTAACCACAGTAGCAAAGACATGAAATCAACCTAAATGGCCATGAATCATAGACTGGATAAAGAAAATGTGTTATATATACACAATGGAATACTATGCAGCCATGAAAAGAATGGGATCATTTCCTTTGCAGCAACATGGATACAGCTGAAGGGCATTATTTTAAGCAAACTAATGCAGGAACAGAAAACCAAATTCCACATGTTCTCACTTGTAAGTGGAAGTTAAACACTGAGTACATATGGACACAAAGATGGGAACCACAGACATTGGGGGCCACTTGAAGGTGGAAGGTAGGAGGAGAGTATGGATCAAAAAACTACCTATAGGGTATTATGCTTGTTACGAAGGTGACAAAATAATATGTACACCAAACCCCCACGGCATACAATTTACCTATATAGCAAATGTGCACATGTACCCCTGAACTTAAAATGAAAGGTTTTTTTTTTTAAGTTGTATAGAAGATCTAGCTAAGTTAATTGATGAAGATTGTTACACTAAACAACAGATTTTCAATGTAGAAGAAATAGCCTTCTAGCAGAAGAGGTTGCCATCCAGGATTTTTGTGACTGTGAGTCAATGCCTGGCTCCAATGCTCCAAAGGACAATCTGACCCTCTTATTAGGGGCTAATGTAGCTGGTGATTTTAATATGAAGCCAATGTTTATATACCATTCCAAAAATCCTAGGGCTTTTAAGAATTGCTAAATCTATTCTGCCTGAAGTCTGTAAATGAAACAACATAGCCTGGATGACAGAATGCACAGCATGGTTTACTGAGTGCACTAAGCCCACCGTTGAAACCTACTGCTCAGGAACAAAATATTCCTTGCAAATGATTACTGCTCATTGACAATGCATTTGGTCACCCAAGAGCTGTGACGGAGATTGGAGATTTACAAGGAGATTAATGTGTGTGTGGCGGGGGAAGGGGGGTTATTTTGTTTTGTTTTTGTTTTGCCTGAAAATACAACATCCATTCTGAAGGCCATGGATCAAGGAGTAATTCCAATTTTCAAGTATTACTTAAGAAATACATTTTGTGAATCTATAGGTGCCATAAAGCATGGTTTATCTGATGGATCTGAACAAAGTTGTTGTTAGCTCGTTGTTATGCAGACTTGATGGTGTAGTTGCTTCATAGTGTCTGTGGGCTATGTGATTCTGTGTGTTTTTGTGGCAGTAGGTGTTCTTTTGATTTCTGTAGGGAGCCAGAGTAGCCCACCCCCTCTGGGGAGATCAGCAGCAAGGTTACTGTGAACTTTGGTTGAACTTCAAAGAAGTGAAACCATAATAGGAGGATGTGTATGTCTCAGAGTAGAATAGATTGGCTTAGAGTAAGCTAACCAGCTTTCACTGAACTTGCTGTAAGATAGTTTTTAGCTGAAGGATATTAACTGAAGTATGAGAAGAATAACCATAGGCTGTTCTAAGTAACTGCACCCTCCCTCTGCTATGTGCTTTATGAACATATAAAATAAAGTATACTAAGACAGGTTGGGGCCAAAGAGACAATGTCCTCACCTCTCAGACCACCTGGCCCAGCTTTCTGTATGTCTGTGTCTGTGTCTTTTCTTATCCCCCACCATTACCTATTAGGTGCTTGAACCCTTGTGCAGCACAGGACACAGCACACGTCAGAGATTCCATGTTTGGCACTCCCTTAAGGGCCTCTTGTAAGGCTGGTCTAGTGGTAACAAATTTTATCCATGTTTGCTTGCCTGAGAAAGATTTTATTTCTCCTTCACTTGTGAAGCTTATTTTGGTGGAAGGTAAAATTCTTCACTGAAATGTGTGTGTGTGTGTATTTGTGTGTGTGTGTGTGTGTGTGCGTGTGAGTTTGTGTGTGTATTGATGCTAAAAATAGGTTCCTAATCTCTTTTGGCCTGTGAGGTTTCTACTGAGAGGTTTACTGTCACTCTAATGGGATTCCCTTTATATATGAACTGACCCTTCTCTCTGTCTTTAAGATTTTTTTGTTTTGTTTTGATGTTGGTGAATCTAGTGACCATGTGCTTTGAGAATGGTTGTCTTATATAGTATGTAGCTGGGGTTCTCAGTATTTCTTGAATTTGCATGTCAACCTCTCTAGCAAGATTAGGAAAATTTTTGTGAACTATATCCTCAAATATATATTTTCCAAGTTGCTTACTCTCTCTCCTTTTTTCAGGGATGCCAATAAGCTGTAGATTTTATTTCTTTACATAATCTCATATTTCTCAGAAGTTTTGTTCACTTTTTAAAATTCTGTTTTTCTTTATTTTTATCTGATTGAATTGATTTGAAGAACTGGTCTCTGAACTCTGATTTTTTTTTCTCAGTTTGGTCTATGCTGCTGTTAAAACTTCTGATTGTATTAGGACATTCTTTTTGTGATTTTTTTTTTCAGTTCCAGAAATTCACTTTGTTTTTGTTTTCGTTTTTGTTTGTTTTTTTGAGATAGAGTTTCACTCTTGTTGCCCAGGGGAGTGCAATGGCACGATCTCAGCTCACCACAACTTTCACCATCCAGGTTCAAGTGATTGTCCCACCTCAGACTCCCGAGTAGCTAGGATTACAGGCATGCACCACCACAACTGACTAATTTTATATTTTTAGTAGAGATGGGGTTTCTCCATGTGGGTTAGGCTGGTCTCAAACTCTCAGCCTCAGGTGATCTGCCTGCCTCACCCTCCCAAAGTGCTGGAATTACAGCCACGAGCCACCACACCTAGGCTTGGTTCTTTCTTAAAATGGTTATTTCATCTTTCAGATCTTGGATCATTTTATTGAATTTCTTGTATTCCCTGGATTGGATTTAAACTTTCTCCTGAATCCTGATGAGTTTCTTTGCCATCCAGGTTCTATGTCTGTCATTTCAGTCTAGTTAAGGACCATTGCGGGGGAGCTAGTAGGCTCATTTGAAGGTAAGGGAACAGTCTGGCCTTTTTAATTATCAGGATTCTTGTCCTGATTCTTTATCATTTAGGAGGTCTAGTGTTTAAGTTGAGTATAGTCAGATGGCTTCATTCCTCAGTGCTTTCACAGGGCCAAGGTTCTGTACAGGAGTTTTATTTGTTGCTGGATTTTTGACTTGCTTTCACAGGGGTGAATGTTAGCAGTATTGTTGGTGTTGTAGTTTGGTCTGAGATCCAGTAGAGGGCGAGGAAGAGTAACAGCTCTTAGAAAAGCTCTTAGTCATGTAGCTCTTGTATTTTCTTGCACTTGCGGACATGATTCTTAGGAGGAAGAAATGACTTTCTTACCAGGTCTATTTCTGAGCTTTGGGGAATCCCCCCATCACTGGTGTCACACATGCATTTCTCTTGTTAGGTGTTCCAGGCCACAAACACTCCCTCAAGCAGAAGCTATGGCAGAGAGATAGGCCACATCCTTTTTGAACTGGCCCTGCAGAGGGAGGCATGCCCCTTTCCCACACAGGTACACAAACCTGTGTGTCTCATAAGGGTGGGGGCTCCTCCCCTAATTTAGTGCCAGCCACAGATCTAGGTTCAGCACTCTTAAGCTGTGCACCACATCCCTTGGGCACTGGGACTGGCCTGCATTTTGAGTTGGGCTCCAGCTGCACTGAAGTGCTCCCAAGATGCTGGGAAAGTATTCAGGTGGAGAAAAGCACTGAGGCTGGGCAGCAGAGGCTGCGCTATGCACATGCTACTGCAGGACAGCCAGGAAGGGTCCCTGAGACGGTTGGGTGGACCCTCCAGAATAGACATGCCCCAATCTTGCAGGGAAGCTGGACCTGCCTTCTCCTGGCCCAACAGTCAGCTGGGGCTAACGCTGCTCATAGGGAGATGGAGAACACTGGAGGATGGGCACCTATAACCACACTTTACTCGAGCTTCTCTGATGGGCTCCATGCCAGCTGAAACACTGTCTCTCCCTACTGTCTTGGAAGATCCCTCTACCTGCTCAAATGTCCATAGGAGATGCAAGGTTCCCACTAGATAGTATCTTAGAGATCCGTGGCAAGAGCAGGCTGTGCCAGAGTCATTCACTCACCTTTTTTCCTGGAGTTATCTGGGGCTGGGAACTAGCCTAGTATTTGGGCACCCTGTACAAGGTTTCCAGATTCCTCCCTCTTTAATTTGAGAGTCTATGTTACCTCTCCATCTACTCTCAGTATTTTCTGTCAGAAGATCTGATCAAATTATGTCTTTTAACTCCATATTTGGTCTCTCTCAGTGGGAGGGGTGCTTCCTAGGCTGCATCTAGTCGGCCACCTTGTTCTCCCTCCCTTATTCATTCTTGCTGGTGAAGAATTACCTTCCCCTCACTCTTTGCAGCACTGTAGGACTGAGGAATCTTTAGACCACAAAGGACAACAGCGTGGCTTAAATTTATGCAGCAAAACACAGACATGTGTGTACACACACATACACACACACAAATGTTTTTGTCTACTTAACTTGAAAGTCAAAATGTAGCACAACTATATTCATGAGTTTAAATGCTCTCAAATACTTCAACCAACCCTTATTAACTACAAGAAGACTCATATAGTAAAAAAAGTAGCTTTCAGGAAACACTGACACTTATCTTTGGTGAAAACAAATATGGCTCCTTAAATTTCCATCCTCCACATCTTCCATAATAATAGAATTTCTAACTAGGTATGTGGTTATTCATGTAAGGGCTACTTTCCCAGGCTTCCCTTGCAGCTAAGAGTAGCTGTGTAAAGTAAGCTGTGTAAGTAAACAATAGCCAATATGATCTGAGCAGTAGTAATATGTACATGTTCTATTTATGGCTTTGAAGGGATGGGGTATATCCTCCCTTTGTTCTCTTCCTTCTTCCTAGCTGTCATGCAGACATATGAAAGAAGCTGGAGCAATTATCTTAGACCATGAGAGAGAAGCACTGTGTTTAACATTTCATGGTAACAAGATTAAAAGAGCTTGAATTTTTAATGACTTGGTTGAGGAGAGCTACCATGCAGCTCAGACTTTTACATTAATGAACTTTTATCTTATTTAAGCTAATGCTAACTTAAGGTCTTTGTCACATCAGCTGAATTATAGTCTTACAAATGCAATGCCCTTTAAACATTATTATCCAAAAGGGCAAGAATCTTCTGCTACCTCCAACATAAAGATTCCTAGAAAACGCCAATGGCCTGCCTTTGGTCACTTGCTTACCTTTGAATCAATCAGTAATAGCAAGCGAGTTTAAAAAATTTATTGTCTAGATCACACACTCATTCCTGTCACCAAATGAGTGCAATATTATGATTGGTAGTCCCAGCAGAGTCGTATTAAATGGGAGAGCTGCCATTTCTAAAAAGAAGTATGGTGCTGAATAGTGAAAAATGAGAGATGTTTCCCTGGAGATTAGAAAACATAAGTGAGAAACTTTAATAGTAAAATATATTTTTATATATTTGAAAAGACATGAGGAAAAGCAGCAATAAACAAAGCTTCTTTAATTAGCAGTGTCTGTTTCTCAACTAGTATTACCAAGGTCAAGAATAAAAAAAGTCTTAAAATATAGAACATCTCAAAATAATAACTGATGCTTTCCCTCTGAAATTGTCTTTCTCATTATCCTAGAGATTTGTTAAGAGTAAGACAAGCTTTCTAATCAGTAGTTTATCAGTCTGCTCTTTGACTTTGATTCTGTTTCAAACAGCTGGTCCTGTTTTAGCAGGAGATTTTAAAGATCATGGACTTTGAATTGGAGTTGAAGACTAAATCCTCTCTGCTCCATTCCTCAGGTTTACACTCTTGATGATTAGAAGTTTAAGTACCTTGTGCACAGAAAAAGGGATATATGCCTAGCACACATAAAAGTACCGAAGAGTCCCCATGAGTTCTGTGTGCCCTTTCACACTTGTTATTTGTGGACTTAACTCTGGTTTTACATCTTACTGCTTTTTTTTTTTTTTCCCAAGGGCTAATCTCTGCTTGATGTACCATTATCTGTTCCCTTTCCCTTGATATCTGGATTTATAAAGCCATCTCCCTCAGATATTCTTAAGGATGGCTTTGTTTTCCTCTTGAGTGCTGGGTTCATGGTCAACATAAGTTAACATACTTTGAAGTTCACATTAGCTCCCAGAACTCTATAAAAGTAAACTGCTCATGTAAGAGCCTCTTCATATCAAGCCATTTATTACTATATCTTGGTCTGTGGTTATAGCCCATTTTGCACCAGCATATTAAAGAATGAAAAGGGAGATAAATGTTGAATCAAATCCATAATTCCAAAGTTATTTGTTTTTTGATTTACTCATTCAATCACACCTCCCAGCCCAAAACAGTTAGAAATCTTATTTGTCAGAGACATAAATATCTGAGATGCTATTCAATCGTTCAGTTAAACTTCTCAAAAGAGTCCTCTAAAGAACAGAAAATGACTGATTTTGCCAAATATACATGAAGTTGAATGGGGAAAAAACTGACATTGGTTCTAAACCAATTTTAAAACCACATTTTCTGCATAGGTTCTGTACTTGTAAAATATTCTCCAAATTCTATTTATCAGATATTATTTTTTAGACATAGTTACCAGACAGCTGATATCAGATAAAATGTTTATTTTTATTTTTTTCCTCACCTTAAAGACTTTCCCACAGAAAGCCTAAATTTATTTCACAAAGATATAAAGGCAATATCATCCTCTAGAGATTTCCACCTTTCCTTGAGATCAGAAGCTGGATATCTCTTAATTTTGATATGCTATCCTTTAGCAACTAAGACAAGCAATCAATTTTGATTGTAAAAAGGATCCATGGACAGGAGGGGCAGAGCAAGATGGCCAAATGGAAGGCTCCACCAATTATCCCCTGCAGGAATGCCAGATTTAACAACTATCTACACATTAAAAAGCATGCTCATAAGAACCAAAAATCGGGCACATTCACAGTACCCATTTTTAATGTCATATCACTGAAAGGGGCACAGAAGAGGGTGAGAAAGACAGTCTTGAATTGCAAATGCCACCCTTCCACCATCCTCTGGCAGCAGTCACATGGCACAGAGGAAGAATCTGGGTTGGGAGAGGGAGAGTGCAGTGCTTGTGAAACTCTGCATTAAACTCATGTGTTGCCCTGTCACGGCAGAAAGCAAAACCTGGCTGAACTTGCTGACACCTGCCCATGAAAGGAACATTTACACAAGACTATCCCAACAGTTGAAACCTGAGTTCTGGCAAGCATCACCAACTCAGGCTAAAGTGCTTTGGGATGCCATACAAACTTGAAAGACAGTCTAGGCCACAAGCTCCTAGGTGAGTCCTAGTTCTGAGCTGGCCTCAGAGCCAGTGGACTTCGGGGGCATGTTATCTACTAAGACACCAGTGGGGTGGCTAAGGGATTGCTTGTGTCACCCCTCCCCCAACCCTAGGCTGCACAGCTTGTGGCTCCAAAAGAGACCCCTTTCTTCTGCTTGAGGGAAAGGAGAGAGAAGAGAGGACTTTGTCTTGCATCTTGGATATCAGCTCAGCGACAGCAGGATAGGGTACCAGTCAGAGTCATGAGGCCCGCTTTCTAGGCGCTCGGTCCCAGACAACATTTTTAGACACACTATGGGCCAGAAGAGAACCTATTTCCTTGCATGGAAGGCCCCAGTGCTGGCAGAAGCCATTACCTGCAGACTAAAGAGTCTTTGGGCCCTGAATAACCAGCACTATATCCAGGTAGCATGTAATGGACCTTAAATGAGAATCAGAGACTTTCTGGCTTCCAGATAGACTCAGTACATTCTTAGGCAAGGTGGGTACAGGTAGACTCATTCTGTTTGAGAAACCAGAGGGAAAAGCAAAGAGGACTCTGTCTTGCACCTTAGGTACCAGCTCAGCCATAGGAGGGTACCAAGCAGGCTCTTGGGGTACACAATTCCAAGACTTGGCTCTTGAATAACATTTCTCATTTCTCAACCTGGACCCCACTGCCATAAATGGTAAGTCCCAGGCCATGCAGCATTCACTACAAGCTGACTGCAGAGCCCTTAGGCCTTAAGGGAACATCAGCAGTGGCCCAGCAATACTCCCCACCAGCCTGTGGTAGATGGCCACAAGGTGAGGTTGCTCTGCCTGTGGAAAAAGGAGGAAAGAGTAAGAAGGACTGTGTTGGTGATTTGAATGCCAGATAAGTTGCAGTACAATCGAATACCAGGTCGATTTCTAAGGTTTTTGACTCTAGTTCTTGGCTCCCTGACAGCATATCTTGTCCCATCTGGGGCCTGGGGAACTTGCTGACCTGAAAAGAAGGATACAAGCCTGGATAGCTTAACCATCTGTCAATTGTAGAGCCCCAGGGCTTTGAGGAATATTCTTGCAAAAGATCCTCAACAAAATGCTAGCAAACCAAATTCAACAATGCATAAAAGAGATCATTCACCTTGACCAACTGGGATTTATCCCAAAGATGTAAAAATGGTTCAACATATGCAAATCAATTAATGTGAAACATCATATCAACAGAATAAAGGACAAAACCATATTAGCATTTTAATTGATGATGAAAAAGCATTTCATAAAATTTAACATCCCTTCATAATAAAACCCTTAAAAAACTGGGTATAAAATGAGCATATCTCAACATAAATAAAAGCTAGCATCATCCTGAATGGGGAAAAACTAAAATCCTTTCTTCTAATATCTGAAACATGACAAGGATGCCCTCTTTTACCACTGTTATTCAACATAGTACTGGAAGTCCTAGCTAGATAAATCAGACAAGAGAAAGAAATAAAGGGCATCCAAAGTGGGAAAGAATAAGTCAATTTTTTTGGTTTGCAGATTATATGATGTTATATTTGGGAAAAAAACTAAAGATTCCACCAAAAAACTGTTAGAACTGATAAATTCAGTAAGCTTGCAAGATCACCAGCATTTCTATATAGCTAGCAAAAAACATGCTGAAAAAGAAATCAAGAAGGTAATTCCATTTATAAGAGCACAAATAAAATAAAGCATCTAGGAGTTAACCAAAAAAGAAAGACATCTATAATAAAAAATTATAAAATATTTATTCAAGAAATCAAAGGGAACACTAAAAATGGAAATATTTTCTATTTGTGGACTGGAAGAATGTGTATTATTGAGATATCCATACTACCCAAAGCAAGTTACAGATTCATTGTAATCCCTATCAAAATACCAGAGACATTCTTCACAGAAATAGAAAAAACATTGTAAAACTTATATGGAACTACAAAAGATCCAGAATAGCCAAAGCAATCTTGAGTGAAAAATAACAAAACTGGGGGAATACATTATTTGACTTCAAATTACACTATAGAGTAATAGTAACAAAATAGTATAGTGTCGGCATAAAAACAGATATATAGGCCAGTAGAACAAATTAGAAAACCCAGAAATAAATTCACGCTTTCAAAGTTAACTCACTTTTGACAAAGGTGCTTTGGGGAAAGAACAGTCTCTTCAATAAATGGTGCTGGGAAAACTGGTTATCTATATTCAGAAGAATGACCCTATCTCTCACCATATACAAAAATCAAATCAAAATCAATTACAGACTTAAACTTAAGTCCTCAAACTATGAAACTACTAAGAGAAAACATTGGGTAAACTCTCCTAGACATTGTAGTAGGCAAAAATTTCTTGAGTAGTACCCTATAAGCATAGGCATCCAAATCAAAACTGGACAAATGCAATTATATCCAGTTAAAAAGCTCTGAACAGCAAAGATATAATCAACAAAGTGAAGAGACAACCTACCATTGGGAGAAAATATTTGCAAACTACCTGTCTGATAAGGGACTAATAACCAGAATACTTAAGAAGCTCAAGCAACCCTATGGGAAAAATCTAATAATCAAATTTAAAAATGGGCCAAATATCTGAATAGAAATTTCTCAAAAGAAGAGTTACCAACTGAAAACAGGTATAAGAAAAGGTGTTCAGTGTCACTGATCATCAGAAAAATACAAATCAAGACTACAATATGATATCTCACTCCAGTTAAAATGGTTGTTATTCAAAAGTCAGGCAATAACAAATCCTGGCGAGGATGTTGAGAAACGGGAACCCTAATGCACTGTTGGTGGAAATGTAAATTAGTACACCCACTATGAAGAACAGTTTAGAGTTTCCTCAGATAACTAAAAACAGAGCTACCATACAATCCAGCAATCCTGCTTCTACATATATACCCAAAAGAAAGGAAATCAGTATATTAAATAAATATCCACACTCCTATGTGTGTTGCAGCACTGTTCACAATAGCCAAGATCTGGAAGCAACCTAAGTGTCCACTGACAGATGATTGGATAAAGAAAATATGTACATGAACACCGTGGAGTACCATTCAGCCATAGGAAAGAATGAGATCTTGTCATTCGCAAAAACATGGATGAAAATGAAGGTCATTATGTTAAGTAAAATAAATCATGCACTGAAAGACAGAATTCACATGTTCTTATGTATCTGTGGGAGCTAAAAAATAAAACAAGTGAATTTATGGAGGTATAGAGTAGAAGAACGGTTATAAGAGGCTGGGAAGGATGGTAGGGGAGTCGGGAAATTGGCCATAGTTAATGGGTACAAAAAAATAGAATGAATAAGACCTAGTATTCACTAGCACAACTGGGTGACTACAGTCAAAAATAATCTAATTATATATTTTTAAATAACTAATAGAGTATAATTGAATTGTTTACAACACAAAAGATAAATGTTCGAGGTAATGGATAACCCATTTATCCTGTTGTGATTATTACACATTGCATGGGTATATCAAAATATCTCATATAACCCAAAAATATATGCACCTACTATGTTCTCACAAAAATTAGAAATTAAGAATTAAAAAAGAAGAATCCATGATAATTTCATTTGAATTATGGCATAACAATTATAATTTTTTAAGTATGGCAGAATAGCTATTCCAAATGTGGTAATAAGAAATCTTCATTTAATTCCTGAAATGTAACTGTCTCTTAGTGACAGAGGAGTTTTTTTAGACGCTTACCCAAAACTCACTGTTACAAAGGAGAGAATGTGAGCAAAGATCAAAAAACTGACTTCTAAATTCAGATTGATATTTAGTTTTTTATAAACATAGGGCTAACTCAAATGAGAATTATCATTGTTAATCTTTTAATCTCTCATCATTTAAACACTTCTAAGTGTGCTTTGTCTGACAAGATTTTATGTTGACTTTATTTCTAAAAGTGGAAGTTCGAATAAAAGCCATTTGTTTTCTTTAGTTTTTTTATTCGTCCATTATTTGTTTACTTGACAGAAATAAAATTTTAGTTGTCTGTATACTCAAAGATAAGCTCAGTATTGAGCAACGTATAGAAATTTGAGAATAGCTGGATGTCCAATCTATTCACAACTGTAGTATAAAAATGAGAAGGAATCATAACCCAGAAAAAAATTTGTAAGCACTTAATGTTCACTATAATGATTAAAGTTTGCATAATTAGAAAGGGGAGATTCATTGTATCTGTTAAGATAAATAAGAAACTTAGCTTAATTTGTGCATTCAACTATACAAGGCATCTATGGCCAGAAAAATCAAGACTTTTGGGTATTATTTTTTCACACTCTCCATCCCACTGACTTGGGTTGTCCTTCCACCTGGGGAAAATGGAAAATCTAATAGACATAAAATAAGAAATAAATATTGGGTTCCTGTGCACCAATGAAGACAGAAAATTTATAGTATCATAAATAGAAATAGTATCATAAATAAAAATTATAGTGTTAGTTCTGAGGTAAGATGGGGAAAAACAAATTTTTTAAAGACCAGGAAGTAAAAAGTTTGCAATTTTTCCATTAGTGTGAGAAATGAAATTTCGTAGAAAAAGCTATAAGAGTTAATATTTTGAAAGAAAATTGAATTCAGGAGCAAGAGCATCAGACAGCCAATACAAAACTAACAGCCTTCTTCAAGGTAGAGCTTTGTACACACTGTGTCTTTAGCTCTGAGTTTAGGTATTCCTTGTTACAGACAGTATATAAACTACATTGTTGCCATATATGCATGGAATAAAAGCCTGTTCATTCACTGTGGCTTATCAAAATAGGATTAGGAAATGTTCTACTTAACAACGCATGTGATCCAAAACAGACCCCTTTTACATAATTCAGTATCTATCATAAAGAGCCAGACTTCACTCTCCTACCCTAGACTTAAGATTAGCATGAGAGTTTAAAGCAAGCTTCAAAAGACCAGGATATAAGGATATTCATCAAACTGAAATGTGTCCCATTATATTCTATGCTTAATACTCATGGCTATCAGATATTTCATCACTATGACATGCTTGATAAAAAATTTTGCTGGCTGATACTATGCATGTTTCAGAGAGCTGATAAATTTTCTAAACCTATTTATAAGGTTGACACAAGGACCCCTGGACTTTCACAAAATAAATGGTTCTCTAAATAATTATGTTTCACAAGAAATTTAAAAAGCCTACTCTACCATCATGAGAGATAAATCATTTGGAATTTTTGAAATATTAACAGGTGCTAGAAACTGTTAAGCTTAAATCACCAACTGGTGGTAAATAAAAGTCTCAGCTTTCCTCTAAATCCTCAATATTTGATGTTCATAAAATCCAGTTGTGTACAATTAATATTTTCAACTTGTAGACATAAAACTTACTTCAAGTTTATAGAAAATAAGAAGTATTTGTTGATGCTATGTTTTACTACCTAAATTCTCCTCTTAGGACCTAGCCCTAGGACCTGGGAATATTGGTTATTAAAGGCTCACAGCTGAATCCTTTCTCAGGAACTACCTTCAGAGGTCAAATGAAGCTGCACCAACCAATGTTACATCCTTTCTGAGAGGAATCACCCATCCAATAAAGTAATGTATCCCAGCTTTAGAGCTCCCAAGGCACTAGCTGAGGCCCCTATTGTAACTACATTGAAATTTAACTTCTCCCTATGCCTAACTGTGCTTTTTTTTAACTTCCTCGTTGGTGTTGATTACACTAGCATTATTGAACAAAATTTCTACATACAAATTTCTGTTTCAAAAAGGGACCATCCTAAATAAACTATATATTTGAATATATTCAAAAATAAAGCTGAAAGTTTGTGAGCACACATTGTCTGATACTAGTTCTGTCTGTTCCCTTAACTAAGCCTGTGAGAAGAAAACTAACAAAAATAAATAAAATGTATTGTTTACTATGTGATAGACACTCTTTTGAAATTTAACATACACTTCTTTAAATCTCACAACACTATCAGATAGATGAAATTATTATCTCCATTTTGTTTATGAAAGAAATTGAGATACAGAGATACTAAGTGACTTGTTTACTACCACATAACTCATAAATGATGGTACTTATTTAATGGGTAAAGAAAATAATGTAACTGATCTGCTTTCTATTTCCTTAGACTTTATTTGAAAGAGGATAACTGAATATTAGGCCAAATTATAAAATTCCATGTTAAATTACATAGAGCAGTTGCTCAATAAATGTTTATGTGAATAAATGAATGAATACATGGATGACAAAATGTCCTCTCTTACCACTTCGATTCAACATCAGACTACAAAGTCCTACCTAATGGAATAAGACAAAAATGAAAAAAGAAAGAAAGAAAATGAAGGGTATATCTAATATTAAGGAAGAAATTAAATTACTTAGTTATAGATGACATGATTGTCTATGTAGAAAATTCCAAAAAAATTGACCAAACAAAATCCTATAACAAGAGAGTACAGCAAGGTATTAGAATTCATGGTTAATATACAAATTTCAAATGGTTTTTTATATATGTCCACCAAAAATAATTAAGATTTTGAATTTTTAAAAATGTTATTTACAAAGTACCCTCAAAATTGAAACACTTAGGCATATGCCTAACAAAATACATGTAGGATCTACATATAGAAGATGACAAAAATCTGATCAAAGATATCAAAGAAATTCTAAGTAAATGAAGAGAGATTCTGTGTTTATGAATTGGAAGACTCAATAATGTTAGGGATTCTTCTGGATATAGTTTATAAATTCAACATAATTCCAATTAAAATCCCAGAAAACTGTTTTATGCATATTGACAAACTGATTGTAAAGTCAAAAGACCCACAATGTTCAACACAACATTGAAAAAAAAAACAAAATTAGAATACTGACACTACATGACTTTAAAACTTAATATAAAGCTAAAGTCACCAAGAGATCATTGTATTAGCAAAAGAGTAGATGCACAGATCAATAGAACAAACTAGAGAGCAAAAATAATAGACCATTAAAAATAAAGTCAATTGCTCTTTGACAAAAAAAGCAAAGGCAATCCAATGGGCAAAGAATAATCTTTTCATTTTTTAAAATGAATTTTAATTTTCATTTTAAGTTTGAAGATACATGTCGGGGAGGTTCAGGTTTGTTAGACAGGTAAATGTGTACCTTGGTGGTTGGTCTGCAGTACCTATCAACCCATCACCTAGGTATTAAGCCCAGCATGCATTAGCTATGTTTCCTAATGCTCTCCCTCCCCTGACACCACACTCCCCAACAGGCCCTAGTGTTGTTCCCCTCCCTTTGTTCATGTGTTTTAATCATTCAGCTCCCACTTGTAAGTGGGAACATGAAGTATTTGGTTTTCCGTTCCTCCACTAGTTTGCTGAGGATAATAACCAGCTAGCATCATGATGACAGCATCAAATTTACACATAACAATATTAACCTTAAATGTAAATAGGCTAAATGATCCCATTAAAAGACACAAAATGGCAAACTGGAAAAGAGCCAAGATCCATCAGTTTGCTGTATTCAAGAGACCAACCAAACATGCAAAGACACACATAGATTTAAAATAAAGGGACGGAGGAAAATTTGCCAAGCAAATTGAAAATGAAAAAAGAGGGGTTGCAATCCTACTTTCTGACAAAACAGACTTTAAACCAACAAACATCAAAAAAGACAAGGGCATCACAAAATGGTAAAGGGGTCAATGCAACAGGAAGAGCTAACTATCCTAAATATATATGCACCCAATACAGGAGCACCCAGATTGATAAAACAAGTTCTTAGAAACCTACAAAAAGACTTAGACTCTCACACAATAATATTGGGAGACTTTAAAACACCACTGTCAATATTAGACAGATCATCAAGACAGAAAATTAACAAAGATATTCAGGACTTGAACTCAGCTCTGGATCAAGTAGGCCTGATAGATATTTACAGGAATCTCTACCCCAAAATAACAGAATATACATTATTCTCAGTGCCACATGGCACTTACTCTAAAATTGATCACATAGTTGGAAGTAAATCACTCCTCAGCAAATGCAAAAGAATTGCAATAATAACAAACAGTCTCTCAGACCACAGCACAACCAAATTAGAACCTAAGATAAAGAAATTCACTCAAAACCACACAACTACATGGAAATTGAACAAGCTGCCCCTGAATGACTCCTAGGTAAATAATGAGATTAAAGAAGGAATAATCTAGAAGTTCTTTGAAATCAATGAGAACAGAGACAGTGCACCAGAATCTCCGGGATGCAACTAAAGCAGTGTTGAGAGAAATTTATAATATGAAATGCTCAAATAAAAAATCTAAAAAGATCTCAAATTGACACCCTAACATCACAACTAAAAGAACTAGAGAACCAAGAGAAAACAAACCCCAAAGCTAGCAGAAGACAAGAAATAACCAAGATCAGAGTGGAAGTGAAGAAAATGGAGACACAAAAAACACTTCAAAAAATTCATGAATGCAGGAGCTGTTTTTCTGGAAAAATTAATAAAATAGATGAACTACTAGCCAGGCTAACAAAAAAGAAAAGAAAGAAGAATCAAATAGACATAATAAAAAATGATAAAGGGTATATTACTACTGACCCCACAGAAATACAAACAACCATCACAAAATACTATAAACACCTCTATGCAAATAAACTAGAAAATCTAGAAGAAATAGATAAATTCCTGGACACATACACCCTCCCAAGTCTGAACTAGGAAGAAGTTGTATCCCTGAATAGACTAATAACAAGTTCTCTGAAATTGAGGCAATAATAAGTAGCCTACCAACCAAAAAAGCCCAGGACCAGATGGATTTACAGCAGAATTCTAACATAAATACAAAAAGGAGCTGATGCCCTTTCTTCTGAAACTGTACCCAACAATTGAAAAGGAGGGACTCCTCCCAAACTCATTCTATGAGGCCAGTGTCATTCTGATACCAAAACCTGTCAGAGATACAACAAAAAAAGAAAACTTCAGGCCAATATTTCTGATGAACATTGATGCAAAAATTATTAATAAAATACTGGCAAACCAAATACAGAAGTACAAAAAAAGCTTATCCACCACAATCAAGTTGGTTTTCTCCCTGGGATGCAAGGCTGGTTCAACATACACAAATCATTGAACATAATTCACCACATAAACAGATATAAAGACAAAAACCATATGATTATCTCAACAGATGCAGAAAATGGCTTCAATAAAATTCAACATCCTTTCATGTTAAAAACTCTCAATAAACTAGATATTGAAAGAACTTACCACAAAATAATAGGAGCTATTTATGAAAAATCCACAGCCAGTATCATAATGAATGGGCAAAAACAGGAAACATTCCCCTTGAAAACCAGCACAAAACAAGGATGCCCTCTCTTACCACTCCTATTCAGCATAGTACTGAAAGTTCTGGATGGGGCAGTCAGGCAAGAGAAAGAAAGAAAGAAAGAGTACTCAAGTAGGACGGGAGAAGTCAAATGATCTCTGTTTGCACATGACATGATACTATGTCTAGAAAACCCCACGGTCTCAGCCCAAAAGCTTCTTAAGCTGATAAACAACTTCAGCAAAATCTCAGTATACAATATCAATGTACGAAAGTCACAAGCATTCCTGTACACCAACAACAGGCAAGCAAAGAGCCAAATCATGAATGAATTTTTATTCACGGTTGATACAAAGAGAATAAAATATCTAGGAATACAGCTAACAAGGGAAGTGTGGGACCTCATCAAGGAGAACTAGAAACCACTGTTCAAGGAAATCAGACAGGACACAAACAAATGAATAAACATTCCATGGTCATGGATAGGAAGAATCAATATTGTGAAAATGGTCATACTGTCTAAAGCAATTTGTAGATTCAATGCTATTCCCATTAAACTACATTGATATTCTTCACAGATTTGGAAGAAACGATTTTAAAATTTATATAGAACCAAAAATGAACCTCTTTTCTAGCTATTTTGTAACGTACAACACCTTCCTGTTAACCATCATCATAGCACAGTGCATAACCTATTCTACCTATCTAATTTGTACCTATTGACCAACCTTTTCTCATTCACCCCTCACCAATTTTCTTTCCAATCACTACTAACCAGTGTTCTACTTTCCACTTCTATAATAACAACTCTTTTAATTTCACATATGAGTGAGATAATGTGGTATTTGCATTTCCAAGTATGTCTTTTTTCACTTAACATGATGTCGTCCAGGTCTATCCATGTTACAAATGGCAAGATTTCAGTTTTATGGCTATATTGTGTGTGTGTGTGTGTGTGTACATATGTGTGTTGTTTTCCTTACCCATTTATCCTTTTCCAGACACTTGGGTTGATTCCATATCCTGGCTATTGTAAATAGTGCTACAATAAACATATATATTTATATATAGGTTTTACTATTAAACATTGATGAAATAAGTTGAAAAAGATAAAAATAAATGTAAAGATATTTCATGTTTATAGATAAAAAAATTAATATTCTTAAAATGGCCATACTACCCAAAGTGATTTAGAGATTTAATGCAATACTTATAAAAAATACCAATGACATTCTTCACAGAAATATAAAAAGCAATCCTAAAATCCGTATGGGTCCTGATAGACCAAGCAATTATGAATAGAAGAACAAAGTTAGAGGCATTATGTTACCTGACTTCACAATATGCTATAAAGCTGTAATAACTAAAAATGAATGATACTGGCATAAAAACGAACAGATACATAGACAATTGGAACAGAATACAGAACACAAAAATAATGTTACATGTCTATAGCAAACTAATTTTTGACAAGTGTTAAGACACACTTTGGGAAATAGTCTCTTCAGTAAATGGTGCTGGGAAAATTTAATAGTCACGTGCAAAAGAATGACAATAGACTCCTACCTCTCACCATACTTGGTATATATCCAAAGGAATTAAAATTGGTATGCTGTAGAGATTTTTTTTATCTGTTTGGTTAAGTTTATTCCCAGTTATCTTTTTTTTTTTGTAGCTATTGTACATGTAAGTTTCTTGATTTTTTTTTCCAGATAGTTCACTATTAGCATATAGAAATGCTGCTGATTTTGTTTGTTGATTTTGTATCCTGCAACTTTACTAAAAGCTTTTCTTCTAAGATTATGTACAAGACAAAGATGTCTAGTTTCACCACTCCTATTCAACATAGTATTAGAAGTCCTAACCAGTGAAATTAGGCAAGAAAAAATAAATAAAACCATCCAAATTGGAAAGGAGGAAGTAAAATTGTCACTGTTTAAAGATTACATAATCTTTTATATAGCAAACCCCAAATAATTCACCAAAAACTGCTAGGACTAATAAATAACACTGTTATTTTGAATATACAACATTCTGCAATTGTCAAAACTCAGAGAACTTTACAACACAGAGTGAACATTAATGTATGCAAGGTAAAAAAAACTATTTAAGAGGTCAGAGGATTTCACAGTAAAATGAATGCAGAATGTGTCGCAATAATCTAACAACATAACAAGTGCATGAAACAACCTCTCTGAAGGGAGGTGGGGGCAAAGGTACTGACCTAAGTAACTTTAGAAATGAGCAGAGTCTGTACGACTAAAAGCAAAAGAAACTGAATAATCACTGGATTCTAGTAGAGTTATTTTCCAGAAGAGTAGTAAAGAATTCTGATACTGCTATATATGTATGCTAGAACTGAACAATTAGGTAAATTTATGGTGTATGGTGGGAGCCAGACTGCTCATTGTTGGAGTAGGAGTTCACAGATGTGCATGGGGAAGAAGTGAAAATAATTTATGTGGTGATGGATTAGAATTGAAGACATTAGCATAAGCTCATGTTTATATATATATATATATATTTCGATATGTGTGTATACATGAGTTAGGCATGTAGTATCCACAGTGTGGATTCTAATACCAGTAAAATGAACCAGGACTCTTTAGAGAAGAATCCTAAAATTCTGCAATCCAATTTTAGAATTCTAAAATGGGAGCAGAAAATATACAATATAAGTGAAGAATATTCTATAAAACCAAAAAGTAAGGAAGCGCTAAAAACAAAAAACCTACAGTGATAGGCATATGTCAAATAACATAGGAGTGAACTGAAAGAACCCACAAGGGTCACAGCTGGAACCATCTGAACAGAAAAATAAAATGGTATTGGGTTACAATCCAAATTATAAAATAAATATCCATGAGTCCATACTGATATCAATGAATGATAAAATAAAAAACCCCTTGGGGAAGGAGAAAAGTATACTGTAAAGAATTCCAAATAATTCCCATAGAAGCCCCACTCAAGTGTAAGCCATTCATATGATTTCCAAAGCATGCAGTATGGAAAGGTGAGAGAGGGTTTGAGAAAATAGTAACTTTACACAGTGAAGAAACCTGGGAAAGACCACCTCAGCCAGACCACCTCAGCCAAATGACAAAGGTTAATGTGAACAGTAATAAGTTATGTTGGTTGTACGGCTCCTCCAAATGATATGATAAAAATGGCACTTGACCTCTGTGACTCTTCTCCAAAATACTCATAACCCTAGTATAATCAAGAGAAAAACATCAGACAACTTCCAATTAAGGGACATCCAAAAAATACCTGACCAGTGCTCCTCAAACTGTTAAGGTCATCAAAAACAAAGTCTGAGAAACCGTCTCAGCCTAGAGAAGCCTAGAGAGACATAATTAAATGTAATATTATATTCTGAATAGAATTTTGGAACAACAACTAAAAAAGGACATTGGGTAAAAGGAAGTCTGAATAAAATATGGATTTCAGTTATGATACTCTATTAATATTGGTTCATTAATTATAACAAATGTACAAATTAATGATAACAAATGTACCATTCTAATGTAAGATGTCAACAACAGGGAAAACTGGTTATGGGGATGAATGGGGAATCTCATCACTAACTTTACAGTTCTTTGGTAAATCTAAAATTATTCTACAGAATAAATTATTTTTTAAAAAAGGAACTAGTAGGAGATCACATGACTAAAAAAGGATAAAGGAAATAAAACCTTCCATTATGGAGTATAAACAATTAAGTATGAATACCACTTCATAATTGTAGAAATTTTTATTACAGATATATGTAATTCCAAAAGTAAAAATATGTATTCTAAATGTTTTCAACAATTAATCAAGTATTTACATTTTAGGATAATTTTTATATTCAATGTTTCTCATGTGCTTATATTCTAGATATAAGGTTTTAAATGTAATATCAAATATACTTATATGTGTTAGTAATCCTGAAATTCATAGGAGCACTTAATTTATCTTCTCTTGTTCTAAGAACTGGTAATATTAATAAGTATTAAAATACTAAAATGTAGTCTAATAGTTACAAGCAACAAAGCATATTTACTTGTTAAAAATATCCAGGCTTGAAAAATGAGATCAAGGAAAAAAGGTTAAAAACAAGGAAACAGTCAGCTGATAAACCTAAAAAGTGGCTTAATAAACAATTTAAATGATAATTTAAAATAGTTTTATGTAGTAGGTGGTATCTACTACATTCAAACATTAAACAAAAAATAAATTTTAAAATAATTTGAAATGTATTATTAATTAAAATTAGGGAGAATGTTTATTTAAGACTAAAGAAAGATAGCTTTACGCAGCTCTGAAATAGTTTGAGGTCACTAAATGCATATATTCATTTACTCATTAAACATCATTTATAGTCAATTACAGATAAAATAGATGATTTTAAAATTGCCCTAAATTTTTATCTAAACTAAAAAGGCAAAAATCAAAACAATAAAACCTCTGATACAATGTCAATGGTAAAAATGCATATCAGAAAACACTATTTTATTCAGTATCATCATCAATGATGGTGAAATCAGTTGATACCATTTTCAAAAGACAAAGGAAAGTAGATAAAGGGAACTCATAAAGGTGGAGGCAGGTGCTTTTGTAATTCATTAGCTATATTTGTTACAGCCTTTGAAGACAGATATGACAAGCATGATTATGACTTTCCTTTGAGGCCCACATTCAATGGCAGATTAGTAACCTGATAACTTTTCTATATTTATCTTCATAACAGAGATCCATTTTCAAATCAGCCCACAGAAAGCATGGTTTCTTTTATGTTATTGCAACACCCAGTGATAGGATAGGCCATCTGGAGAAATTGGCTGGGGTCTGCTGATTACTCAGGAGATGCATGTAATGAATAGTTGTTACCCCTGTGGAGCTGCTAGGAGGCCAGTGAAATTTTTCCTATATGGCAAGTTAGTTATTTCAAATAACTTCTCTCTTGCTCTTTTAAGGGACAAGAGTGCCATATTTTGTTTGCTTACATAAATCAATGGAGACTAAAGGACAACAGAGTGCTGAGCTCAGTTTCCATTTTGCTTATGCGTTGCAGGAATGGGTATGGGTAGGTAAGTTGTCTTAAAGGCATATATGGATATTCTAATTATTACTTCAAGGAAGTACACTTCAGATTGCTTGGGCTGGTGAAAATCCAGCCAGTTTCAGCTTAGGCATAAGGAAATGGGCTGGAGTATGCCCACCATAGAAAGATAAAAGTCACTTGTGAAATGCGTGCTAATTCTTCTACTTTTGTCCAGGGTTTCTTCTTTCTAAGAAATGTACTTTCTTATCTCCCATTTTGTAGTTATCAGTCAGGAAATTTTTGTTGATCATCCCTTATATGTTAACACTCTTCTGAGCACCAGACTACAAAGGCTGCCATTTGTGCTCTGTGGAGAGAAGAGCACATTGCCCAAATGAAATCTCTTTCTAATCTGAGCCACATACAGAAACAAAAGCCTACCCTTTTTGTTTTCAACTTGGAGACAGAGGCAGGTCAGAAATATTTATTGAGTCCCACTGACCAGTGCTTAACATTTGGAAAGACAAGCTTACTAAAATATTTGTGTTTCTCCTTCATACATTCTTTTCTTTTCCATTTCCCTGGATTAGTTTCTTGCCTTGGGTACATTTGCAGGCCATAAAGCAGAAGCTGCCTGAAGTCAATTTCTTCTTATCTTTTGGGAAAAAAATAATTGAAGAGAATGTACTAGGTATTCCAGATAAAAGGGGAGTGACTCTCTGGACAAGAAGAGAGAGATAAGATTTCCAAAAAGTGGGGAGAGGTAGGAATATCTGAGTTTTAACCGAAACCTGGTTAAGTGGCAAGGCCTCAGAGATAAATGTCTGTGTTGTATACTGACATGGTTTAGCTGTATCCCCACCCAAGTCTCATCTTAAATTGTAACTCCCACAACTCCCACAATTGAATCATGGGAGCGGTCTTTCTTGTGCTATTCTCATCATAGTGAATAACTATCACTAGATCTGACCATTTTAAAAAGAGGAGTTCCCCTGCATAAGCTGTCTCTCTTTGCCTGCTGCCATCCACATAGATGTCTTGCTCCTCCTTGCCTTTCTGCCATGATTGTGAGGCCTCCCCAGCTATGTGGAACTGTAAGTCCAATAAACCTCTTTCTTTTGTAAATTGCCCAGGTCAGGTATGTCTTTATCAGCAGCATGAAAACAGACTAATACATATATTCACCAAGGCCTAACTTTATGCATCTTTGTTCCCAGTCTTGCTGAAGATTCACCCTCATTCCCACATCAGTGAAGAAGCTGTGAAGCTGTCACAGTCTGAGGGACCACCCAGACCAGAGTAATGAACTTCACACCAGTGACTAGTAGGACCCCTACAACTCCCTTCTGCTCTGGATGCTTTTTTTCTCAACCTTGAGGGGGGAGCAGGTTGCAGACAGAGGAGTAAACCTCACTGATAACTCAAAGTCCCTTCAAACTGGGAGTCAAATTTCAGTTGAAAAAGAAAATGAAGAAATACAATAATTTCTTTTTCACAGCTGTATTTGTTGTTAGAATTTCTTCATACTCACAGGTTGTCTCACTTAACTCTCAAAGCAACTCATGACATAAACATTGCTATCCCCCTTATCTTCTGAATAACTATGATAGCTATGTATGACTTGTGTTTGGGGCCTGAGGCATACAGACTTAGTTTAATTATAATCCTTGATTCATGACACACTCTTGTCATTGCTCTGAATTGTTCCTTTTTGTGCAGGTAACAATTTTTAGTTACTTTTAACTATATAGTAAGCATGCATGAGCCCCCCCATTCAAAATAAAAACCAGGATCTTGCATTATACACCTAATTACCTGTCCAGTACCATCTCTCTGCTTCCCCTATCCAAATAACCACCACCTCAAATCCTGTTTCATTTGTCCCTTGTTTAGTTTTATTCTTTAAAAAAAGGATATGCTCTATGTCAATTTTTGTAACTGACTTTTTATATTTAATGTTCTATGGCTATATTTCATCCATATTACTGGGTGGGACTGTAATCTATTCATTTGACAGCCATACAATAATCTATTGTGTGACTATATCATACTTATGCATCCCCTCCCACAAAGGGCATTTGGTTTGCTTCCAAGGTTTGCTATTATAAACAGTATTGTTAAGAATTTTTTTGTATATGTCTCTAACCGAACACTAGACTCACACCTCTGTTTCCCACTGCTCCACACCCCAGCGTTCCACTTTCAGACGTGCATTTCTAATACATGCACCTTGGCTGGAATTCAGAGGAGTTTCACACGGAGGACCTGCTCCATAGAGAGGCCATATGGAAAAGCGATATGATTCTATGACAGGAAAAGGAAAAAGTATCAAAATGGAAAGAAAACAATGGTGACTGTAAGCAAAAATAAATAAGTCAGCCTACACCCTGAAGCCTATCAGTATTCTACAACGTAAGCCACAGATTTGAGAAAAAGCAAAGTAAGTTAGAGAGTGAGGCATCTCATAGCCCTGGGGTCTATGGAGGAAGCATCAGAGCCTCAGAGATGAGAGAACAAGTGTCAGGGAAGGCCCCAGCTTGGAAGACTCTAGAGAAAGACCCACAAACAGCCTCCGCAAGTTTGGGCCAGTGTAAAACCATGGCCAGTGCTCAAAACCATGCTTTTGTTGGCATGTGGAATAAGGGAATGTTCTTTTTTTTCTTACACCACTCTCAAAATTATCCTTAACGAATTTTAATCATCTATATTACTATGGTGAGACTAGCCATCCTGCATTTCAGGTATTTCCAGGAAAGTCAAGGTAGAAGAAAAGAAGTATAAACCATCTTGGCAACACTGCATGAACCCATTTACAGAATAAAATGTCTATAAGTAATTAATATCATAGATGTGGCAAACATAGACCTGAGACCATCAGTAATTCTTTTCAACATTCTCATTTTCTTTGTTAAGTTCACCCTTAGGCATAAACCAGAAGGCCTGTCATGAAATGGCTCTTGCTTATTTTTCTAACCTCATCTTCCACCCTATCCTTACAAGGTCCAAATAGTCTAGTTAGAGAGAGCTAATGCTGATCCCTAAAGTCATCATGATTAGGCAAGCCTCCTCTGTTTATGCTGTTCCTACTGTCTAAAATGCCCTTTCCCATCCCATCCATTAATTTCTAAGTGGTCTCTAAGTATCACTCCCTTCTTGTACCATTTGCTTTCCCTATGCCCTTCTTTAGTCCCTTAGACCTTTTCTCTCTCCCTTCTTTCCCTCCTCCACATTTCCAGCTTCAGTCTAAGACATACAAAACAGGCCATCACATCATAAATATACTTTTAGATTGACCCCAGTCAAATTTGTTTTCTCCCCTATTAGATTTTGTTTCTTTAGGGCGAGGGATACAGTAAATGGCATCTAGTAGATAATCCACAACGGTTGATACAGTAGATGTTGTACAGGCCATACCCTACTTATCTTAACTTGCTGGGACAATCATCTCCCAGATACTGAGAATTATGTGGACTGAAGGGTTACACCTGCCACCTTCTCAGGAAAATCACCCTTGATTGACAGAAAGCACCTTTCCAGAATTTGTCTGGGAGGGAGGTATGGCACCCTTTTGCTGTGGTCAGAAAATGACTCACTACTGAAGGGATAGGAAATACCTGCCCCTTCCTTCAATGGGGCAAACATTGCCATCAAATGAATGCTTCAGCATCTGGAGGGTCAGGCCAAGGCTAGACTTTCCTGAGACCACATACTTTCTCCATCCTTCCTACTCTGTGTCCTTCTCCCTTGAGTCCCTTACTACTTTATTCCTGGTGAGAATATCTTTCATAAAGGGCATGCACCTAAATCCCTGTGTTAGCCTCTGTTTGTAGGGCATATGCCTTGAGACAATTGGTCTTATATAATCGAGTTTCAATGGATTTTAATAACTTGCTCAAAAGAAGCTAGTATTTGGGCTTTAGTCTCTATTACTGTAAAATCTCTGTTTTACCAGGGTATCAAATGTCCCTAATAGTTAGAAAGTTGTGAGCAATAATTATAGGGCATATAAATATACATAACATCATATATAACTTAATATGTATAATAATATGTAACTCTGCAGTCTTCACCACTTACTAACAGTAAGATATGGATAACTTTTTTATCCCCTGAGTCTGTTTCCTCATCTGGTAAGGGGGGATATTAATTCCACAGAATAGTTAGATGGTTTACGAGATAATGGTAAAGTATCCTCCATGGAATAAGTGCCAAGTAAATAATTTCCAATACTCAACAGTATTGAATGGAACATTTTGTTGACAAAGTGTACAGACAGCAATGCTAAGCAAGACATAAAATAGATAAAGGCAGTTCTCTTATATTTAGCAGGGCATCCTCTCAAGGTACAGAAAAGTTAAATGGGACCAAATTTATATCAACTAGAGCCCCTGGGGGTGATTTGTGTCAGCATATAGAAATAGTGCGAGTTTTTAATTTGTACACTCAGAAATTATAGAGAATAGGCTTATTATGATTAATGATGTGCTTACTACAGGGTTTATAAACTCAAAATGACATG
Organism: Cebus imitator; assembly: GCF_001604975.1. Classification (NCBI taxonomy): domain Eukaryota; kingdom Metazoa; phylum Chordata; class Mammalia; order Primates; family Cebidae; genus Cebus; species Cebus imitator. Next base: position 811,078 of record NW_016107332.1, read on the forward strand.
TTAGGTCTGATTTATTTAATTCTGGAAAAGAGGAGAAGCTGGAAAAGCATCCCACACTCAGACCATTGAATTAGAGATTTTTCCCAGTCGATGTTTGAGCAAGGTTTGGAAAAGGTGTCCACTGCACTCTCCGTCGGGAAGTTTTCCTCAATTTCAAGCAGGCTACTATTCCCATATACTGTAGGCCAAAAGGAACTGTGTTTTATTTTGAGTACACTGCAAAGCTATTTCCTTTTGTCAAGAGAAAGGAGGCAAGTTATAAAGGGAAAAAGCAGAGAGGACTGAAACAGTTTTGTCATCTGTCAAACTGAAAATCCCCAAACCTTAGTTCTAGTTCCAAAATTCTGCCTTTCTAAATCTTACTAATTTTTTTTCCCAACATATAAAAAGTATAAATAAAAGTTCACTGCTTGACTAAGTTTACCTAAAATAAACTCTTTCTTCATGCTCACGCTTTTTCCCTGCTTTCCCCACACCAGCAGAGGAGAATGTGCTGATGGCCTGGCTGGGGGTGGGGACGTGGGGTGGCAAAAGAAAGCAACACATAAAGGAAATGGTTCCAAAGGAAAGCTCTTCTCACCTCCTGGCGTTGGGATTGCCTTAGGTAAGCAGCAATAAAGCTCAACTATCAGAAAGCAGAAATGATTTCTTTGCCTTGACTGAAATGTAGGTAATTTCCAACAACTGAGAATTAATGCTTTTTAAGCTACTGTTGTCAGGAAATATTTGTCATTTCAGAGAATAGAACAGCCACAGGAAGTGGACCACACATGGTGTGCTGCCTGGGAAAAAAGAAGGGTATAGATTCAGCCCCTGCCAAAATGTAGAAAAAAATTGCCTCTTAAAAAGGTCAATTTGATTTAGAGGGAATTTATTCTTTTTTTTTTTTTTTTTCTCTTTTTAAAAAAGCTCTGTTTAACATTGCATGGCTCAGTGGAGAACAAAGAGAAATGACATATTTGGTTTTATTTTTCCAGGATATGAAATGCTGTTGCAAACAAAAAACTTTCAAGAAATTTAATCAGGCATTTGAAAGATTGCCCATATTGGAACAATGCATCTCAATATAAATTGGCAAAAATATTTTGATACAACCTTGATAGCTATGGTCTAAACTAAATAATCATGATGTACCACCCCAGGCTTTTGGAAAAATTCTAAGAAAACTGCAAGAAAAAAAATAGCTTCAATTTCTGTCTTTGTGAAGTGTTTCCTTTTTTAGTTTGGTATTTAAGCATCTTAGTCATTTGTATAAATCCCAGATGATAAAACTAGTTTTTACATGTGAGAGACTCACACGAAATGGCAGTTGTAAATAAAATAGAGTTTATATGGAATGTATCTGAATAGATTGAGGAATTACTGTGTGTAAACAGATGGAGAAGATCTAAGAATCAAATATGTGTAGTATGATAAAAAAGCAGAAATTATTAGTTTAAACTTTTTTGTTACACTATTTCTTGATCTTACATGGTTTTCTCAAGAAATCATAATTGCAGTCAACTAAATATTCTCTATTCTCATTTATTTTGTAAGATTAAGCCCATTGGAATGACTCCTCTCTCAGTCTTCAGCCTACAGTTTGCTCCGTTTCCTTCAGGCACATGTACATAAGTATGTATATGTGTGATCCATATTTTAAAAATAAAAAGTTAATTGAAAAATAAAAAATATATATTTTAAATATTAAGATCTCACTTTGAAAAAAACTGAAAGTTTTTCAAATAAAATCCATCATTGGCTATGGTATAGGAAAATAGATGCTCATTTTCTACTGGTGATATTTATTAATACAAAATTTGGGGAAGGAAATTGGGCAAAATCAAAGCAAACTATATTTTCTCTGACTCGGCAATAATCTCATTTCCAGGAATTTATCCTAGATAAATATATGTAAAGAACTGGGCATTCCAGAACGCCCTTGCAGCACTGGTTGTAATAATAACAAAAATCACAACAATAGCAACATAGCAGTAACAGAAACAGAAAACCACCTAAATATCCATCATCAGGGAACATATAAATTAGATTTGGGAAAATCTATACGATAGTATATATGCAGTCATTAAACACGATGCAGTGGATCTCTATCTGCTAACAGAAAACATGTCTCCAATATTTATTCTTACATAAATAATAAGCAATGTTTAGAACAGTGTATATAGTAAGCTCCTCATTTGTGTGTAAATGTATAAAAGCATATACACGGAAGTGTATGTGTATGCACATGATGTTTCAGAAATTATAGTCTAGAAACCAGGTTTGGTAATCATCTCTATGGTATAGAACTGAGGTGAGGAAGTTGGAGGACAGTTTAAGTTGAATGGCTCACTTTATCATATATATCTTTGTGCTGTTTGTATTATTTGCCATATTATATGATCCTTTTTATAATACTGCAATAAAAAGAAAAAAAGCTCTTTAAGATTTTGCGCACCGGGTGTTGAACAATGAGAACACATGGACACAGGGAGGGGAGCACTACACACTGGGGTCAGTTGGGGGGAAATAGGGGAGGGACGGTGGGGGGTGGGAAGCTGGGGAGAGATAGCAAGGGGAGAAATGCCAGATGTACGTGATGGGGAGGAGGGCAGCAAATCACACTGCCACGTGTGTTCCTATGCAACAATTTTGCATGTTCTTCACATGTACCCCAAAACCTAAAATGCAATAAAATAAATAAATGGGGAAAAAAAAAAAGATTTTGCCCACACATAGTATGCTGCTTAGCCCGTTGATACGACATTTCACATTTCCTTACCTGAAATACTTACATAATCTTCACATGTAAAAATTCTGGTGGCTTTCTTCCTTTTATATATCATTTGTTAACATGTTGAACATAAGTCATATCAGCCCTGATCCCTGAGAACCTCATTGTTTACCTTTTCCAACAAGAAAGTACCCATTTATCACTAACCTTTATTTCCTATTTCTTAGCCAATTTCCTATTCATGACAAAACATTTTCCCAAGTAACATAGTGACACAAGTTTTTCCCAATGACTTTGATGCAGAACATTGTTAAAGGCTTTAAGAGGGAAAATAGATAACATTTTCAGTTTATCCTTCATCAGTGGTCATGTATGTATTTCTTTGAAGGGACTATACGATGGGTTCAGGTATAATTTCCCCTTGCTAGTGGCATTGCTATCCTGGCAGTTTTAACATCCAGTTATCTTATTTTTAATCTTCACTAATTTGACTACCTTCATGAATGTGACATAGATCAACGTCTATTTTCACAGTCACTTCTGGGCCACTTTTCATAGATGATTGCTAACTTGATCATCAGTGAGCCCTTATAATATTGTTATCTGCCACTTCAGCTGCCTCATTTTGTTCTGAGACATCTGAACATGGAGCTTCTCTAAAATTGTTAGTATTCAATACCTAATTCTGACCATTTCCATCTAGTTTTTCAATTTGACATAGATGTTTATGTGGAGGAAAAAGTGTTAGACATTAATCGTTTCAATTGATATTTTTCAGGGACAAAGTATGTGCCTGACACTTTAATTGTTACAGGGAATAATATTGTGAGCAAAACAGACGTGGTCTATTCTGTGATTCTATTATTAAGCTTATAGCCCAATGGATGAAACATGCTTTTATCACATAATCACAGAAATGGACAATTACTAGTTTTGATAAATGCTATAAAGGAAAATAAATGCAAATAGCTATGAGAGAATCTAATTCATCTAGGGGTGAGGGTGGTGCTGCGTTGCAAAGAATGTGAATCAGGTTCAGACAAAGGCTGATCTTGGGTGCACACTCAGGTATGTAAGACCCCAAGTACACTTGTCAGGTTTCTGCTGGAAAGGAACTGGCCTGTTTATATGCCTAGTCTTTCATGATTCAAATCCTGCTATGTTGCTGATCATGGTTGAGTTCCCTGACCAACTTTCTCTCTCCTTAACTCTCTTCCCATTTGCTTTTATCCAAGACCAGGAGCTCCATATTTATCAAATCAGTATGGTAACATATCTCTCATGGCTCTTATAAAAAATATTTGGTTTTCACACTTTTCATCCTAGACAATACTTAATTTAATCAAATCATTTATAATGATAGCTCAGCAAAAAGGCATAAGCCTTTTGACCTAACAGGCATATATTTTTCCTAATATCTGGCTTACTGCCACCAATTTTGTCCTTATAAAACCAACTTGGCATGGAAATCTTCCCTTAAATGTTTTTGTAGTCAAGTCTCAGGCAAACAATATATTAATATATCTCCTGGCAATTATGTAAAAACAATCTCTAATGTTTGATTTCTGTATATAAATTAACAAACCCTTTACTTCCTGTTTATAGTGGGAAATTATTTATAATAATTTTTCAACCTATTTTCACATTTTTATTACAGAGTGACATGAAAGGAAAACTACTATTATACACTTACATTTTCACATATTTCTCTATAACCAGTCATATTGCACTTTAGACCTAATTAGACATAGTAGTGATTAAATCATAAGAAAAAGGAAATTCCTATATTCCAAATGTACCAAGGTAGATGTAATAGTCAATATTTAAGCAACAGTGCCCCTACTAAAATATTTTTCTTTTCCCTCCATTGTAACCCCAATAGTTGCTCATTTCTTCTGTTCTTTCTTAATCTATACTCCTTGATTTTCCATTCCTTTTCATTCTTCAGTCATCACCTCACTAGAGCCTCTGCCCCCTCATACTTGAGACTCTTAGGAGAGCCTCCCTTAACTGTCCTTCCTTCTTTCTCTTCGATTTCTAGTTATCTGAAAATGCCTCTGTATTAATCTTTCAAATACAGTGCTCTCCTGGGTGACTCATTATTGTCTCCAAGACAAATTAAAACGTGTTAACTAGCTATGTGAAGCCCTCTACATCTACCTGTCACAAACCTTTCCTGGTTTATTTTGCATTCTTCCTTAAGATCTACCAAGTTCCCAACTCTGTGTTTAACATCTAGGAAGCACTTAATAAATATTTGTGAATGAATGAATGAAAGTGTTCTGTTTACTAGTAACATCTTTACATTTCTTCCATATAGCCAAATCCTCAGTTGCTTATGGGCCTAGTATTGCAAAATTTTTAGTGTTCTGTCTACAGTGTTGTCTCCTTTCTATGAACCCATGAGCTTCACTTCTTCTTTAGGAAATAAAGTCCAGTAGACAAAAGACAGGAGTGATATCCACTAAATTTATTTAGCCTTGAATAGATTTAGATGTTACAATACAAGCAACTAAAATCTGAAATCTGTTGTTGGCTCAGAGTTATAGTAACATCACTGATTACCCAAATATCTCTTTTATGAGCCTATGACTCACTCCTCTTGCCAAAAACTTTGGCTGAAAATACAGAGAAAAAATTGTTCAAAATTGCTTTCATAAAAATGTAAATTATCTGCCTGGATTTGTGGGCATTGCAGCTTTCAAATAAAATGTGTAGGGATATAAGTAGAATGAGTTGAAAAGAATCTTTAGATGTGTGAAGAAATGTATACTCTATTCTTTCCCCCCACCCCCAAGGAAATAGTATGCAGCCAAATCTTTTTTTGTGGATAGACTGAGGGGCATGTAGCGGTTTTTTTTTTTTTTTTTTTTTTTTTTTTTTTTTTTGTTTTTTTTTTTTTTTTTTTTTTAGTCTGGTTATTGGTTTATCAATACTGCTTATCCCTTCAAAACACCAACTTTTTGTTTCATTGATCCTTTGTATTATTTTTTAGGGGTCTCAATTTCATTTAGTTCGTCGTTGATCTTTGTTATTTCTTTTCTTCTGCTAGCTTGGGGTTTGGTTTATTCTTTTTTTAAAAAATTCCCTAAGATGTGATGTTAGATTTTTAATTTGGGATCTTTCTTTTTGATGTAGGCATTTAGCATTATAAACCTTCTTCTTAATACTGCTTTTTTTTGTATCTCAGAGGTTTTGACATGTTGTCTATCTTTGTTGGTTGCAAAAAATGTTTTGATTTCTGCCTTAATATTTGTTTAACCCAAAGTCATTCAGGAGCTAGTTGTTAAGTTTCCAGACTCTTGTGTGGTTGTAAGAGTTCCTCTTGGTATCAATTTCCAATTTTATTCCACTGAGGCCCGAGAAGATGCTTTATATTATTTTGATTTTCTTGAACTTATTAAGACACACTTTACAACCAAGCATGTAATGAACTTTTGAAAATGGTTCATGCACAAGTAAGAAAAATGTATATTTTGCAGTCATTGAGTAGAATGTTCTATAGATGTCTAGTAGGTTAATTTGGTCAAAAGTTAAATTTAAGCCCAGAATTGGCTCGTTTTCTGTATTGATGTGCTGTTTAGTGCTTTCCATAGCATGTTGAAGTCCTTCAATGTTATTTTCTGTCTTCCTGTCTCTTTCTTTGTTCTCACAGTTATTGTTTTGTAAATCCGGGTGTTTTGGTGTTGAGTGCATACATATTTAGGGTAGGATAATCTTGTTAAATTGAACCCCTTACCATTACATAATGACCTTCTTTATCTCTTTCTCTCTTTTTTTCCTGGCTATTTTTGGTTTAAATACTGTTATTTCTGATGCAATAATAGCAACACCAGTAATTTTTGCTTTTTTATTTGTATGACAGATTTTTCTCCACTTCTTTCCTTTGAGCTTATGGGTGTCATCACATGCAGGATGAGCATTTTCAAGGTAGTAGATGATTAGGTCTTGTTTTTTCATCCAATTTTCCAATCTATCTTTTAAGTGAAGCATTTGGGCTGCTCATGTTTAAGGAGATATTAATATGTGAGGCTTTGTTCCAGTCATAGTGTTGTGACCCAACTGCTTTGTAGTCTTGATTGCATTATCACTTTACAGAATCTGTGAATTTTGTAGTTAGGTTTGCTTTTATGGTATCAAGTAACATCCTTGCATTCCATATTTAGAGCTGCTTCCCTTAGCATTTTATTTTAGGGGAAATAATTTATTTCTCCTTCATTTATGCAACTTAGTTTAGCAGGGTATAAAAGTTTTGGCTGGTGTTTTCTTTTTCTTTAAGAAGGCTGAAAATAAACCCCCAATCTCTTCTAGCTTGCAAGACTTCTGTAGCGAAATCCACTGTTAGTCAAATGATTTCCTTTATAGATAATTTGGCTCTTCTCTCTAGCTGACTTTAAGATTTTTTCTTTCATTTTGACCTTAGGTAGTCCGATGATTATAGAGCTTGGTGAGAGTCATCTTGTATAGTATCTCACAGATGTTATCAAGATTATCTGCATATAGACCTTGATAAAAAGATAGGGAGTTGTTCCTGAACTGTTCCCTTAAATATATTTTCCAAGTGGTTTCTTTTTCTTCTTCTCTCTCAGAAATGCCTTATGGTTTGTTGCTTTACCTAATTCTATATTTCTCAAAGACTTCATTCAATTTTTAAACGATTCTTTTTTCTTTATTTTTTTAGACAGAGTCCCACTCTGCCACCCAGGGTGGAGTGCAGTGGCGTGATCTTGGCTCATTGCAACCTCCACCTCCCGAGTTCAAGTGATTCTCCTGCCTCAGCCTCTTGAATAGTTGGAAGTACAGGCACCTGCCACCTCACGTGGCTATTTTTTTTTTNGGATAGACTGGGAATCATACATTTTAAATTTACTTGGGTTTTAAGTGAGCCATTCAACTCCTGGCATGTCTCATTTTATAAAGATAATTATATCCTGCTCTTCACATTGAGCCTGGAAGGAGAAACACTTCACCTTCCGACCTGTGCCTTCCTCAGGTGTTCTGATGTTTGAAAGGGGACGGTAATGCCAAGGGACTTACGCTAGCTTTCATGCTGTAGCATACAAAATAACTCTCCTCTTTGTCAGGTTTAGAAAAATCTAACTTTTAAGCACAATAAATCCTCTTTCCCCAGTTATATGCTATAGGAATGGCCAGGGTACCATATGGGACGTAGAGTAGTGAAACTTTTCCTCCCACTCACAGCCATGGGAAGGATCTTTCTATATTACAGCTAGTGTCACCTCAGCACTTGGATCAAAAGCCTCACATACTTCTCATTTGAGACATCACAGGACGACTTCTCAGAAGTTCAAATATTTAACTTTTCACAATGTGAATTGCAACCTATCCGTTCAGTCTCATCTCTCACTGCTTTCTCACTTCATTGTACCAGGCTATCTGCATATCCCTGGACACTGCATGGACTTTATGACTGAGATTTTCCTATACTCTTTCCTCTAAGAAGAATGTCTTTTTTCTGTTTTTGAGCCATTAAAGTCCTAAGCATCCTTCAAGTTCTAGCCTAATTATCAATTCCTTTTCAAGGCCTTCTTTAATTCTGTTGCCTAAGTAATCAGTATTCCTCTACCTACTGATATTTTATACTTGTATTATAAAATCACGAGAAATACAATATTTTCTTTAGCCCACAGCAATTTTTAGTCTATTTGCTCCAAAAGCATGAGGCCACATCCTAACTGTTACAATGACTGAAAGCTAAAAGGTCAAGTCACTGACATTTAAAGCAAATATGCCATTACCACTAAACTTTCTTTCACTATTCTTTTTGAACTACTGATAGATTTGCATGACATAAAATTACCATGCCAAAATGACCCTAAATAATACTGAGCTTGTTGCAATAGTGGCCTAAACTCATCACATCTATCTCTTTCTTATGCTGCCGCATCCATGTAGCCTGATTCTGTCTCCTAAATTCAGTGGCTCAAGCAGCCTTAAATGATATCTACAATATCATATGAGTATTATGAGACCATGAGGGTGAATAGATGTTCACTGTTCATGTAGTTCACATGCAGTCCAGGAAGGAATATACATCTAATATAATAGGGTAAGTGTAATTGTTGAGTCAGAGACTCCAGAGAGGGTTATGGTTAATTCTCTGATTTTGAAGATTAAGTAGTGATAAACAATGAGAATAAGCAAATATTTCACAGAAGATGAGGTTTAAACTGGAAAATTTTCCAGTGGTAGAATAAAAAAACATCCAAGTAGAGGAAATATCATGTACAAGGCTGCAGTTTACTAGCATCACGGGTTGTTATTCAGTGCCAGCGAAGCTTAGGATGGAAAAGTATCACAGCAGGATGTGTGGCTGAAGGCACAGGCTGAGGCCATACCACAGGGGCCTGTTGACCATTCCAAGGAATTCAGACTTTAACTTTTAACGCTATAGATAAGAATCCAATTGTTCTAGGCAGAGGAGTTACATACTTGACACTGTATTTGGACGATATTGAGGCCAGAGGAAGAGACACCACCAGGAGGCCTTGACAGTAATCTAGGAAAAAATTGAAGAGTACCAAGATTCAAATAGAAGCAAAGAGGAAGACAGAAAGGAAAAACTGGTACTAATTTAAAGGTAGCAGTACAGGTTCTTAAAAGTGGGCTGTTTGTGGGTAGTACCAGAAACGAAGGCTTGGATAAATCTAGCTTTTTAGTTCCAGTGTCTGGTGGTGGCAGAAAAAGACCTACAATCAGCATTGGACAAGCTGTGTTTGAGGAATCTGTATTCACCTTTGATGTGCTCATGCTGATCCCTCAAATGGCTTATTTTTAAAGCCATGCTGGGGGTGGGGTTAGAAATGATAAGATCGAGAAGAAGGAAATGAGTCCACATAATCCCCTCATTCATTTGTTCTGATTCCAACATCCAAGCTTTTGGAATGATAGGTTTTGAAACTACCAAAATAAACATCTAATATAAAGATAAAGAATAGTTTGCCTTTTATAATCCTGAACATACTTCTTTCTGTCTCCCAAATGGAAGTCTGTCCAATCAGTCCTCATTCTGTTGAAAGTAGAATGGGGAAACTGATACTTGTTAAATGTTAAAGCTTTACATAAATTGTGCCTTAATTTCTATAATAAACCTCCATAAATTGGTATTATTATTCCAATTTTACAGATGAGAAACCAAATCTCAGAGAAGTTAGTATTCTCATAGTCCCCCAGATGGTAAGTGGTAGAGGCTAGGTGTGAATCTGCATCTGTCTGATTTCAAAGTCTATGCTCTTTTATTACATGATGTTGGATGTTGAGTATTTAAAGAATATTTTTGGCTCCAGAAATCAGGCTTAGGAAAAGTTGATATATAGTTTTATGGGAAAACTAAAGAACCACCCTGACCCTTAAGCTATAACATGCTCTAAAAAGCATTCCTCTACAGAAGCATTTCTGCCAAGTGTTCACATTCAATTTTACAAATGATCACACCTATCTTATTTCATTGAAGAAATTGACAATTTGCTGAAGCTAAACAAAAAATACTATAAATCAATAATCAATCAGAAAAATTTAATTGTTATGAAAAATTTCTTGCAAATTTGTATGAAGTTACATCCACCAGTTGAGAAGTACTCCATACACATCTATTTAATTGGACTGCCAATCTGGCAATACTAACTTTCAGTGCTCCTCAACTCTAGCAGTTCTCAGCCCTAAAAGAACTGGGGTGGCTCCAGAGGACAGATTTCTCTTGGAATCCTGGCAATAAGAAATCTAAATGCCGTTTAAATCAAAAACAAATATTGCTTGATAGTTTACTATATTTCATACCTTAATGAGGATTCTGTTCATACTAATTCTATCCAGCACAGCACATTGATACCTCACATTTATTTCTGGGAAACTTCAAAGCAGCCTTCACATACATAGGAAAACATGAGGGTAAAACAACTGTTTAGACAAACATTTGCATTCCCTTAATACTTCTAACCACACTACATAACATACATCAAAATTTTAAAGAGAACAGAAACTTTTATTGCTTTGTGCAATGTATATAGTTCCCAAACTTTGATGTATCTATTTCTGTCCTTTATTTGTACAAAACTGTCTGGTTAAAAAAAAATCTTTTATGTCTCATTACTGACCTGTCAAACATTATTTTAACTTAAAGAGTAGCTGACACCTTGCAGTAAACCTTTAAAAACCTCCTGTTTAAAAACGATATATCATTATACTGTACATATTTAATATGGTTATTTTTATTACAGGGAGCATATCACTGAGATAAATGTTATACATAGGATTTTACATTGGAATGAATGTAGCCACATAAGAGTTGAGCCGTTGCCATCCCTTATGCTGATGTTGAGTGCATGGTGTCTCAAAGTTCAGAGCTTTGAAACCCTTAGGGAAGTCAGTGCCATCTCTACTCCCTTTCAGGCCTTGCTTTAACACCACAAATTACTCTCTTTACACCATTTTCTATTTGTAGAATTTCACAAATTTCAAACAATCATTTAAATCCTGAATCTTTTTTTTTCTTTCGAATTAATTAAACATTTCTTTCGGGTACTATTTATTTTGATTACGTAAACATTACCCCCTCACCACCTACACTGCCAACCCCCACATTTTTTCACTGTGTGGCGAGCATTGACTTGATTTCCCTTCTTTGCCCCCTCAGCTCCCCTTGCCAGTTTTGTACCCCTCCGGAACAGACTGTTTGAAGTGTTTCCCAACACCCTCATTGAGGAGGAGGTAACAATGCACAGAAATTTTGTGTGACTTAGTGAACTTGAAAGATCTGGACATCAGAGGGAAGGAAGTGGGGGATCTGCATAAAAGACTTTTTCTTCATGATTACACTGAATGGAATTGTTCTGGAGGAAGTGATACATGTTCCCATTCCCAGCGGGTAGAGTTATACTGAAAGGCAGAAGGTAGCAGGAGATACTATAATTGGCCTCCCTTACAACTGTTTAAAACCCCCTGCATTATCATCAATGGCACTTTTTCCATTTATATCCTGCAATTGTTAGTCATTGTTTCTGAAAACACTGTAGTATTAACCTTGCATTGTTTTTGCCATGATGTGAATTATTTTAAATGATGAGCAAGCTGTAGACAGTTTTCAAAGTTAGTTGTGTATGATACCACAGAGGTATCCAATAGCATTTGCTGAGATGATGCTCCATGAAAATACTTTCTAAACAACTCTAAGTTTTTGAATGAAAGTGCACTGATTTTTATTAGAAACTACTTTTCTTATTTTATATTTAGAATTCTGAATAGAATATTCAAAAAGAGAATGTTTAATAACTGTGCCTATATTTGAGTCATTTTCTCTAGAAGACTCAATGGATGGCTAAATTTCCTTAATTTTCACACCATTACAATTCTTAAGACCTCAGGGTAATATTCTCTTGTACCCTCTAACTTTCCAACTTTGATAACACACACTTCCCAAAAAGAAATTTTAAATAAAATCAGGGTCATTTTCTGTGTTGAATCAGATCTGACACTCCCTTTAACTTCTAACACCATGGAAGAAGCTTCCAAATCATTCTCGAATATGGTTTACTACTTAATTTTGATAATTTCATTAAGAATCTATATTTTTTATGTTACTGAATTTTTTTTTCAGATGAATGCTACAATGCAAAGAACACAGTGTGAGAAATTTTAAAACTTGGGTTCTAGGCCAGAATCTCTTGGGTTACCTCGATCTCTCTTCTCTCCGGTCTTTCCTTTATGAAATGAAAAGATTACGCTAAGTTTCTGAGATCTCATTAATCTAGGTTTAACATTTCAAAAATAGAAAAATAAGTAAATCCATGAAGTGAAGAACTAACCCCAGAGAGGAGAGTAAAACCAAAAATATATGTATATTATTGAAAAGTTCTGAGGTTAGGCATTTAGTTATTCATTCATTCACTAGTTTATTCATTAATTCATTTATTTATTCATTCTTCAGTCATTTTTTTGGACATCAGTCTACTTAGGCTCCAACTCATAAACATTATTACTGTTCCCAAAGAATTCACAATGGTCTAATGAATCATCATTCTCAGATTTTTTTCTTATATTCACTCCTTTGCCATAGGTATTACAAAAATATTTTTAAGCAATAGTGTTTTTTTTTACTTCCTACTAGGTAAGAGAGATTTTGATAAGTATAATTATTTGAGATGCTAATTACACCCCAAATTTTTTTTAATTTTTTATTTTTTATATTTTTTGTAGAGACAGAGTCTTACTACATTGTTGCCCAGGCTAATCTTGAACACCTAGCCTCAGGCAATCCTCCCACCTCAGCCTCCCAAAGCAATGGGACTGTAAGCGTGAGACACCATACCTAGTCAATTAAATTTATGATTACTAAGTGTCAACTGCTTCTGACATAGGTGACTCACTTTACAATATTCTTGCATTTTTATGTTAGGGCTTTCTTTCCCCCACAGGAAATTGTTTAGGATGTACTTCACAGGCTAATAAATTTGATTCTCTCTTTCTCCTTAATTATTGGGATTTAATGTAAACCATATTAACTTCAATACCTCTCATTTTTATTTGTTTTTCTAAATCTAGATAAATTTTTCTGATATATCAAAACACTTATTTCATTTTGTTTTTTAAATAAAAAAGAAGACAATATGGCATGTCATAAAATCCCCAGACAAGAGCTCACTGACAATGTGAAGGCAGCAGTTAATGATTTCAATCGTCTTCTCTAATTGACTGTAAGTGAAGCTGTTCTACTTTATACCTATATTGGACATGCCTTTGGGCAACAAGGGGAAATTACTGAGAATGTAAAAACAGAAGCTAGTTTTATGAAAATAACCACAAGTTGATAGAATTGAAAATTTTAAGAAAAATTACAGAGAATTAGAATGTAGTATACAAAATAAAGGACATTAATGACAACCATGATTTTGACAGGTTTGAAAAAGTTCAGAAAGTGGTTGGTTACAAAATCAACATACCAAAATCAGTTGCATTTCTATGCATTAACAAGAAGCTACCTTAAAATTTTTTAAAAATATCATTTCCAATAGTTACCAAAAATATAAAACTACCTTGGAATAAACTTAACCAAGGAGCTGAAAGACCTCTACACTGAAAACTGTAAAACATAGACAAAGAAATTGAAGGAGACACAAATAAGTAGAATGACATCCCATCTTCATGTATCAGAATAATTAGTATCAGTAAAAGGACCATACTACCCAAAGTGATCTACAACATTCAATGCCCATGTTATCACTAAACCAGTAAAACTCTTAGAATAAAACAAAGGGGAAAAGCTTTGTGACACTGCTTGGCAATTATTTTTTGGATTTGACATCAAAAGCATAGGCAACAAAAGCAAAAATAAATAAGCGGTACTCCATCAAACTAAAAGTCCTCTGCATAGCAAATGAAACAATCAATAAAACGAAAAAGGCAACCTGCAGAATGGGAGGAAATATTTGTAAACCTTCTATCTCATAAAATATACGATGAATTCATACAACGCAATAACACAATAACACAATAACAAATAAAACTATTTTTTAAATGGGTAAAGAACATGAGTGGATATTTTTCCAAAGGAGACATATAAATGACCAATAGCTACATAAGAAAATGCAAATTAACACTAGAAAAAGATACCTGTTCGTAGAATGGCTATTACCAAAAAGACAAGCAATAACAAGTGCTGGTAAGAAGATGGAGAAATTCTTGTGCACTGTTGGTGACAGTGTTTTTGATTTAATTATGAAAAACATAAAGGATCCTCAAAAATTTAACATAGAACTACCATAACATCCAGCAATCCTACTTCTGGGTGTATACCCTAAAAAATAAAATCAGTATCTCAAAAACACATCTGCATGTCTATGTCCATTGCAGCATTATTAACAGTAACCAGCAAGTGAAAACAACCTAAGTGCTCATCCATTTCCAATGAATCTTGAGGACATTATGC
>NW_016107332.1:826526-879726 GCF_001604975.1 Cebus imitator
ATTAGAGAGAGATATCCACATATATGCCTCAAATCATCATGTTGTATACTTCATAAAATTGTATTTGTCAATTATACTTCATTAATGCTGGGGGGAATAAACAAATAAACAAATGCTAATCTTTTCAATTAAATAAAAATAAACTGAATTTAGTAGTGTTGATCTTCTCCTGACCCTGATGAGAACCTAAGAAATCATTCGCATTTGTAATGATGATGCTCAGTTACTAACCTTCTTAAGCTGAATTTGCAAACACAACTTCAATTTGGTAAGTAATTCTAAATCTCATGTAATATAAATCTAAACCTGGTGTAGCATTTAATACTCTTTTCTTCTCAGCTGGCTAGATCCTGTGAAGTCTGCCATATAACGTGTCGTTATTTTTTTCTTTGCTTCTCCATTTTCTCCACCCACACTCACGTGGACCCTCATTCTGGCTCCTAAGAAACTGTCATCCACTCCTCACAGACTCACTTTTAGAGTCCATCACCCTAACCTCTCAGGAAGATTCAGAACAGGTCCTCTGTTGCAGGTGTATTCCACATCTGGCTCAACAAAATCCGTTTACTCTACATTAAGTAGAAGTAAAGTTACTATCTAAACATAAAGTATTTCTATGCCTTTGTCTGTCTCTCCTTCTCTATCTCTATGTCTATCTCTCTGTTTCAGTAAGGCATGAATTAGGCATCCTCTAACAAACATATTTAAAGCATTTGAATGATCCCATGGAATTACTTTACAAGACTTAGGTAAAGGAGGTAACAGTGTGCCCTGTCCCCCTTTGGGATTAATAGGGACTGACAACAAGCAGCAGTACTCTGAAAAGAAATGTCTTGTAGTTCAGCTCATGACAAAACTACAGACTCACTATATGCAGCATTATTATCCTCCCCTGATGTTTTCTATTCAGGGTTCATGCTCTGGGCCAGAAGCTTCATGGCTTTTATCCTGCAAAGGCACAATCAGCAGGTCCAATATAATTCCTAGGACTGATGTTTCTCCTAGATCATCTCTTGAATCCAGAGCTACCCAAAGCATCCCTGTCCTAGCCAGCACCTTTGTATCTTTTTATATCCTCTCTTCTGTCTTTGGCTCTTTCAAATAATTCTACTTGGCTACTTGTAAGCCCCTGTGCGCTAACTGATGCATGTTTCCCAGTGTGCACACTCTTTATTTTTAGGAACTATGATTCT
The DNA here is from genome assembly GCF_001604975.1 of Cebus imitator. Taxonomy (NCBI): domain Eukaryota; kingdom Metazoa; phylum Chordata; class Mammalia; order Primates; family Cebidae; genus Cebus; species Cebus imitator. The sequence continues at coordinate 827,720 of NW_016107332.1, forward strand.
AGGGTACTCAAGTTCTGCTTTTCTAACATAATTTTTTAAAACACTTTATATTATCAGAAAAATTTAAATTGTATTTTTTAAATAATATTCAATGTTAACTTACTCATTTACCACAGATTCACAGAAGTGTAAGCACAATTATATAGCAGTAACATTACAAGAGAATGGTAGCAGTATATGTGCACAGTGTATGTACTTGTATGTGTATAAATGTGTGTACATCTATAGAAAATCAGATTATGTTTATTATCCATCAAGTAATAATATTGAAAAGTAAACATCAAAAAATGCAAAAATAACACTAATTACAATTACAAACTGCCTTAAAGTTTATTTTATCTGATATATTTAAGGCCATCCCAGTTGATTAAATGGTTAAATTACATAAAATGTATTTTTAATTTTTCTAATTTAAACCTCATGTTTTAGTTTTGCCTGTTTGAAAAAATGTCAAATTTAATATAGTCAAATAATAGTGCTTGACTTTAACAGGAACAATTAGTCTCTTTGTGTTTAAAATAATAATGAATATATTTGAAATTAAATTTGAGATTGCTCTTTATGACAACTGTACTATTTTCTTTTTTTTTTTTTTTTTTTTTTTTTTTTTTTTTTTTTTTTTTTTTTTTTTTTTTTTTTTTTTTTTTTTTTGTTTGGTGATAGGGTCTTACTCTGTCACCCAGGCTGCAGAGCAGTGGTGTGAGCTGAGCTCACTGCAACCTCTGCTTCCTGGGGGGTCAAGTGATCCTCTCACCTCAACTCCCTGAGTAGCTGGGGCTACAAGTGCATGCTGCCACACCCAGCTAATTTTCGTATTTTTTGGTAGAGGTGGGATTTCACCATGTTGGCCAGGCTGGTCTCAAACTCCTGACCTCAAGTGATCCACCAGTCTTGGCCTTCCAAACTGCTAGGATTCTACACCTTTGTAGAAACACTTTATGTTTAGATAGTAAAGTGTAACTTTATAACTTTAGATAGTAACTTTATAACTTTATTATAGTTGTGAGCCATTGTGTCTGGCCTCATATTTCCTTACTTTGTCATGAACTATACTATAACAGTTCATATATATGTATATATATATATATATATATATATATATATATATATATATATGGTGCTTGTGTTAACCCACTTGACAACCACATAAAGAGGAAAAATGGTATTGATCAGCATGATCAGACTCTAACACAGTATGGTGGATAGTTGAGTGTATTTAGGAGTTTTCACTTTAAGCTCTGCCCACCTAGAATCTCTGGGGCTCACAGTGATGGCCTAGAAAACACTCAAGAGGCAGATGATGCCATCGGACACTCCCTTACTCACTCTTCAAATAAAAGAAGTTTACTCCAGAATAACGGTAGAAATGTTTCAACCCAAAAGCCAGCATGATCTGTGGGACTCCTCTAGAAAGGAGAGATAAGCTATTGGCTACCACAAGATGCTTCAGAATAAAATCCATGGACCTTAATGTGTACCCAGTCAAGTACAGGGAGAGATAATGGTAACGAAGAGAGAAGTCTTCCATGATTTCAAATATACTCTATGATAAGAAGATTATTCCTACTGCCAAATCACTGGAGGCCATTCTGTTTACCATAACTGATATTCGTCTTCAGAGCCAGAGGATCTTGCATAGAAACAGGATGCACAGCTGCATTTATCATTTCAGCTGAAATCCTGTATTATCCATGTACAATTAGTTATTATCTATGTAAAATTAGTGTTATCCATGTACCATTAGTTCCCTCTCAGGTATGTTTATGGTCGTTTTTAAATATTAAGAGATTTCTAAGAGTTAAATATATAACATTTAGAGGAAACATACAAGATATGAATCACTGCTATGAAGAGCATACATGAGGTAATGTTTTTGTTCTTCACAAATCCATGAGACACTCACTACTATTACTTTCATTATAGACAAAAGGTTAACTTACACAGGAAGATTAAGTGATTTGTCACCATTCACAACCTGGCTGTGGTCACAGCAGGGGCCTGGAATTGCCTGGGCTGGTAGCAAAGACAGTGCATTTAGCCACCAAGCGATTTTGAAAAGTCGATCAGTTATGTTCTTCAATCAGCTCTATATTTCTTTGTGTTTTTATACCTTGTCATTTTATTTTGTATTGGTGGCATTATATTTTACTTTATATTATTGGGGTTGTAATAAATTTCCACTTATGTGTATTTATTCTATAAGTCAGTATCAATTATAAATAAAGCTTTATATAACTTTATAAAAAAGAAATGTCCCCTTCTTTCACCCTTATGTTATACTCCTCAAGGGTTTTAAAGCTATCTAACTGGTTCTAGGGCATCTACCTGGAAATTCCCTCTTCATACCATTTAAGTTCTGCCCACCTGGAGTTGCTGGGGCTCATAGTGATGGGCTGAAAGACACTCAACAGGCAGAGACATGTTAGAAATCCACTTCTATTGTGCCTGTATTACTTAGTCAAAAATATCAATTTTAACACCCAATTACAAAGTAATGAACAGGGCTTCTATCCTTGAAAGCTTACTCATTTGGATCAGTCAGTTTACATGCTGGAAACAGTGTCTATTAATGGTTGTAGATTAGGGTTAACAAACTCCAGATTTTTTTAGCAGAGAACATGAATGAATGGCCCTGGCCAGGTGGGACTGCAGTATACCAGAGAAAATGTGGCCTGTTCAACCGGATAGATGTCACTTGGCTGTTGTGAGGGCAGGGAGGTCAGAGTTAATAATTTTTCAAAAAGATGTTGACAGTCCAGGTTTTTATGTGAAGTCTCCATATTTTTTAAAATAGGCTGTTAATGTTTTAAGAACTTTGTTTAAACTTCACTAAAACATTAGCAGGCTAGATTTATATAGAAGTGTATCGGTTTGTGATTTTTACAAAAGGCAGTGTCCTCATATGGGCTCAAAGGTCATTCATACACCTGTTTGCTGGCAGGCAGTTCAGGTGGGAGTAGGGAAAGCAGATCAACTCAAACTCACTCTGCCTGAAAATCGAGTTCAGTGTAGAAACATGGTAGGCTCTTCATGTACTAATAATATAAACAGGGAACTCAGTGCTAATATGTAGGATGGTGGGTAAATATACTTTTGTTGTTCATGATGAGAGCTATATATTTTTAGCTTTCTTGTGCATTTACAAACAACCAGATGAATAAAACAAGCAGAACAGGTTTCCTTTCATCACACTAATCCTGGACTAAGCTCACTCCTCTTCCTGTTTTGCTTAAATTGTTCAAGTGCTGGTGGTGATATGTGTTGAAGGTCATTATCATTGGGCGGTTGCATTTGCATCCTAAATTTAAAATATTTTTTTCAGATGTTTTGAACCAATAGGACTTCAGCTGCTGAATTTTAGATGCCATCTCAAGAACCTCAGTTGGAATATTATATTATGTGCACACAGAGACCTCCACATTCACTACCCCCGTCTCTACAAAACATGGATAGGAAAAAAAGTTGGTATTTGGAACAATGCTACCTGGACTGTAGGTACAGGGGACTTATTTTAACTAGTCTATCTACTTTTGTTTATGTCTCACAACTTTTTATGAAAAAATATTGAAAATGCAGGAAAGACTTGGTTATAACAAATAAGTATCAATATAATCAGAACATTCAATTATCGAACATAAGTAATTTTTAAAATTATAAACTTTTAGTCATTTCGTCATGAAAATTGCATTGCATATCTAATGTTTAATCAGTACCCTAAACAAATGTTTACATAGTGATGTATTTTCCATTGGTTTGCAGTTTGATAGACTAACTTGACTTCTGATGGCTTTGTGTTTACTATTAACTATGTAGATTCAAGAATGGTTTAATGCATATATAAGGCAATACATACACTAATTAGCTCTATTATAATAAATATACATAACATTTGTCAATTAAAAATATACATATATAAAATAATGATTTAATGACATTTTTCAGGGGTATTATCTACTGTCCAGCTAACTTATCATTGCTAAAGTGCAATATACTGCATGGTAGGAAATGGGGATGCAAACATATTTATCAAATAAAGAAGTGAATTGAAGGTAGCCAAAACAGAGAACTAATGTTACACAATGACTTCTTACTCCAGGTTAGTACAAACTTATAATGTGAAAAGGTGTATCTTAAGGTTGGTGACATTCTTTTAAAGCTACCATAAGCCCCGCATACATACACATACACATCTAAATAGAGGTGTGGACAGGTGTATAAAGATTTCTTTTCAAACTTAGTTCTAAGGAATTACATTTGTTGAGATGTATTTAATTACAACATAAAATCAAATTGTTTAAATCTCAAGATTTTAATGTATAACAGCTAATAAACTGTCTGCTAATTTACAGCACTGAACTTGTAATGTTTGAGGAAGCGCTATACTTCTGAATGATACATACCTAAACAATAAATAAAAACTCTACTTTTATTTCTACAATTTTTAAATGACTTGCAACAGAGTAAACATAAATCATTTTGGGCCTGCTGAAGAACAAAAGTGCTTGGTTAAAACATTTTATTCTTACAGTTTCTTCAAATTTGGGATACTGAAAGGAAAGGTAATTTGATTTGAGTCAAAAACCGGAAAGGAAGACACTCTAGTCACAGGGTTTCCACACTAAAAACAGATTCAAGACCACTGGACTTTTTCCATTTTTTCCTTCAGACATATCAAAGATGTCTCACTTACCAGAATCATGATATGCCTGCTATCTGCTTCATTTAAAAGCCAGAATATTTAGGATGGGCACAAAAACACATATTCATTAGCAGAGCTTCAGAAAATAAGGTGTTCATAATAGCATATGATTCGAAAGCTATGAACAATGCAGATGCTGCAGAAATTTTGGTTAACAAGAACTCTAGAAAGGAATCTTAAAACCTGCTAAAGCCAAAACGTTTTTTCCAGAGAGATGACCTTTTCCACTTTGGGAGAATTATCTGTGTGCTCACAGTAAACCACCAAGTGCCAGAAATTTTTCAATAATTTTGTCATTATAGGGATTGATGTTCTTACTAACATCTAAGAAATTTTGTTGATAGTCAAAATTTTCTGCTAGACTGGGTCCCAGGGTATTACCTAATTTTATAATGCAGCTGGTATATTGCAGGATCTCATCTAAAGGCAGTATAAATAAGATAAATATGGGAAATTTCTGATCAAAAGGGACAATAACACTCTATGAACGTTATTAAATCCCCCTCCAAAGATTTCAAAGCCTCTGATAAATAATATGTCATGAGCCATTCAGGTGATAGGAGGCAGATAAGGGGAAAAATACCATTCTCCTTTTCTGCACACACATACAGCCTGAAAAGATTAGAGGAAAAATAGCCCTAACTCAGGCTTCCCTTCACTTAAAAGGCACCAAATAAATCTCCAAAAAAAAAGTGTCTAATTACAACTATGTGCTTAATTTAGTCAAACACTGTTTATTTTCCTTTTTTGGATAATTTTGGCAAAAATAAATTGTGTCACTTAATTTCTGGTTCCCCTCTATTTTCCTCCTCCAATTCAGCTTCAGACTGCCTGCTGGGGTTTCCAAAACACAATCTGGTATTTCCTTATCTTAACTAAAACCTTTACTTGGTCCACACAGCCTTTATTCAATTAAGGAATGGATCCTCTGAGTAACATTCTTCAATTAATGCCACTCTTCATTCATTCACTCAACAAATCTCTCTTCCTACCACATTTCCTATACCCTAATCATACTAAGATGCTTAATTATTACTTGTACAAGATGATAGACAAATGTTTTCATATCTTACTCAGTTTTACTACTAGAAATGCTTTGCACTTGTCTAATACAAAAAAATTCTAATTCATAACAAGATGAAACACATTCTTTCCTTTGAGAATCAATTCTTGAATAGACTACCTGAGAAAATGCATCATTTCTTACCCTGTGCTCCTATGCAATTTTTTAATATTATCAGTAGAGTATTTATTGCACTGTAATTAACTGCATACATGTTTGTTTCTTTTACTGAATGGCAGAGACCACCATGGCTTATTCATGTCTGTAACTGACAACCTGAGAACATTGCCCAGAATATGGAATGAACTCAGTGACTGTTACCACTTGAATGTCCCCTTCGAAACTCTAATGAAACTTAATTTCCTATGTGACAGTATTGAGAGGTGGGGATTCAAAGAGGTGATTGGATCATGAGGGCTTTGCCTTCTGTATTAGTCAGGGTTCTCTAGAGGGACAGAACTAGTCAGATACATGTATATATCCCACTTGGAAATCAGTCTGTCCCAAAGATGAAGAACTTGGAGTCTGATATTCGAAGGCAGGAAGCATCTTGCACTGCAGAAACATGTAGGCTGGGAGGCTAAGCCAACCTAGCCTTTTCATGTTTTCCTGCCTGCTTTATATCCTGGTCCTTAATCTGGGTGGATCTGCCCTTCCCAGCCAACGGACTCAAATGTTAATCTCCTTTGGCAAAACCCTCACAGACACACCCAGGATCAATACTTTGCATCCTTTGATCCAATCAAGTTGACACTCAATATAAGCCATCACATCTTCAAGATTGGATTATAATGGATTAATGATTTAATGAAGTAATGGGTTATCATGGGAGAAGAGCCAGTGGCTTTATAAGAAGAGGAAGAAAGACCTGAGCTAGCACTGAATGCACTCAGCCTCCTAGGTATGTGATATACTGCACTACCTCTGGACTCTTCAGAGAGCTCCCACCAGCAAGAATGTCCTCACCAAGGTCTGCTGCCCCTTAACCCTGGGCTTCTAAGCCTCAATAACTATAAGAAATAAATTCTTTTTTAAAAACCAAATTATCCAGGTTCAGGTATTCTGTTACAAACAACAGAAAACTGATTAGACACTGACCATTTATCGAATTGAAAGAAATTAGATTAAGAAATTACTTTAAAATCTCATTATTTTTTCAACATTAAGATTTAATGAGTCGGTAGTGTGTATATGTCTCTGCACTAGAAGGTGTGAGCATTCATAGAATATAAAGGTGTCAGTTGAGATTAGCTTATAATCAGAAGGGAAAATAATTAGGTATGAATAATGCAGTCTATAGCTAATATAGTAATGTTGAAACATGATTTAAATAGAAGCCCCTGTCTATATCTAATATAGTAATTATGTTGAAACCTGATTTAAATAAAAGCCCCTGTTCTTATTATTCCATATGGCTTGCTAAGAAATATTTTCTTCTCTTCTGAGGTTTACCTCATTCTTTCTAAATCAACACTCTCTTTGTACCAAATGAAATATTTACCCAGCTCTAGCACTTACATTGAGGTTCTCAGCTCTTAATAATTCTGACACGATTATTAATATAGAAGCTATGACTTATAAATGTGCCTTTTACTGATGAATTTAGAGAGTGAACCAAGATTAACCTGCTTTACTACAATGTCTCTGAGTCAAGGGTGCACAAACCCACTGTACTGGTCTGTGCCCTGTTAGCAACCTGGCTGCAGAGCCTCAGGCAAGGGAGCAAAGCTTCATCTGTATTTATAGCTGCTCCTTCTCACTCACATTACTGCCTGACCTCCACCTCCTGTCAGATCAGCGGCAGCCTTAGATTCTCACAGGAGTGCAAACTGTATCGTGAACTGTGCATGCAAGTCATCTACGTTGTGTGCTTCTTATGAGAATCTAATGCCTGATGATCTGTCACTGTCCCCCATCACCATTAGATGGGACTGTCTAGTTGCAGGAAAAGAAGCAAAAGTTTCCCACTGATTCTACTTGATGATGAGTTGTATAATTATTTAAAAATTATATATATATTGGGAGGCCGAGGCGGGTGGATCACAAGGTCAAGAGATCGAGACCATCCTGGTCAACATGGTGAAACCCCATCTCTACTAAAAATACAAAAAATTAGCTGGGCATGGTGGTGCGTGCCTGTAATCCCAGCTACTCGGGAGGCTGAGGCAGGAGAATTGCCTGAACCCAGGAGGCGGAGGTTGCGGTGAGCCGAGATCGCGCCATTGCACTCCAGCCTGGGTAACAAGAGCGAAACTCTGTCTCAAAAAAAAAAAAAAAAAAAAAAAAATATATATATATATATATATGTAATATATATATATATATATATATATATATATATAATATATATATTATATATATATATATATATTACATATTACATATATATAATATATATATATATGTAATAATAATAATAGAAATAAAGTGCACAATAAATGTAATGTGCTTGAATCATCCTGAAACCATCCCTGCATTCCACGGCTTATGGAAAAATTGTCTTCCATAAAACTTGTCCCTGGTGCCAAAAAGCTTGGGTACCACTGATCTGGGGCACAAAAAATTTCTAAGAGCCTAAAATTACAAATCAAAATAATTTAAAATTTTTAAATGAAACTTCATGGCCAAACAAATTTAAACATCTCATCAGAAAGAACTATAATTTCAGTGCCTTGAGAGTAGTAATTCAGGTTATTTTATACCTGAATTACCTTTTAAAACAAGCTTTCAATGCTGAATAAAACAATGTCATAAAACTAGTTAATTTCAAGTGATCATCCTGTAGAAATTCCATCTAAATTAATGCTAGTCAACATGTAAATATGATATGTGTATGTACTCCAGATTAAAGTAAATAAATGGGCTAATGTGACCTTTCTTTCAGATGCATATGGGACAGTCGGCAAATATTTGACCTTTCTAAACTTTGTATAGTGACATAAATTAAGAATCTCTGGCTTTAATGGTAAGTTTCATTTGTCAATACACCAGTGAAAAATCTGTATGTGAATCTAATGTGTTCCAGGTCATTTCTGTACAAAAGCACACAATGTACTGTTTTGGGATATCAGGTTGATTGGCTCATATACCTGATATAAACAATAGAGTTTTCCTTACGTAAATATGATGCAATGTGAGCTATGTACTCTGACTTGTAATGAATGGTTTGGAAGGCAGCAAGTTCCAAGAGAAATGTCATTCAGAACATCAATATATGAGCTACATGCCAAATGATATTTTTACTCTGCTAGGGCATGCTTAAGCATCAATTCAAGGAAGGAAGAATAAAATGGTATGTAGGATTATGCAGGAAATTTACATCTCAGAGTCATGATAGGAAAAGAGTACATCTCAACAGACAACCTCAGAAAAAGGACTGATTTCTGAGTCTTTCTAAGTTTTCAGAAGACCATCGTACAAGTTATTTCTATATGTAAAAAATTCATCGAAGGGTGGAGATGAGGGAGTAAAAGGGTTTTGATGAGCAATTCTCTATCTGCTTAGTAATTTGCTAACGTTGTAAACCTACTGGGTCCCCTAGAATCTATAGGGACCATTATGGATCACAGATAGATGGAATATGCATTTATTTATTTATTTATTTATTTATGCATTAGCTTTGGAGAAATATCAGTGCAAGATTCTTTTCTTTCTAGAGTCCTACTCAGGCACACTTGTATCTTTAGGCTTATCTGAGACAGATTTATACAAGCAGGAAAGAATACATTCTCACCAAGTAAACATCACTTATTCTTAAAATAAATTAATGGCTTAGCATAGGGAGGCATGGAGAAAGGAGGCCAGTTATAATTGCTCAAAAGAAAAAGCATGTTTTGTGTAAATTATTACAAGAAAGCAGTGGCATATCTAAAATGTACATAGGAGGACAAAAAGGTACATTTGGAGTCAAAAAGCGTAATATATATTATATCTTTAATAGTATTTGTAATCAAAAAAATTAATTTTTAGCTCTTCCCTCTGTGCTTGTTTTGAAAATAAATTTACCCAGTGTTTATCACAGTTATTTTCCTGGCTTTTCTTGTGTCATATCCCTAAAAAGTGCTAAAATTTATTTCCTTCTATGCAAAATTATTTTCATGCAATTCACATGTATCCCAAGCTTCAGTGACATTTGGTTACTATTAAATGATTACAGTGGAATGGAAAATAAGAAAGGAAAAGCATTTCAGTTCTTGGGCACAGTCACTCCAACCTCTTTAACTCTTTACAACCATGAATGTTTTTGTTCCATTAACAAAACAATAGCTTTAAGTAGAAAAATAAAAGAAATGCAGCAGAGTTGTAAGTCACAATATTTCTAAAATGAGCTATCATTATAATATACATTCTCTCTAGAATTCCATTTCAGTTTCCTCCTTGACAAATTACAAATATATATTACTTAGATCAATATTTTATATCAGAAATAATAGATCTGGGGCAAGATTATTCTGCTAAGGAACAATGTTACAAACTTGGCTAAATCTTATCCTTGTCCAAGTCAATTTGTGACAAAGTCTGTCCAGAATTGCATATTTTTGTTGACTTTTAGGTAGCCTTTTACTCTGAGCAAAAACCAAGGGTCAGTATCGGCTAAGTGATATCCTGGTCCTGAGGCTGGTTCTTCATGGAGATCTGCTGGAGAGAACTAATTATATAACAATTTAAACACAAAATCTTTCTGAGTTTTAATTCTGTCCACTTTCTTTTTACTTATTTCACTGATTTGTTGAATTATCACAAACATAATCTAATACTGAAAACGAGATGTTCCTTCTACATGTTTATGACATGACTATTTGTCACAAACTATCAGGGCTCTCAAGGGGAAGTTGGTTCTACTTCGTAACTTACTAGAAAGGATTGCTTAAAATTATTCACTTTAAAACCTAAATTATTTCTTGGGTAGGTTATCTTTCAAAATGTAATTGATTATATCAACACTATATAACAAGATAATTTAGTTAAGTGTACATTTGCAATGAATTTATCCTGGCAGATTCACCAAGGAAAATAGTATCTTAAAACCAGATGTTCTATCAATGTATTTGATGAGTTGGTTTTTTGTTTGTTTTTGTTGGTTTCTATAGCCATAGTGGGTGGCTGGTAACCCATGCTTTGGAAATGTTACAGTCTAAATAAGCTTGGTCACATAGCATAGTGAAGAACTTTGAAGACTTAATAATTTGTTTGTTCATATGATAAAAGGGCTTTAGAAACTGTTTCTTAGTAAACTCTTAGCCCAGCCTACTCTATTGGCCCCGCTTCGATGCCGAGATTGGGTGGCCATCTATTCAAGAAGTAGTGTTAATTTTTTGTCTAGTTTTCAAAAGAGGTTGTCAACCCTTCTGTTTAGTTGGTTGATTTTTAAAATATAGAGTCTGTCCTTCATCAGTAACAAGGAATTTTTCCTTGCCAAAGAACATATTTCCAAACTGTTTGTTAGCTAACTTCTATCAGAAGCTATTTGAAAAGAATTTGTGGAGATTGTTTTCAAAGATAAAATGCATGTCTCTCTCTAGACAGCCAAGTTTTTAACCTCTAAATCATTCTACATTACCAAAAAGCTTCCTATTTAGACCCTTTCTTAGCTTCCAACAAGATATTTATTTTGTTGCACTTGGTTCTTAGCTTACATTAATAGATATCCTAAAAAAGATTTATAAAATGTACTACTATAGGTAATTAATAATGCTATTAAAAGTCATCCACTACGTCACATAGAATTTCCCACACAAAATCCCAGTCAAAGACACGGTCCTTTGTGCTTGATCTTACAATTAACTAAGATGCTTTCTCCTTAAGTGATGATATTACTCCTGTAAATACCATAGTTCCTTTCGTTTCAACTACCAAGAAGCTCAGAGTTAAATTTATTAATTAAAAGTTTATTTACCCATTTATAATATGTACTCTTTGTTCTAAATTATCCCTGAATTTGCTTTTCTATATTTTCTATGGCCTTGACTTTTTAATTTATATACATATTTTTGGGTTTTGTGTATATCACTGAAAGATATTTCAAAATATTTTCTCGAATAAGATGAGTTGTAGCTAAAGAGAAAAAAAATAAAACTAGATGTCCCACTATACTGTAAAAATATTCTTAAAAAGGTATGAGTAGAGAAGAAAAAGGCAAGATAAAGTGGTGATGAAAAAATAACTGAGCACCAAAGGTAAATAAAATAAAGGTAGTAAGTAGTGAAATTAGAAGAATATTGAGATTAATATATAATAAGATTAAAGGAGTCTGACAAAAAGAAGATAGATACAGATCAGAATATAGTAAACAAAAAGAAATATAAGCCCAAAGACAAAGTCTGTAGGCTGGAATAAGTTGAATACTTTGATACACACACAGCAACAAAACCAATCAAGTAATGTGCAGATGGAAAAGTCCACACTGCTCCTGTGCATTATTGGTGTAGTATTGTAGGGGAAAACAAAACGAAGTCACCATCTTCTAATACCTACAAGGGTTGTTTTAATGTGTGTTATATTCCCAACAGTTTTTATTATATCACCGAACATTTAAAATCCAATTGTTAGACTGTTATTCTGGTGTTCTCAAATATGTGAATTCACTTAATAGATTAACAAACTCAAATGATAAGGAACAGAAGGCTTTGAGTAGTGACCCCTAAGAATCAATGAATTTGGAAGGATGCCAGAGGTTTGATGCACAAGGTTATGCAGGGAAAGATGGTGACGAGGCTTTCATGGGCCCAGTGAGGTAGCCAGTGCTTCTCTTTCCTGTGTATCTTCCCAAACAACTCACTTCCTTTTTTTCTCTCAGTAGTTTACTTTTGTCAGTGACTTTTAGAAAATCACTAACTTGCTAAAGCATTGGCTTTCAAAGTGTGGTCTCTCAGACCACCAGCATCAGTCTTTCCTGGGAATGCTACAAATGCAGATTCCAAGGCTGAGAAATAAACAATTGTCGGGGGGGCGGGGATAGGGCCTTGCAATCTGTGGTTCAGCAAGGCCTCCAGTTGTTTGTAACGCACTTCGAGAACCACTGGATTAAAGGAATATTTGAAGATGAGGAGATCATTCACAAGCGCATTGAATGCGAGTGAAAGAATAGAGATAGGGTTTGAAAAGGAGAATGGAAAACTGCAGAAAAAGAAAATAAGCAACAGACATCTTCCCACTTTCTTGTACTAGAGACTCAAATGTGAGTTCATATTAATCTTTTAGTTTTCTTTTTTAATTTATTGTTTGTATATTTGTGCCTATGCTGGTTTTCATTCTTCATCTGTACTGAAAAGAGAAAGTCTGATACTAAGTTTATTAAAAAAAGTAGAATTGTCTAATACTTCACATTCGCTAGACTTTCTTAACTCATTATCCTCAGACAGCATAACACCCCAATTCCTAAGTCATTCTGCAAATGATCAAGTTTCCTCTTAGCTTTAGCTCCATACAGGGATCAACATCACCAGTGCAATTTAGTCACCCCTGAGGTAAGCCTCCGCAGCTGTTTAAACAGTGCATGGCCCATAACAACATGACAGTGTAGGGCAGGAAGCAAAGAAGGATTCTATTTCTAATTGAACCTCTGATGGGAATTGAAATAGGTGGTATTTGATTTCTTAAAGTAGAATTCATTTGCTTATCATAAACTTTTCGGCAGCATACTTTCTCTCTCCCTCCAAGCACCATCACTCTTAAAAACACTTCCATTCCTGCAACTACCCCTTAACTATGGATTCCCATATGGAATATGATGCTATCTCCTTTGAAAGCAAGTATTTTTAGCTTTGAAATGTCTCTACATTGTTATGGATTGAAAATTACAACCTACTTCATAATCACTAGAGAGTAGAGAAAAAACAATGAAGATAATCCTTAAAAGACGAGCTTAAATGTTGAATTATTTAGCCTGAATGAGAGAAGATTAACAAATAAGTTGTCCACATAATTACCAGATTTTTAAACCTGGGAAACTTTTCAGAGAGAATGAAGGGGGTGGCTATTACAGACTTTGCCAGGACAACAGGCCCACACTTGAACTGTCTTCAGCAAATAGGGAACAGGCTCACTCTATGACTAGGAGACTTACTGGCTAACTTCAAGTATATGAAAAAGATTTTAATGAGAAAAATATTTATCATTTACTCTCTTTATCCATGAAGACCAAATAAGAAAAAAAGCAGGACTTTTTTGTTGTTGTTGATTTATATGTTTATTGAGGGTCCTACTGTCATTGGACTCATCTAGTTATTAGACATATGTATATATAATTATTTTTATAAAATAATAATTTTATTTTTCAGTTACCAGACACAGTTAGATCATCTTGACTTTCAAAATATTAACTGTAAAAATCTAGTGACTGTGAGAGCTGTAGATTTGCCACCCATGGGCATTCATTACCTCTGCTTATAAGTAGCTGTCGTTAAATATAATAGGAACACAGTCATTTTGTGAATTGTATTAACATTCTACAGTTATGCAGCTCACTGAAAGAAAATTTCTAAGACATCACTGTTACATTTTTTCTAATCTACAGAGTTCAAAATTTAATTCCTATTCTATGGAGGCCTTCTGTATGTAATTATTTCCTCTACCTGTCTATATGTTGTTCAGGGTTGGATTATAGGCATTCATTAAAGAAAGCATAGGCAAAGTAGTTTCATATTGTTTACTTGGTATTGCTTTAATAGTGTATCCTCACACTGTTCCATGTTGCCCTCTTTCTTTTGCTACCTGCTCTACAAGCTACAAAACCTAAAATTTATCTGATGGGTCAAATTTAATAAAGAAATTTGATACCATCAGATTTAATCATAAAACCTGACACTCAGAACCTTGGCTTTCAAGAGCAAGAATTACAACATATTAGGAAAAGTGGAAGGAAAAAGGGAGGAAGGGCAGGAAAGAAAAGAAAAGGAAAGGAAGGCAAAGGAAGGAGAGGAGGGGAGGGAGGACAGGGGGGGAAATGAAGGGGAGGGGAGGGAAGAGGAAAGGAGGTCAGCCTAGGGGACGGAAGGGGAAGACATATGACATGAAAATTTTCGAGAAGACGTCCCCAAAATATTTTATGTCTTTAAAAAGCACTAAAATATACCTCTACAAAACATATAATAAAGCTGATAAATTCAGTAACATTAGGATTTCATAAAAGTTCATATCAGTGTGTCAAGAATTCAAAACAAATTGTTAGTTCTGAGGTTTTTTCTTTTCTTTTTTTTTTTTTTTTTTTATTTTTTTTTTTTTTTCTTTTTTTTTTTTTTTGCCTGTTAGTCAATTCACCTAACATTGGATAGATACATCCTAGGTATCATCACACACACGTGATTAGCAACGTGTTACTCTGTTATTGATTAAATACATACTTTCCTCTTTTCTCACTTTAATATTGCATACAACTCATGAGTAGTGCCAAATAAGTCATACAGAAAAGTAGTCCCTCATGGAGCGAGATCAGTTCTGTATGGGATGTCTTTGGAAGACTTCGAAAAGTAGAGCTTTGTTCAATTGGGTGCATCATATAAAGTGATAAGGAGAGAGAAAATAGAAAGTCATAGAGAAAACCAATATTCCTAAAGATTTACAACAGTCTTCCCTCATCCCTGGGGATACATTCCAAGACCCTGAGTGGATGCCGGAAACATAAAAGAGTGCCACACTCAGTTGCCATCAATTGAAACACATTTTCTGTTCATGTCTTTCACCCACCGATTTAATGCCTTTTATATCACAACTAAGCATTAAGAATGCACTATGGTCATACCCTTTGCAGTATGAGGTTCGATACCAAAACTAGCATGAATTCTTTTCCTTTCTTTACTACTTTATGGATAGAAGATTTGTTTTTACCATAGATTTTAGCAATCTTGGCATAAATTTTGGTGATCACCAAGGCTGCTAAGTGACTAATGACTAATGGGCAGGTAGGCTAGGCAGCATATATCTGCTGGACGAAGGAATAATTGATGTCTCGAGCAGGATGAAGACAGATGACACAGGTTTCATCACACTGCTCAGAAGAGCTTGCAATTGAAACTTACGGATTATTTCTTTCTTTCCATTTAATATTTTCAGGCCACAATTGACCACAGGTAGCTGAAACTGAGGAAAGTGAAAAACTATGGATGAGGAGGGATTACTGTAATTAGGGACAGTGGTGAGAAAAAAGGTCAACACTTTACTGAGGTGAAATTTCAAGCTGTGGGGTTTGGATTTTATCTTGCGGGCTTAGGGAACCACTGAAAGTTTGTAGAAGGTGATTTGGGGGTCTATGAAAAGTAGCCTTGTAGCAATGTACAAATGAGAATCACCGTGAAAACAAATAAACCAGTACGGGCTTTATTTTAGTCATCAGAGAATGAAGGTAAAGAAGATCTAAAATAGGGTAGTGGTGGTAGTCAGTAAGGGGAAAGGAAAGGATAAATACCAAATATACTGTAAAAGAGTAATCTAGATCAGTGGTCCCCAACCTTTCTGGAATCAGGCATGAATTTCCTGGAAGACAATTTTTCCATGGACGGGGAAGAAGGGAGTTTTCTGGTGGAACTGCTCCACCTCAGATAATCAAGCATTAGTTAGATTCTCACAAGGAGCACATGACCTAGATACCCCGCTTGCGCAGTTCACTGTAGGGTTGTGCTCCTAGGAGAATCTAATGCTGCCTCTGATCTAATACCTCCTGCTGTGTGGCTGGGTTCCTAACAGGCCACAGACCAATACTGGTCCACCGCCAGGGAGTGGGTGCTGGGGACCCCTGATCAGGATGCTGCTATTACAACTGAATATGAAGGTCTAATAAGAAGGGGGAATTTAAGCATTCTAAAGTTATGAGTCTCCTTGACTGGGACTATTGAGGTACCACTGCTGGAAGAAAGCTGATGTGAAGAGGGGGAACTTGGTGAAGCATGGAAATGGCATGTGAGAGAAGAGCATTCTGTTGGGGTCACAGTACATATGATGAGTTGACAGAAACTCCCAGTAGAAATACTGAGTAAACCATTGATATGAACTACTAGACATGCAATGCTTGAGGCTGAGGAAATGAATCAGATCTCTGAGATGGAGAGTGTACATACACAGTCAAATGGGCCAAGAAGAGAAACCTGGGTGGAGGTTGAGAAGAGATCCAGTTGAGGAAGTAGAACAAAGAGAGGGCTATCCATCCAGTCAGGAAAATAGGATGTACATACAAGGTATTTCTAAAATGGAATCTGATACAGGGAACTCGTTAATAGGTATTAGAAAGCTGTGAGACCAGAAAAGGGATGCTAAGGTCACCTAAGATTAATACTTACAGCCACTGTCCCTAGGACAGGGTAAATAAAGGAGAAGAGGTGGTAACAGTGGAAACCGGATTTGAAGGAGGGTTCCCATGGAGTTGGTGCTATGTCCTTTGGGGAAAGCTCCTTGAAGCTGGTTATCAGATTTGCAGGCTGGCGGTGCTGGAACTAGTCTGGCAGGTGCTAGAACTCAGTGGAAGGGGCACGGCTCAGCAAATGCCCAGGAGTGTATGCCTCGGTAAGTGAGGGAACACTGGGTTATCTCATACTCCAGCCTTAAATCACGTTCCAGTTGTCCTCAGAGGCTGAGGCTGCCACTGGAGGCTGGGGCCAGCTGTCTGCTGTTGCAAGAACAATGCTGACAGAAACTGGAGAAACAGGAGGGAAGTCATGTCTCTCCTTTCACCTTCCAACCTCTCTTTCATGCCCCCTACTGGCAGAACTTAACAGGAAGCCAGCTGATAAGGAAGTCTGGGAAATGTTATCTGAAGAGTCCCACGCCCAAGCTCACAGAACAGTAGAAAAGGGCCTCTTGGACTTGAGGAACACTAGTGAAATAATCAGCACATCTAGAGAAGAATGTGCTACAGAGGCCAAAGGAAGAGTGAGGTTTCAATAAGGGGAGGAAAACTTCAACAAATGCTGGAAATAAGTCAAGGAGAATAAACTAGGCGAAGACTTTTGAACTTGGTGATTAAGGTAAAAGGGAAATGTTCTTAAATGAATAAGCATTGGAAAAAATTCTCATATAAAACCTTAGGAACTACTTTCAATGCCTGTGATTAATCAGTTACATGAGTTTCTCATTACCTTAAAAGCTTGAAAAATAATAAATAAAACTTTTATTATATCTATAAAGGATCATATTTCAAAATATCTTTAACAAAAAACGTATGTATATGCCAAATAAATGTACTAACAATTAAGCATACAATACATTTATTGTACCAAAATACTACTGACTTGCTCAAGGATTTAATTTATAAAATATATTACTCTCTACTTTTTATTATTGTAAATACATTTTAGAATTCTTATTAAATTTCTTCTGAGTCATTAGAAAGATGTAAGTAACCCATGTTAGGGACTGATGGCTTAATATTGTATTAGGATGCCCCTGGCACTGCAGTGGAGAGTCTCAGCATGAAAGAGTGGCAGAAAGAAAATGTTCCTCCCTCCTGCAGAGACGAAAATTCCATCACACCATCATCTCTGCTCTTTCCCTTCCCCCCAACAGAGCTTAAAAAATCTGCCTAGAATGTACATTCCACAGTCCTCTGAAGTATTATAGTAATATTAATATTCACATGACATTTGGACAAAAGCCAGTGACAGATAGAAAAACTGAGGTGTCTCTTAGGTCTGAAATGGATTTTTAAAAATTTCCATGTTAAACAAAAAAGGAAAGCTACACTTTGGTAACTGTAAGTGCAATGATTTCATAATAAGTATTAGTAACCAGTTTATGCTAAATACTAGGAGTGTTAATATATCTGTTTACATTACAGAACATAGAAGTAGCATCCTAGTAGAATGGTACATCACTGGTTAAAAGACATAATTATCCTGGCTTCATGCAAAATGAAAGAAATGGTCAAGCATTACAATAAAGTCTTCTGTTTTGCTAAATCATCCCCCTTATCCCATCTAGGCAATATATATATATAAAATACATAGAGGTTCTTTCAAGCTTCTGAAGTGGTATTTTCAGAAGCTCTGCTTCAGAACACCCTGGATTTGTTGATTTCTTCTACCAGTTTTTTTTTTAAAAAGCTATATGCAAATATGTTGTACACTCTCCCCTCCCCCAACACACACAGTTTAGAGAGATTACTAAAAGAGTTGGCATTTTATACAAAAATGTAAGGCCCGTGGCCAGTGGAGTTCTGTCCAAGTTAATCCACACTGCTTCTATAAGTTATAATATAAAAGGTACATATGTATAACATAGTTACTAATATCTACTATTGCAGCCTTGCACTATTTCTGAAGAAATACTCAAAATAACCATATAAGCCAGGAAATATTATCTCCCAATATTATATAAAGAAACTAAGGCCCAGAGAAGACCGTGTCTTACAGCCAGTAAATGACAGAATTAGAAAGATTTCTAATATCCAAACTCTTTCTACCAATGTGCACTGCAAAAATGCTTATCGACACTGCAACCTAAAAGAGCAACTGGTGCTTCTGATCTGTCATTCACAACACTGTGTCTGTACTAAAGGGCATCATTGGCTCATCTGTCTAGAAAAATGATACCCTTGGATCCATTCTTTACAATTCTTCTGCCGCCAGGTGTACAGAGACCGTACAGGAAACTGCAATAGAAAGCTCTTCGGGAACATCTCTGCTGAGCTAAGACTGGGAGTGACTGCTGCTCTGTTTGAGGAGTCTGGTCCCATACGTAAGAGAGAGGGAGCACTAATATTTTTAAAGGAGAAGTCGTCTTACCATAGAAGCCAAGAATATGGTGTGAAGGTCACTGAAGACATGTGGCTCTGTGCTGTTTCCTTGCCTGTTCTTCAGGGAATCCCCACTGGCTAGCACAATGCCTGGCACAGACATCAACCAGATTTGTTGAATTAATGAGCTAAAAGTCACAGATATATCTTGAATTTCTAAAAATTGTTTGGAGGGTCAAAGATAAGAAACCAAGGCTTAAAAGAATAGGACATTTTTCTGAAAGTTGTTTCTCAGGAAACTCTTTTTCATATACAAGAAGTTGATTGTTGGATAAAGATTTGTAATCATGAGGATTTTTTTTTTCTGACATAGTAAATGACCAAGGAAATCACACTATTTTCTTTACCTCAAAGCAAACAAAAGCCTGGTTAAAAGTACATGTCAATTACTTGTACCCTCTGAAAACATGAACTGGCTGTGTAGATATATAGAAATATTTTATGAATATATTCTGATTGAACAACCCAGTATTAAACAGCTGTTTCTCCTGTGTTGAAGAGAAAATATTTTGCTTTGAATATACATTTTATTTTTAAAGTTCCTTTGGGATTTATTAAATGGGAAAAGTGAGGGAAAAATAAGAAACCAGAGTGTTTTTAAAGAATAAAAAATATTTTGGCAGTATCTTCTAGCATCAAAGATACCTGAAATTAGAATTGCTCTCAGAGGGCCCCAGATCTATCCACTCCAGCCAACACTCTGATCCTTAGCCAATTGTGTGCACACTGCACTGAGATCTAAAGTGTGTCTTGCATTCCAGAAGTACTACGCTGACTCTTACACCAATCGAGGCTCCATCAGAGCAAATTGCAGCAGCCAGGTTCGACTCATATCTGGTAGAATGCACAAAGCCTGGAAAACCACATAGTTTAAAGATAGGTTGACCAATGTGACTAAAACTCAGTATAAAGTCAAACTCTTTTAGGACTTCAAGAAACAAACTTCAAAATGAAGTCATGTGAGGACGAAGTTGCAGTTCTTAAAAAAATTGTCGGTGAAAGAATTATAGCAAGTTGTCCATGATTACCTAAGCTTTGCCTGTTAACTAAATGCATCATACTATATGTCAAACATATATTACATGTTATACCTTACACTTACATATTTTACATGCACTGCATAAGGACATTTTGGTCAATGATGAACCACATGTACAAAAGTGATACCATAAGATTATAATGGATCTGAAAGATGTGACATTTTAATGTCATAGCACAATGCATTATTCACGTTTGTGGTGATGCTGGTGTAAACAAACCTACTGTGCTGCCTACCAGTAGTATAAACTGTAGCACATAAAATTATGTACAGTATATAATACTTGATAATAATAAACTACTGTTAGTTTTATATGTTTACTATACTATCCTTTTGATAGGTAAAGTGTACTCCTTCAACTTATTTAAAAAAAAAAAAAAGAAAGATAACGATAAAACAGCAACAGGCAAGTCCTTCAGAAGACCTCCAGAAGAAGACATTGTCATCATAGGAGATGACAGCTCCATGTGTGTTATTGTCCCTGAAGACCTTCCAGTGAGACAAGATGTGGAGGTGGAAGACAGTGAAATTGATGACCCTGACCCTGAGTAGGCCTAGGCTAAAGTGTGTACTTCTGTCTTAGTTTCTAAGAAAACAGTTTAAAAAGTATTAATAATAATAAATTTTAGAAAATGAAAAATGTTTAGAATAATATAAGGAAAGGAAATTTTTTGTACATCTATGCAACATGTTTGCTTTAAGCTAGGGATTATTATAAAAGAGTAAAATAGTTCAAAAAATTTAAAAGTTTATAAAGTAAGAAAAATTAAAGTAAGCTAAGACTAATTTATTGTTGAAGAAACAACATTTTATAAATTTAGTGTAGCCTAAGTCAATGTTTATAAAGTCTACAGTAGTGTACAGTAATGCCCTAGGCCTTTTATACTGTATTTTTACTATACCTTTTCTATCTTTACACACACTTAGGTACATGAACATTTACCATTGTGTTGCTGTTGCCTAGAGTATTCAGTACAGTAACCTTTGTACAGGTTTGTAGCCTAGGGGCCAGAAGCTACACCACATAGCCTAAGGGTCTAGTAGGCTACACCATCTAGGTTTGTGTCCATACACTGTCTAATGTTCACACAATGACAAGATCACTGAACAATGTATATCTCTGAACCTATTCATGCCGTTAAGTGGCACAGGACTATGTGAGTATATTATATAGACTTATATCAGCATTATTCAAATGCATGTAAGTACAGTTGTGTTTAACATAATGCAAATTCAGTTTAAGTATTACCGTACAGATAGTTACCTTTAAACTATCACACATCTTCCCAACAAATAGATATTTAAAGGTTTTAACAAATTGTGAAAGATGTGAAAGGTTTTCATTTCAAAAGTGATTCCCAATATTCCAAACATTTGTGAAATAAGGGTGAGGGTACAAATGAAACACTGACAAATTAAGGTTGCATTTTTGAAGAACACCTTATGCTACTATGTTTTTGTGAACTTGAAATAGTGTCTTCCTCAAGTAAAAGTATTGTTACTGTGTTAGTAATTTCTTAATAACAGTGTTATAACATTCTTTATAAACTGTACAAGTCAAATTATTTAACATAAAATAATAAAAACACATTTTAACTGTAATAACTAGAAACAACTCTAAAATGTATTTATTTTATTATAAAATACACTACTGGCTTTCATAAAAACTCCTTTGTAGCAGTTTCAATGTTTTTGTAATCCAATACTCACTTTCTTTATAAAATAGTTGCTATACTTGATAGTATTTGTATTACAGATTTTTTGTTTAATAAATTTTAATTTTGAGAACCTATGTTTTTATATATGTTCTATGTTTTTACATATGTGCATATATATATTTTTCATATCTATGTTTTCATATATATGTTCTAATAACTGATTTTGAAGAAAATTAAATATATACTAAGAGCTAAAAGTGTATTCAAAAATAAGTCTAGTAAATTACTGCTGCAAATATTTTGCAATACCTTAGGAGAATAATAACAGATTTTAGAGTAAAAAAACTAAGGTTTTATATACTTATCAATCACTTTCATTTGTAAGTTTTACGAAGTTACAATACTTTAATTTAAATACAATTCTTCAAATTTTATGTCATTCAGAATCTTCCTGTTCAGAGTGCAGTTTGTGAACCAGTAGCATCAGCATCATCTCTGATTCTGTTAGAAACATAGAGTTACAGATTCCACCACAGATGTACTGAATTAGAATCTGCACTTTAACAAGATTCATCAGTAATACTTCTGGACATTAAACTTTGAGAAGTGCTTACCTATAATGCTGAAAAGAAAATGACAAATTTGCATAATAAAATAATATTTTTAAAATTGTATTGTAATATTCAATACAGAAAAGAATGATTTTGAAATGCAGATGGACTGATCATAAGACCGATTTTTCCCCCTTACTTGGTATTTTCTACATTATGAAAGGATATCAATGTCAGTTTGGTTAGCATCAGTAATATACTTTTGTCTACACTGTTCAAAAAATTTCCTAATTTCTTTGTTTTGCAGGGCTGTATGAATACGAAACTTTGTTTCTGACATAATTATGCTTCAAACAGTGCCAAATTAGAACTTAGAAAATAATTTTTAAAGTGAACATTTTTATAATCTGTGGCTAGTATCCTAAAAGTTGTTTTTCATCAATGTGATTAATAATTTCTGAAGGATTTTCTCATACTGCTTCTGTTACTAGTGGCCCAATAGGCCTTTCTTGTTTATTTGCTAATGGTTTCAAATTTATGTTTAATAAATGTGTTTTGATTATTATCTATATTTTCCATTGAGACTGGAAAGTGGTTTCTAGCTGGTATTTTTAAAATTAGTGTTATAAAACAAAAATTCTACTAAATTATTTACCAACAAATTTGAAGAAAGAATAGAAAAAAGCACATAGATAGCCCTAGAATTTTTTCAGAAACTCAGATCTATGTAAAGAAAGAAGGAAAAAAAATCAGAGAAGGAATATTAATATAAAATAAAATATTTTTATAAATTCTTAATCTAATAGATAAATGTGTGTTAAAGTAATAAGAAAAACAATGTATTTAGTGATTATAGCATAATGGGCAAGCGAAATGGATTATAATAATTTTTAAGAATTAGAAGAGATATATCTGAAATACTATTACAAGGTTCTAACATTAGACACATATTGGAGCTTCACATTTTATTCTCCTTCAATTATAATTTGTCTTAAATTTCTTCTTTTATCTCTGAGTTGCATTCTGAGTGAGTTCTTCAGATTTGTCTTCTAAAAACTTCTTATTTATTATAAGTGTTATTTGAAAGGAGAGAGATCTTTCAAAATTTATGTTGCAAACCCTACGGAAATCACTAAAAAAATTTTAAAGGAGATATAATTGGTGTATTGAGAGAGAAAAGAAAATAAAATTATACAAAATGTATAGTTAAAACCAGAGAAGGCAGAAAAGAAGGGAAGAAAAAATAAGCAACAAATGCAACAAATAAAAAAAATAGTTACAACCATGTCAGATATTAATCCAACTATATGAATAATCACTTTCAATGTGAATAATCTCAATACACCAATTAAAAGAGAGTGAGAGTGGATAGAAAACAGATCCTATTATATGATAGCTCCAAAAAACTGACTTTAAATATAAAGATATCGATAGGTTAAAAATAAAGGAATTAAGAAAAATATATTATGAAGGACATTAACTGAAAAAGCTGAAATAGCTATGTTATTCTTGGACAAAGTAAACGTCAAGATGAGGAATAATACCAGAGATAAAGAGGGGCACTATATACTGAAAAAGCTGTCAGTTCTTTAAGAATACAACAATCTTTAACATGGATGCACCTGGCAACAGAGCATCAAAATACATGAAACGAAAATTAATAAAACTGCAAAGAGAAATGGACACATTCACTATTGTAGCAGGAGACTTGAACACTTCTTTTTCAGTAATGGATATATGAAGCAGGCAGAAAAATCAGTAAGGATATAGTTAAACATAACAGCAATATTAATTGGTTGAATTTAATTGACATTTATAGAATATTTCATCCAACAACAGCAGAAAATATATTCATATTGAACTCACAGTCACCAAGATAGACCATATTTTAGGCCATAAAACACATTGAAACAAATTTATAAGGATAGAAATCATTCCAAGTATTTTCTCAGACCACAACGGAATTAAGCTAGAAATCAGTAAAGGAAAAATACTTAAAAATCCCAAAATATTCGGAAATTAAACAACATACTTCTAGATAACACATGGGTCAAAGAAGAAATCCCAACTTAAAATTTAAAAATTATTGATTTTTTAACCAAATAAAATTTGAGATACAACTTATAAACTATCTGTAGTGCACTGAAAGTTGTTTAGAGAAAATTATACAGCATTAAATGAATACATTAGAAAAGAAATAAGATCCAAAAATAATAATCTATGCTTATTCCTTAATAAACTAGAGAAAAGGAACATTGTAAGTCTAAAGCAAAAACAAAACAAAACAAACAAACAAAAACAGGAAAAAAATAGAGCCGGAATCAATGAAATTGAAAACAGAAAAATAATAGAGAAAATTAGCAAAATAAAAATCTAGTTCTCTAGAAAACCAACAAAATTTATAAACATCTAGCTAGGTTAGCTAAGAAAAAAGAAATAGAACATGAATACTATTATCAGATGTGGAAAAAAGAATCATCACTACTGATTCCATAAACACTAAAAGAATAATGAAAGACAATTATGAGCAATTCTTGCCCTCTACATTTGATAACTTAGATAAAATAGATAAATCTTTGAATGATACAAACTACCAACACTGACATAAGGAAAAATAGGTAATTTGAAGAGACCTATAGTTAGTAATGAAATTGAATTAATAGAAGTCTTCACAAACAGAAAGTCCCAGGTTCAAATGCCTTTACTGATGAAATCTACCAAATATTTAAGGAAGAAATAACACTAAATTTCTACTGATTCTTCCAGAACTTACAGCAGAGGGTAACACTTCCTAACCAATTCAATGAACCCAGTACAATCCTAATACCAAATCCAGATAAATGCATTATAAGAAAAGAGAATGATCAATATCTCTTATGAACATAGTTCAAAAATTTTCAACAAAATCTTAGAGAATCAAATTTAGTGTGTTTAAAAATAATTATACACTGAGATTAAGTGGGATTTATTCCAGGGGTGCGAGGCTGGCTCAAAGTTTATAAATTAATTAATTAAATCCCATATCAAAACTCAAAAGAAGAAAAATCATATGATCATATCAATTGATGTAGGAAAAATATTTAATGAAATCTATAAGCCATATATAGACAGAAATTCTCAGTAGACTAGAAAAAGGGAAGCATTCTTTATTGATTTAAAAAATCTAGAAAGAAACTAATGTCACACTTAATGGTGAGAAAATGGATGCTTTCCCACTAAGATCAGGAACATGGCAAGAATATCCCCTCTCTCAATTCCTATACATTGTTCCATTAGAAGTCCCAGCTAGTGTAACAAAACAGGAAAAGGAAATAAAATGTGAGAATATTGAGAATGAAGAAATAAAATTATTCTTTGTTCTTAAGTAAAATAATTATCTATGCTGAAAAACTAAAAGGATTGACCAAAAGTTAAAAAAGAAAAACAAAAAAAAAGGAAATATTCCAATTATATGACATTCTGAAAAAGGCAAAACTATATAGAGAGTGAAAAGCTCCCTGATTTTCAGGGGTTCAGGGGGAGTACAGGAGAGTTAAATAGGTGAAACACAAGATAATTTTATGGTGCTGAGACTATACTGCATGCTACTGTAGTGGTAGACAGACAACACCACATTTCAGTCAAAAGACATATAGCTTCACAGTACAAAGAGTAAGTCAATGTATGCAATTTTTTAAAAAAGTTATTCAGGAAGTGACGGGGTCTCAGTAAGAAACGTACAGTGTGACAAGATAATTTAGCTGCATTACAAATTTATAAAACAACACTGGAGTGGGTAGAAAGAGATAAAGTGCTAACATAACTAACTTTAGATATGAGTATATAAGACTAAAGACAAAAAGAACTGGATATAAGCACTGTACTCTAATTGATAAGGTGGCTTCCCACAGGGTTATGGGCTAAAAATTCTGATTACTGCTATGTATGTATATGAGGGTACAATAAGTAAGTAACTGGACAGTGGATGATGGATATCGGGAGCTAGGTTTCTTATTGGTAGAGTGGGAAATAACAGATCAACATGAGAGAAGGCTAGAATGATCCATGTGACATTGGATTAGAATTGGAGATAGCAGAATGAGTACATATTTAGCTTAATACAGATACAGATGGTTACATTAAAAAATGCTTATGGATATGTATATATGCATGCACTTTTTCTGTCAGCCAAGAACGCTTCCAAGTCATGAGACCTCAGTAGAAACAGGCACACTTAGTGCCAACATCTTGATTTTTAATACAATTCTTCTGGAAAAGAAACTAGAGCTTCTTTGGAAACATATGTAATTCTAAGATGGGGAGTGAAAAAATCATAATCTTATATTTAGAAAAAACTAATGACTCCATGAAAAAACTCTTAGAACTAATGAACAAATTCAGTAAAGTTGCAAGGTACAAAATCAACATACAAAAATCAATATCATTTCTATATGCTAATAGTGAAAATTTGAAAAACAAATCAAGAAGACAATTCCTTTTTCAATAGCTACCTCAGTAAGTAAATTATAAAATGCCTATTTAATCAAAAACGTAAAAGACTTATACAAGAAAAACTATAAATTACCAATGAAAGAAATTGAAGAGGACATGAAAAAACTGAAAAGATATTCTGTGTTCAGGGATCAGAAGAATTAATATCATTAAAATGTCTATACTACTCAAAGCTATCTACAGATCTAATGTAATCCCTGTCAGAGTATCAATGACATTCTTCACAGATATAGAAAAAAATACTGAAATTGGTATGGAACCATAAAAGACCCCAAATAGCTAAAGCAATTCTGAGCAAAAGGCACAATGCTGGAGGCATCATCATATTATATGATTTCAAATTATACTATAAACCTACGGTAATCAAAACAGCATCATGCTGGCATAAAAGCAGGCATGTAGACCAACGGAAAAGAATAGAGAACCCAGAAATAAACCCATTAGCTTACAGTCAACTCACTTTTGAAAAAGATACCAAAAACATACATGGGGAAGGACAGTCTGTTTAATAAATGGTGCTAGGAAATCTGATATGTATATGCAGAAGAATAAAACTAGATCACTATCTTTTACCATATACAAAAGTCAACCCAAAATGAATTAAAGGCTTAAATGTAGAACTTGAAACTGTGAAACTACCGAAAGAAAACAATGGAAAAATGCTACATGATAGTGCTCTGGGCAAAGATATTTTTAAGTAAGACCTCAGAAGCATAAGCAACAAAAGCAAAAATAACAAATGGAATGATGTCAGTCTAAAAATCTTCTGTACAGCAACAGAAACAATTGATAAAGGAGAGAGACAATCTACAGAATGGGGAAAATATCTGGAAACTACCCATCCAGCAAGGAATTAATAAACAGAATATATAAGGAGCGCAAACAACTTATTAGCAAAAAAAAACAAATAATCCAATTTTTTTTAATGGGCAAAGTTCCCAAATAGACATTTGTCTAAAGAAGACATACAAATAT
Source organism: Cebus imitator (assembly GCF_001604975.1). Lineage (NCBI taxonomy): Eukaryota > Metazoa > Chordata > Mammalia > Primates > Cebidae > Cebus > Cebus imitator. The sequence goes on from NW_016107332.1 coordinate 855,916, forward strand.
GGCCAGCAGGTATATGAAAAAATGCTCAACATAGCTAATTATCAGGAAATGCAAACCAAAACAACAAGACATAATCTCATCCCAGTTAGAATGGCTATTATTTTTTAAAAAATTAAAATACTGGTGAGGATGTAGAAAAGGGAAAAATCTCACACACTGTTGGTGAGAATGTAAAGTAGTACAGCCATTACAGAAAACAGCCTGAGTTTCCTGAAAAAACTAAAAATGGAAGTACCATATGATCTGGCAATTCCACTCCTGGGTATGTATCCAAAAGAAAGAAAATCACTATAACTGCACTCCCATGTTTCTTGCAGTGCTATTTACAATAGCTAAGACGTGGAATTAACCCAAGTGCACATCAGCAGATAAATGGATAAAGAAAATATGGTATATGAAAATGTCTGTGTGTGTGTGTGTGTGTGTGTGTGTGTGTGTGTGTGTGTGTGTGTGTGTGTGTAATAGAAAATTATTCAGCCAAAAAATAAGGATATTCTGTATTATGTAGCAACATGGATGGAACTGGAGGTCATTACATTAAGTGAAATAAGACAGGAACAGAAAGACAAATATCACATGTTCTCCTTAATATGTGAGAGCTAAAAAAGATAGCTCTCATGGAGATAGAGTGTAGAATAATAGTTACCAGAGGCTGAGAAGGGAAGGAGGGCAGGGGATAAAAAAAAAGTTTGTTAAGGGGTATAAAGATACAGTTAGAGAGAAGAAATATGTTTTACTATTCAATAGCACAGTAGGAAAATTATAGTTAACAATAATTTATTGTAAATTTCAATGTTTGAGGAACTAGATATCCCAATTCCTCTGATTTGATCATTTTACATTGTGTACAGGGATGCAAACATCATATGTACCCCTAAAATATGTACATATATTTCAGTTTTTAAAAAGAAAAAAGAGAAAAAATATAAAGAAACCTAATATATGGCACTTGATATTGGCAGTGGAAATGAATTCAAGGAAATTATTAATATTAAGTAATAGCACTGAGCTATTTGGTTTTCCATATGAAAAACATATTATCTGTAAATAAAATATATATACCATTAAAAAAAAGAAAACCTACAAGATAGTTCAGCAGCACCTTATAGTGCCCATAAGTAAGTAGATATTCCTAGAAAAAGAAAAAAAGAAAAGGAGGGAGTGAGGGACGGAGAGAAGGAGGGAGGGACGAAGGAAGAGGAAGGAAGAACAGAAGGAAGGAAGGAAGGAAGGAAGGAAGGAAGGAAGGAAGGAAGGAAGGAAGGAGGGAGGGAGGGAGGGAAGGAAGGAAGGAAAGCAGGCAGGCAGGCAGGCAGGCGGGCGGGAGGGAGGGAAGAAAGGAAGGAGAAAGTCATAAAACTTGATTTTGCTTATATTCTGGTTTTAGATAACGAAAGAAGAAAGTCTCAGAAAATAACAAATGTCTGTCTTGCAAAATATCTTTTTTAGATTTCAGAATTATGGTAATATTATGCAACAGGAAAAAATAGCCTTGCTCATAGATTTCTCAGTTAACTGTGCTACATATTTTTAGAAACCAGACAGGCCAAGTTGTTTGTTACTCCTTTCTGTCTTGCTGAATCAGCTCAGAAAAGCTAGTACTAGAAACAGAGTACTGTACTCCTCTCATAGCAGGGATATGGAGATTTTGATGCTTACTCCTTCTCACCTTTCCCTTGTCAATCTCACTGGAAGTAGGTCAATATCTCTATTTTTCTTACAGTCTAGTACATAGGATAGAAGTTAGACATACCAAGTTTTGGTTATTGGCTAGCTACATCAATATACTAATAAAACAATAGTCATAAAGCCTTAGCATGATTCTTAAACCACACCAAAATGTAAATTACATGACTAAAATAATCAGGTAGCAAGGTAAAGCAAGTTGACTTCAAATTGTATTATTACCCTATACAAAGAAAACCAAGATGCATATTTTGAAGTTGAAAGACACAATATTTAATACAATAAAACAAATATTTGTTATTAGGAATCTAAAAGCACAACTGAGAGATAATTATGATTCGGATTTCAAAATTTACGCAAGCTCAAACATCTGCATCCCTGCCCTGTAAATGTATGCACCTGCATGTCGTGTGTAATTCCTTCTACTGGCCATGCCACATCATAGCTTCTCATGTGATGTGGTACTTTGGTTCAAGACAAAAGTAATTCCTGATAGATTAGAAATATTCCTTAAACTAAAATGAACAGTACTGAAGACTAAGGCTAGAGTTTACTGATGCTACTCATTCACAAAGGAAACAGAATTTCAGGAGGCTCATTTCTGATTAGTTTATACTAAATATAAAGAAATCCCAACATAAAATATAAATGGTTTACCTAAGCAAATGATTTTCTTTTCCAATGGTACAACATATGAAAACTTTCATCATGTGCCTTCCTTATAAACTGGCAGTTTGATACTCTTAAGGATTTATTATAATAATCATTGAATCATTCAAAAGAAATGCTTAACAACAAACTGTTTGTATGTAGCAGAATAATATATGCTAATGGTTTGCAGCCTCTCATTTTCCAGGATACTAATTTTTGTCCATTGAATTTATTATATAACAAATGAACAAACATAGGTTTGAATAACATTGTTTCACAAATAAACATTGCCTGTTATTTACTCTGTATGGCCACTGTGATCTTTCTACCACTTTATGAATATTGAGTCTGAGTGAGTCTTTGATAAATAAGTTGGTGAAAATATGTCTAATTAATTTTCAACTTGGTTAAATTTTTTTTTTTTTTTGAGACGGAGTTTCACTCTTGTTGCCCAGGCTGGAGTGCAATGGCGTGATCTTGGCTCACCGCGACCTCCACTTCCCAGGTTCAAGTAATTCTCCTGCCTCAGCCTCCCTAGTAGCTGGCACTACAGGCGTGCACCACCACGCCCAGCTAATTTTTGTATTTTTAGTAGAGTCAGGGTTTCACCATGTTGACCAGGATGGTCTCAATCTCCTGACCTCGTAATCCACTCGCCTTGGCCTCCCACAGTGCTGGGATTACAGGCGTGAGTCACCGCACCCAGCTGGTTAAAATTTTTTATGACATTTAAAATAGTTTTGGAAACATCATGTTTGAGATAATATCAAAATTATATACAGTAACACCATCAAGACAAATTTAAAGCAATACAAGGCTGACTTTAAAATCAGAACGCACGCATACATACACAGATCTTTATATAATAGGCAGCAAGATGCATATTTGTAAAAGGCCAGGCACTATGGTTCACACCTGTAATCCCAGCACTTTGGGAGACCATGGGTGGGTGGATAACTTGAGGCCAGAAGTTCTGACCAGCCTGGCCAATATGGCAAAACCTCATCTCTAATAAAAATACAAAAATTAGCTGGGCATGGCAGCGCACACCACTCAACCCAGCTACTCAGGAGGCTGAGGCAGAAGAATCACTTGAACCCAGGAGGCGGAGACTGTAGTGAGCTGAGATTGCACCACTGCACTCCAGGCTGGGAAAAGGGGCGAGACTACCTCAAAAAAAAAAAAAAAAAAAAAGCATAAACATTTATTATGCATGTCAATTTGTACATAACACAAAATACTTCTGAAAAAGATTTTATCACCCCCATGGAAAAACTACCCTGAATCTCCATCTACCAACAATTACACACATAGAAAGAAAAAAAAATCAAACAGTAGAGGAGATAACTAAAATTTCCATTGAACCTTGTGATATTAGAGTCCGCAAAGCAAAAACAACTATAGAAATGTGGGTGGGGCTTTCACTCTGAATCAAGAGTAATTGTCTTAATATAATGTAACATTTACAACCAGCATTGCCATGTCCTTGTTACTTGATGCCACAGCATATGGCAACTCTAGGGAATCAAACGCAACACATGTTTTAGTTTTATCCAGTTTTACAGCTGTGACTTTGGTCACCATAACTAAGAACAGACAGGTGAGCCTAAGAACAGAACAAGACAAAATGTTAAAATATTTTCTCATTTTTGAATGTCCATTGCATTCCTACCATTGTATTATGGGTAGCTTCTAAGGGATACAATTCACTCCATTCTTTGCATTCTAAACATCTATAGCCCCATTACCATTGGTTATCTTGCAAGAAGAAGAATTAAATCCCAGGAATTCCTCACTTATGTCAATGTAAAGTGCTATCAACTATAGTGTTCATAAATTCTATCTGTAAACATAATCACAAAAGATATTGAAGGTAAAACTACTCATACAGGAAATCACACATGATAATAGGACTGTGAGACTGCTGCGTAGCAGGAGAAGGGCTGAGCTGGAACTTATTTTTAGACTTTTTCCACATTCACCAATGTAGAATTTGGGAAAGTATTAACTCTCTCTGAATCTCAGCAATTTCCACTCTATGAAATGGAAATGATAACACCAATTACAGAAAATTGTCAGGAATATAAAATGAGATACTGTATATGAAATGTTAAATCAATTGTAATGTGACAATAAATATATGCCATTATTATTAAAATATCAGCTTGTGCCCCTTTGTTCTTTTCAAGATTTGTGAATAGCAATATAAAACAATGATGTTAGCTGTTGGCCCAATATCTAGTCTAATGAAGTGCAGTTAATTTTGAAATATATTTATGTCCAAATTACCTGTGAAAAAGCCATTGTGTCAACAGCTCATTGACATGTAGTATTTATTGTTACTCACATTTGCTATATTATCATATGATAAAAACACATCTCTGAGCCTCAGGGACTAACCACAACAAAGGTTTATTTTTTATTCATGTGATATGTTTATTGGCTGTGAGGTATCTGTGGCTCTGCCCCATGTTTTTTCTTTATTCCCAACTCCAGGCATAAAGAGTAGATAGTTCTTCTCCAGGAAGTGGAACAAGAGCAATAGAAACATTACGTAACAGCTCTGAACCTGCTCAGGTATGTAGTCCATTTGCTAAAGCAAGTCACACGGCTAACGCTGATGTTATTTGGGTGGGAAGAATATTACTCCCAGAGGGAAGGACAGCAGGGAGGGGCCCCTGTATGCACTATGTATTTTAAACAAACAGTGCAGTCTACTATACAATAGATATACTACAAATAAACACATTTATGCCCAAGACAAGGTTTTACCAATTTCCTACACACTAATTTTTATGCACAGCCAGAAAAAAATAGTGGGAAGCCTGTAAATAAATATTCAAGCCACATGGTATAAAATGCTATGGATACTTTCTCTTAATTTTGCAGGTTTTAATATTGGTGGCCACCAGAATGAACATTCAAAATCAAAGGAAAGGTAGATAGACTTTAAACAATTTCAACAGGAAAGAATTATCTTTGACTCCATTTCCAAACACAGCCTTACCACTTCCTAGCTATAAGACCTGGGAAATCACCACAGCAGTCTGAGTTGTCTCAGGTGCCAAGATGGCACAGAGGCATTCACTTATATCTCAGAAAGGTTTAAGGGAGAAAGGAAAAGCAAAGTAGAGACCATGAGAAAAGAAGTGCACTGATTTCTAATTTTATTTACTAGATACAGCAATCACCCAGACAGAGTAGGGAGGAAATATCAGGGGGCTAGGTGGACTACAGCTTTGAGAGAATCTTTGAGTCTATATTTAACAAGGTAATTGAACATTAATTCCTTTGCCTTGGTAAACCATGATGAGACAAGATATGTAAAAGTTCTTTGAAGTATAGTAAAAGGTACTAGAATAATAATTGCCACCAGTTTGATGATGTGCAGAATGAGCTACTCCACCACTCTATATTAGTAAATGTACTCCCTTGACTAGAATAGAATTTAATGCAGTTTTGCAGAGGATAGGGAAGCCTACTGGGACGTAGTCTCCTCTGGATATTTAAATATAATAAAAGTTTTCCAAACAAGGAAAGGCCAGGAGGAAAAAGAATAAATAATTATAAGGGAAAGCACCTATCTTGAGGCAGCTAACCCACAATACACTAAAAACACCAATGCCTGCTGAGTTAAGAGCATAACATTTCTAAGATACTACATTCTAACACAACAAGCAAAATATCTGGAGCTACCATGACACAGACCCAGAATTTTTTAAAAAATGGGAAATTAGAATATGTTAGATTTTAAATCCCCATAGCATAAAATACTGAGTTCACTGATCAAAACAAGAGCCAATAAATTTCTAAAGCAGTTTGGTAAGACACTGTTGTGTAGCTCAGCTATCCATGTTTTAGTGGATAGGCTCAGGTGAAGAAAATTTTACCAAACAACAAAAGAAACAGAGGAGGAGTCTAAAGGACAATTCTTTCACTGGATATGTGAAACCGTCCTCCACAAAACCTTTTAATCGTTCCCTTCTAGAAGCAGGTTACTTCTGGTTTGGGTGCCTCCCTTTGGCTGGATCTTTGGACCAGGGTTCGATAAATTCTAATGTGGCTACTCTTAAGTACTCAGGTAGTGACAAGTCTCATCTCCTCTCTCTTCACACACTCTCTGGTTTCTCTGATTTCCACCCTTTCTCTCATTTTACTTATTTCCTTTCCTCCACCAAAGCTATACTGTTTGCCTAAATACATGTTAAATTACAGACAAATGCAAATTTTGCTATAGTTTAAAATTAGGAAGTCCCTGGCTGAGTCTGAGACCTTTTACTATACAAGATTTCTGTCACAGCTGTTGTTCTTGAATTTGGCCTCTGGTGCTGCATTCCAAAATAAGCCAAATTTGAAAAACCTTGACACTCAAACATGTAACTAACAGTGTCTCTTAACACCTCCAGGACGCAATTTTAAAAATATTTCTATGGTGATTACAACCACGTGATGCTGATATAGCCCCACATAAAGTTTTGTTTCATGGAAAAAGAGTGAGGCTCAGAGATGTCCTGCAAACTTATTTTTATTTTGTATTTAAAACATATATATTTATATATTTAATGTACATAAAATGTTACACACTTTCACGTATACATGTCAATTATATATTAAAATATATTTATATTTTGGTTCAGTATTACTTTAACATCATCTTTTTGTCAAACTGGTTTGAGTTTTTCCCAATGGGTCTCTGTATCAGGAAAAAAATATGAGTTATAGATAATACAATTTCTATTTGGATTCCTATAATCTCTTTCAAGTCTTCAGGAAAATGCCAAACTGAAATCACTGATCTTAGAGAACAAAGTATTTCAATGGAAAATACCAAAACATAAGTAAGAGGAATAATTTAAGGAAAATGAGGCTTTAATTTGGGAGAATATATTCTCCTCTATATCTCTTAATACACATTTTGTTGTCCTTTAGCAGAATTTGTAAATGGAATTAGTATGGTGATGATGCATTTACACAATATTACAAGTACACTCTGTGTTAGGGACTCTATGTACTGCCCAGGCAACAGACCCAAGTATTAAAAAGCATATGGTAAACATATGCTGGTCATAAATATATAATGGTGGTTTCATGTAAGTTATGTATATGTGAGCCAAGCAGATAAAATGACTAGGAAGATGTACTGTCCAGGCACTTCAGTGATTTTGTCCTTCGTTTCTCTATTGGTTGTCAAAATGTTCATGTAAGTTACCATTTGATTTAGAAACACACTAATATTTAGACGTTTGTTCATAAACATTTTTTATCAGAAAAGGATTTATTCTATAAAATGTGGACAAAAATCTGCAATTTTACTCTGTGTGAGGTTTTCTTAAATAATAATCCATCCTTTCACAAAATAAACCAAAGAAATCCCCTAAAATGTAATTGCAGTTAAAAGAAACAAAGTATATTGCAATTAGAAAGCCAATATCCTTTATAATATACAAAAGTCTTATTTAATTATATCTTCCAAGAACTTAATTTTGATGTCAAGCTCTACTTAATAGCATTAAATGCTATTGGAATACTATCTTATTTTTATTTTTTATTTTTAGAGTAAGCATGATTTCATATTTTACTTTTTATTTTGACTTTAAGTCTAGGGTTACACATGCAGGTTTGTTATACAGGTAAACTTGCATCATTAGGTTTGTTGTTCAGATTATTTCATCAGCCAGTTATTAAGGGTAGCATCCATTAGTAATTTTTTTCTGATCCTCTCCCTCCTCCCACCCTCCACCCTCCAAAGGGCCCAATATGTGTTGTTCCCCTTTATGTGTCTATGTTTTCTCTTCATTTAGCTCCCAGTTTTAAGTGAGAACATGCAGTATTCGGTTTTCTGTTCCTGAGTTAGTTCACTAAGGATAACAGCCTCCAGCTCCATCAATGTCCCTACAGAAAAGATGATCTCATTATTTGGAATACTATCTTATTTTTAAATAGTCAAACCAACCTTTTTTTAAATAAAAATAATCTTAGATTTTATTTAATTTTTGTTCCCTTTTGCAATTCTGAAATTTTTTACCTTTTTCAAGTCAAGTAAAAGACTTGAAACTGAAAAGAATTAGAACAAAAGAAATTTGCTTTAGAATATTCAAGCACCTGCAATGGAACTCTGTTGACCTGTAGCTGAAAGTGATATAAATACTTCATTTATATGTCTAATTCAAAATGTTAACTCAATAAATGTTTGACAAGTTTAACAATCAGTTTTAATACACACATGAAAGTGAAATAGGACTATATATACACATACTATATTATATATGTGTATCATATATGTATATAATATATATGAATAAATCACATTCAAATAGAAATTAAAATATTGCTCTGACAAAAAGTATGAGAAGATCAACTATTCTACTGTTTACTTTGGGAATATTTGGATAATAAGTTTTTTTTATTTATTTAGGAAAATATTGTTGCCTCATAATTTCCTAATTGAATTATTACAATAATATACATTATCTAATTCTAACCTAGCCCTCTCTAATCAATTCTCTACTCTTCTACGAAAGTATATCAGAATATGACTATGTCCTACTGATTAAATGGTTCTTCATTGTTTTTAAGGTAAAACTCAAGTTGCTGTAACACAGCATTCAGGGGTTTTCATCATCTGACCTCTGTCTGCATCTTTTCTTATTTCCTGTTATTTTTCCTACCTATTTTCTGTTGCCCAGATGATCACTGTCACTCAACTTTCTGTGTGTTTTCACATATCACTTTCTCAATCTAAATATACTTCCTCCTTATTTTAACCAAATTTAATCTTAATTATCTCAAAATTTAACTCGAGAATCACTTCTTCCTAGAAGCTTTCATGAACTACTTCCCCTTTCCCCTTTCCCTTCCCTCTCCAAGTACCAACTCCCTCACTGACATACACATAGCAACCCTTAAACACCAAAAGCCAACAGATTGCAACACAGGAAAATTATCCACTGACCTGAATTAGTCAATGCCAAATCTATTCTTGCTTTGGCTTTCCTCTCAGATAATTCCACATAAGTGTGCACGTACACACACACACACACACACACACACACACACACACACACACAGTGTGACACCAGCACTGATATCAGAGGCTAGGACCAAAGACTAGCAGGTGCACATTGAGTACAACTGTATCTCTTTCCATCATTTATTAGTACCTGCCCCGCAACACAACAAACTCTTTTAGCAATAGAGATAAGGTATTTCACTTTGACCTCCTTGAGTTACTACTGCATTTTGTTTACATATGTCTTCTTTTTTGGAGGTGACTTCCTCCTCTGATTAATACATAATCATAATTTTTTACTATTGGATGTCAACATATTCCACAAATATCACCCCAATTTCTTTAAGGTCAAGAGATTACTATCATTCTTTCAAGAGACATTCACGAATACTTCAGGAGTGTCAAGGCTATTTTCCCTTTTTGAATGTAATTATCATTCACTAATTTATTCAATTATTACACAAAAAAAATGGAAATTCTGATAGTCTACACTCTGTTGCTAACTCATGTTATTTTAAGTTCTTGAGCTTCAATTAAGATTTAAACTAAACTAAGGAGAAAATCTATTTGCATTTCACTATTTGAGTTTCCAGTTTTGCCTGACAGACCTCCACTTTATAAAACTGCCTTCTAATTCATTGAGAATTTTAGACACTGAAAGAAGAAAGTACTTCACCGGCAGAAGAGTATTCCTCAACCCTGAGAGATCCTAAATAGTTTCAAGCTAAATAAGTAATGCATTGTCACAGGGACACAGAATTGGCCCAACATCACCAATGTGCTTTTCACTGGGTAGGAACAGTTGATGAAGAAAGAGGTTCTCCAGGGGCCACTTATATCAGTATGAGCAGCATCAGGCCCCCCCATGCACTGCCTACCTACTCTTGTGGCCCAGAGTCAGACTGGCATCCCAGATGAACATTTTAACAAGCAGTACGGGAAAGAGGATCTGAGCATTTGGAAGCACTTACTTGGGTTTTATTTCTGGAGCAAAATACTATGCTACTCCCAGAGAGGGAGGAATGTGCCTTGTTTTTAGATAGCAGAGTGTTGAGATGGCCAAAGACTAAAATGTAAAATGGGAAGAAAAGACTAAGGCCTAGAAGATAATCAGCTTTAAGTGTCTGCCAAGTAGAAATGAATTTGGTCATCCTCTGCTACTTTCCATTTTGTTTTGAAGCTGACTAAAACTTTTTTGGTTAAGGAGGGACCTTCCTAAGTGAGCAGAAAATTAGGTGTTTTGGTTACAGAGGGATCTGCCTAAACGGGCTGAAAGTTACTTTTCCATTTCTAAATAATCTTATATATTACCGTATCATATCAAAAATCAGTCTAAATTTTATGTTATTGAGGACTTTTTTTCTGTTTAGGATTGAGTTTTCTTTGTAGTCATTGAAAAATGCAAAGGCGGAGGGTCAGAGGATAATAATAAATTGAATAACACTACTTTCCTTCCCCTTCAAAAGCCTCATCAACCTTCAGCTGACAGTGTGTGCTGCCCACAAAATCCATAAAGATCCTCCTGGAATGGGTTTATTCCCCGTGTAACGACACTTCGTGAAATACGCAACATTAGTCTATGTGCTGGCTCAAATAATCTTCCCAAGTTTTAATCTTTTAGAGCATCAGGCAAAAAACATTCTTGATATACAAAGGACTACCTGAATGTTCTCCTGAAATCAGCTGGTAGGAAAATAACTTTAATTGCATTTAGACAGGATTTTCACCTATGGTAATTTTTACAAGTCATGTATAATAAATCCACTTGAATTATATTATCTGATTATTTTATTATTGAAAGTTAGCTGGAAATCTTTTTAAAGGGATATTAAAATAGTATATAATCCTCCCAAATATTTTAGGATGTCAGTATTATTCTAACACCCTACATCAAGCTTGTGCAGCCCATGGCCCACAGGCTGCATGTGACACAATGGCTTTGAATGTGGCCCAAAACAAATTCATAGACTTTCTTAAAACATTGTGAGATTGTGTTGTGAATTTGTTTTAGTTCATCAGCTATGGTTGCATTAATGTATTTTATGTGTGACCCACAACAATTATTCTTCTTCCATTGTGGCCCATGGAAGTCAAAAGATTAGACACCCCTCTTCTACATGATCTGACAATTTAGTTTACCATTCATTTTTCATTTCCTCCTCTGTGCAAGTAGAATCAGGTAAGCGGAAATTTGGAGTAGTGATGGACACACTGTTAGTATCAGGTTTGAGAGACAAATAATTATGAGAAGATGTGGAATGTTGAAGAGGACAGCAATTCTAATACCACAGTGGTACTCAACCCACATGGCAATGGATAGAAGTAAAATACGTGCGTGCTTGAAATAAAAGAATCATATTTTGGGACCATGTTTTCTTAGCAAATTTTCATCTTCTTGCTAAACCTACCTCCTCAGAGATAATTAGTACAATCTCACATACAGATTTTTTTTTTTTTTAAATCCAGTATCATTGAAAGTTAACACAGCAGATCCAGGACTCAAGTTTCCTGGGCTTTTTCTCTTATGTCATATTTTCTCATTACTCCATGTTTTTCTTAAAGAAAGAACCATGTCAGGATAATAAAAATAAACATAGTTTTAAGGAAACTTTTATGTTCCCACTGTTCAAATTCAGAATGTTCTTTCAGGGCAATAACTGAAATCCAGAACATGCTCTCACAGTAATAACTGAAATCCAGAATGTTCTTTTAGAGAAGTATATCAGAACTCAATATGAGGCCTTTCAGTGCAATCTTGCTCAAAATACCTTTGAGCCAGCTGGAGAAAAAGTATAACAATGGAAGAACTTATCTGAGTCCTTCTACAGCACACATAGGGGCAGATCAAAATGAGCACTCAACATCAGGCACTTTAAAAGAGTTGAATGGGTATAGTGGACAAGACAAGACATAGAACTATGTTGTTCTCTCTCCTTCTATTTTCTCACTTTTGTATCAGTTATCTTCTCCTTTGACAGGTGTCACAGAAATGATGCTCTTTGACCATGATTTCATGGCCCTGAGGCTGAGATCTAGTGAAAATCCAGGGGTCCAGTTGGATTTCTGGGTCACTAACATCCACATAGAAAGGATGTAGTTTGCCAGCTACAGCCACTCGCCTTGTCTCCAAGCGCATCCCATTCAGCTCTTGCTCCTTCTGAAACTCCCTGGGCTTCTCTGAGTCCTGAGCCAGGTAAATGCAGCTCTGTGGAGAAACACTGGCTTCTTCTGCAAAGTACCCACACTGTCAATGTTGGCGGCAATGAGGAATGGACAGTTTTCCTCTGGTCCATTATCCCCTCACCTGTTCTACTTTGTCTTCATTCTTCTCTGCTTCAGGTCTGGCATTTCTTTCTGACAACTGACCTGTGGCAACTTAAGATGACCACTAGACAGAGGCAGCAGAAAAGTCTTCACCAGCTGCCTCAATTGCATGATGTCTGTTCCCTATATCTAATCCCTTATTCTATATCATTCATAGTGGGCTCTGCTTCCCACATTGATCGCTGACTGATACAAGATCATGTTCAGGGAACAGGACTGCACCCTAATCTAGGACTGATGACAAGTCTCTGGCTAAATTTAAGAAATGATATTGACCAGTGATTACTATATGACTTTTGTTCTCCCCTTTTGGACAAGAATGTCTTTTGTGGTTCTTTTCCAGCTGGGCTACCATGTGTATGTGGGAATAGATTATTCTCTCTTTAAGTCACAAAACTTTATATCAAGAAGAACCACAAATGAGGGTCCACTTCACATTAGGATCCGATTAGATGATGAGATCCTGAACTTTAAAACTGAGCCTGCTGATGTGAGTGAGATGAAGTTCAGAGTCTTGGGAAGGTGATGAGAGGATTCTGCATGTGAAAGGACTTATTGCATTGTGGTCCAGATGGCACACTGTCATAGCTAGTCTCTGAAAGTGTCTCCCCATGAACCACACCTTGGCACATGGATGTCCTTGTGTAATCCCCCCTGTGAGTCTTGGCTAGCTCTGTGACTCAGTTTTGACTGAGTATAGCAGAAATGATGCTACAGCTACATGACTTCTGAGTCATGTAGCCAATTCTGCCTGGTTCTCCGGGAAAACTGACACTGGGGAAGACAGATGCCACGTAAGAATTTTGACTTCTCAGAAACGACAATGCTATGAGAAAGCTTGATATCTCTCCTGCTCCTCAGAGAAAGCAAATGAAGCAAACCACACTCATAATAGAATGGTTCCTTGCTAGGCCTATTCTTACTGGGAAATACAAACTAAAGCATTGCATTCAGCCTCATGGACAGTGACCTTGTCTCCCTCCTCACTGTACTGTTTTTTGTAGTCTTACTTTCAGCCTCCCTTCACTGCAATTTATTATACACATTGTTATTAAATTATCTAAAAATATATTCTTATGTCATCTTACTATTAACTCTTCAAAGGGCTCCATTATACATGAGGATAAAGTCTAAAATCTTTCATCCATCTTTCATCTCTATTTCCATCTGGATTTTCTACTACCCTGCAGAATGAATTTCCCCACCCCATGCCATGGTATCACTACCCTATGAGTTTGCTTACCAGGCCCCCTGAAAAGAAGATTTTTCAGTCCTTCTATTAACCCATATATCCATCCTTGAATGCCCAACTTAAATCTGACCTCCTGGAGGAAGTTTTCTAGTCTCTCTTTCTTCTCTGACTTTTTATCGTACTTATTAGAGGAATCTTAATTGTATGTCTAATATATTATGTGTTATTCATCTGCATATTTCTCCAAAGAAAAGTACCCATTGGATTGGTAGATTTATTTACTTTTTCTCTTTTCTATTCTTAAAGTAGTTTAAGAGAAAATAGTTTCAAACCATACTGAAGCAATCATACTGACAGCTTTCAATGAAATTTTTAGTAAAACTATTGCTATTACTGGTATTCATACTCAAGAGATGACTAAGGATTAATTATATATAATCTTTATAAGCATGAAAATCTCCTTTTAATTAAAAATATTATGAAATCCTTTGATGTTAGTGAATGCATTTTGACACAATGAATAACTAAAAGCTACTCCACATTCCAAGATACTTTCAAATGAATTTAAATTTTATTAATCACAGCAGCATACATAATATTAAAAATCATATTAAAAATCTCTGTTGCATGTGCTATTTACTTATTTTTGTTAATGGTTATTGAAGTAAACATAGATTATGGAGCAACTTGCGATAACCTCATTTCCCCAATTTTCTACTCTTCCACTCTGCATTTGATCTCTTTAATTGATTTTTTTCAAGAAGTATGACTGTTCTTCTTAATATCACTCTGGAAAAGTTCAGCTTGGTTTGGTAACAATTGAGATGCTCAGAAATAGAGAAATTATCACGTAATTATATAAGTTCTTTCAATTACTATGAACAAAGTAATAACACATTATTTAAAATAATGTTGAAAAGTTATTTTTGTAATGCTCCATAAAAAGTTGTGTATATGATATGAACACGGATACTTTTAAAAACTATGTGTGGAGAATAAAGATTAAATATTAGTTTTTTGACTTCCTTAGCGAGGTAGTGGGTAATGTTCTTTTTTAATCTACATTTCTAAATGTTCTATAATAAATATATATTCTGGGCTTACTGAAAACAAAGTAATATATTTAATTTTTTTGAGGTTTAGAGATATCACTCAAGCCTTCTTCCTTGTGGCTCTACCAACCATCAATAATCTTAGTCCCAGAAACTATTCATTCAGGCAGCCTAAATTACCATTAAAGAAAACGTGCTTGCTAAACATACTGATTATCTAAGTAGTATTTTTAAAATCTATACTATATACAATATATCAAGCACCTCACTTCTTATATTTTATGATTTTATGAACGAGGCTGGATTGCCCCTTGCCATAGATTTGACAGGTTTAAGCCTTTGATCATATTCCCTCTCAGCTTTTATGTTTCTAGCCTAACACATCAAAATTTCTTTAATCGATGTTCATACAGAAAGCCCTTGATCATTTCACTTATTTTTCCCTGGGACTCTTTGTCTATTTTGGCTGCGGAGTGGTGACCAAGAGAATATAAAGTATTCTAGTTCTTATATAATCAAAGGGTGATGTTTTTTTAATTGCTTCCAATTTTCTTAATGAGGCACACCATTGGTTTAGTGCCTTAGGGAGCAGATTCACATTATTCCAAAATCATTTTTTTGGTATAATTAACACCATAAGGCCATCAATTCTGCACTTCATTTTTTCTTTAAATAGGTAACTTACCTACACATACATTAAAGTTCACCCATCATTGTTTTACATTCATAACTGGCAATTCATTATTAAATGTATTCCCCAGGAATTGAGCATCGCTTCTAGTCAAAATAGTGCTGTTAAATTCTGTTGAAGATTTTATTATTCAGAGAATTTACTAAAATGTTAAAATATATATTTTGAAATCATTCTTTAGAGGATATCTCAACTACCATCTTCCAGTTAGGAAAGTGCTTATTTATGTTAACCATTTGTTTCCTGTCTTTAAATAAGCATTTGACCCACAATAAAAACATTTTTTCCCAATGCCATGTTAACTATTAAAAGTTTCCTCTGACATTTTGTCTTGTATACAATAGTTTATTGCTATAGTGTGTATTAAAGTAATCTGACCATGTACTGCAGATTCTAACAACTTGTTATACATCCTACTGAAAGCCATTTTTATACTCTCATACTGAAAGAAATTAAATTCAAGGGACTCCAACTGAGAGATTTTCATTGGTACCTTAACAGTTGTTTATTAGAAAGCCATTTCCCTCATAACCCAGTGTATTCTGAATCTCAGTCATTCTGGGATGAATTAAAGTATATTGGAAATTAAAGACAGAGACATAAGTATCCATGTGATTATAGACACAGGAAAATAACCAGACTATATTTTTAAATCAGTATACCACAAAATTCCATCAAATCTATGATGAAAATAATTGTAACTCACCATGTGGCAAAAAAGAAAAGATCTCAGTTATATATTTTACTCTTTAAAATCTGAGAAGAGATGTTTGTATTTTTAAAATACTGAATGTTGATCCTCACAGAGCACTTTAAACAAAAATTAACCTCAGATGTATCATTAGATCTAAATGATACAGATGTAAAACCTAAAACTATAAAATTTCTGGTAAAACATGAGAAAATCTTTTTGAACTATAATTAGGTGAAGATTTCTTAGGAAACAATACAGGAGAAAACACAAAAGGAAGAATTGATTTTGGACTTCGTTAAAATTTAAAACTTCTGTTCTTCAAAACATACTGTTAAGAAAATTAAAAGACAAGTCTTGAGCTGTGATAAAATACTTGCAAAACACATATCTGGAAAAGGACTTGTACCCAGAATACATACAAGGATAATTACAACTCAATAAAACAATACAACATTTTTAAATGGGCAAAATATTTTAACAGGTACTTCATCAAAGAAAAGATGACAAATAAGCACATAAAAACATGTTCAACTCCAATATTTGTTAGGAAATTCCAAAGTATAATCACAACTAGATATCACTGCTCTCCAAAATGGCTGAGATTTCAAAACACTAGCAAACCAAATGGTGACTCGGATGTAAGGCACTGTCATGTTCTGTTAAAGGAAATGCAAAATGATAGAGCCACTTTGGAGAACTATGTGTCAGTTTCTTATGAAGTTAAATAAATTTAACTTATCGTATGTTTTAGGATTCTCATTCCTAGGTATGTAGCCAAAAGAAATAAAATAAAATCCTTCAACAAAGGCCTATGCATATTGTATTAGTCTGCTCAGACTGCTGTAACAAAATACCATTGACTGAGCAGCTTAAACAATATAATTTTATTTCTAGCAGTTCTGGAGACTGAGAACTTCAATATCAAGGTGCTGGCAAGGTAAGTTTCATTCTGAGGCCTCTTGTTTTGACTTGTAGCTGGCCACCTTCTCAATATGTACTCACATGGTGAAGAAAGCAAGCAATCTATTAGGTATATCTCTTCCTATAAGTACACTAATCCCATTGTGATGGCCTCATCCACATGGCCTCATCTAAACTTAATAATCTCCTTAAGGCTCCATTTCCAAAGACCATTGCTTTGGAGATTGGGGCTTCAACATACAAATTTTGGAGATACATAAACATTTAGTTCACAATACATGATGTGTCGCAACCCTGTTCAAAATAGCCAAAAAATGGAAACAGCTCAAATATTATTAGCTAGTGAAATGAGCAAATTGTGGCATAGCCATACAATAAAAGACTGCTTAGCAATAAAAAGAAGTAAATTACTGATTCATGCAAAAACATGGGTGAATCTCAAAAAAAAGAAGCCAGATTCAAAGGCAACACAGTATGTGGTTATAGTTACATGATATAGAAAAGGCAAAACTCTGTTCAGGAATTCAACTGGTAGTTGCTAGGGACAGGTGTAGAAGAAGGAAGCTGACCACAAAGGAGCACAAGGAAACTTTTAGGAGTTAGGAAAATATTCAGTTTTTTATTACGGTAGCTGCAGAGTATACATGACTGAATAAAAATCCATCAAACTGTACACTTTAAACTGAATTTTACTATATGTAAAGTATGCTTCAACAAACCCGATATAAATTTAGAAACAAAAAAGAGAACATGAAAAATTGAGAAGAGTAACAGGAAACCTAGGAATGGCCCCACAGCCCTAACTCACACCAGAAAGGCTGATTTGGTAGCATTAGTCCTGAAAGGGTTACTGATTCATTCAACATTCACGTGCCATTAATCTGCAGTTGTTGGTCATATACAAACGCATGGCACAGTCTTCTCAAGAAGCTTAGTGCCTAGGGGAGTAGAATTGCTACATCACTGCACCCAGAATTCTACAGAAGCGAGAAGGATGAGAACAAAAGTAACATGCTTGTCTAACATTTCACATTCCAAAGCTTCCCTCCTCATATTTTGGATGAAGAAAAATCACTGGAATGTAATATTCAGAGCTGCTATGGACTGAATTGTGTCCCCCAGCAATTCAAACACTGAAGCCCTTACGTCCAATGTGATGGTATTTGAAAATGGGGCCTTTGGGAGGAAAAGTTCAGATGAGGTCACGAAGGAGAGACTGTCATGATGTGATTAGTATCCTATTAGAAGGAACACCAGACACTTTGTTTCCTCTGTGTCTCTCTTCACCAGGTGGGCACACAGCAAGAAGAAACCTCAGAATGAAAGCTACCTTGCTGGTACCTTGATCTTAAACTTTCCAGCCCCCAGAGCTGTGAGAAATGAAATTCTGCTGATTAAGCTACCCCGTCTATGCTACAATAGCCCTTCATATTTCAGAGTTTCCATGAACAGCAAAGATACTTGGAGAGGCACTACAATGATCAAACACTCTGACTCAATGCCAGATCTTCTGTAACTGTAAACTTCACTAACAAATATATTGGAGTCAGGTCACTTTCTCATCATAATAGCAGGTTAAAATAGTAAACATTAGAAGTCATGAAATCCTGAACATATT
This sequence comes from Cebus imitator, assembly GCF_001604975.1. Lineage (NCBI taxonomy): Eukaryota > Metazoa > Chordata > Mammalia > Primates > Cebidae > Cebus > Cebus imitator. Next base: position 874,754 of record NW_016107332.1, read on the forward strand.
TGATGCAAAGATGTCTGGAAAGGGAAAGAAAGTCAGTAGGGGTGAAGGGAAGAGGGCAGCAACTTTACTATAAATACCACATAAGGTAACCTAACACTTAAGGAAAAAAAAACAAAAACAAAAACATGGGCTTTGGAGAAAAGCCGACCTAGATTCAAATCCTAGTCCTTTCTCTTATAAGGTATGTGTGATTTTGAGCAAGTTATTTAAACTCTGAAGCTCAGTCTCCTCGTTGGTAAAATGGAGATAATAATCAATTCCTACTTCAGGGGTTGTTGTGGGCATTAAATGAGATACTATGTACAAGAAATACTTTACATACAGTAGGTGTTCAACATTTGTTGAATGAACTTAGAAAGCCAACTCACTGAAATACAGCTAAACAACCAAATGAGCTCTGTCAAATAAATATAAACGAATCCATTTCCCAGCAGGACCTCATCCAGATGATATTTTAAATAAGTGAATTACTGAAGCTCAAAATCAAGACACAGTTCCTATCATGTTACGTGCAAATAATAAATATTTGTAGTTAAAAGAACTCTAGCTAAGTGACTAGATTTAAAAAGAGTAATGACTGATGATAGAATGAGAAGCCTTTGTACCAGAAAAGTGAAGAAGTGTTTTAAGTTAGGTTAGAACCTTATCAAAGTACCTCAAATACCACCACCCTGTTCTCTACATTTACCCACCCTACTTACTGATTGATGCTGATGATAACATTCTGAGAAAGGAGAAAGTGGGAAAACCTAGAGCCCACTGAGATACTCTATAGGGCAGAAATTTGTTAATTTCTGAAACAGTTGATCTATATCCAGGATTATGAAATAATACTAAATAATACTTGAAAATATAATTATCAGTTCAAATTATTGCTAAGAGAGCCTGCACATAATAAACAATTCATAATGACCCAGAGTCCATTAGTCTCAACTAAGAGCACAAAATAAACTTCAAATATTTTTCTAACTCTGGACTTCAGGAGTCCAAAGGCCATTGCACTAGATTCGCTCTGTGAATGGTAAGCACTGACCTCTAGTGGCAAGCATGATTAATCACAGCTCTATCCTTCAGTGACCCTACAAAAAAAACACCCATACCAGGGTAGAGGTTTCCTTATGGAACACAGTTCTGGATGCTGACAGTGTTAAATGAGATAAAATTTACATATTGTTTTTAAAAAACGAAAAAAACAAACAAACCATAAGCACTTCTCCTAGCTCCTAATAGCAATCCTAAAGGGGTGGTGTGTTGTTTGATAGAACTACTGTAAGAAATGAAGAATAAAGACTCTGACCTCTCTAATATTTAGAATTTGGATATATGACCTCATGAGCCCACCACACATACATAAAAAGCAGTGGAGACTCAATGATCATATATATGACTCTCTTTTTTCCTTTATAATGTTCCAAAGGGAGTTTCTAAAGACGCTGGTCAATTAAATACAGGGCTAGAATCTCTTCTACGCAGAAAAATGATTGACCTCTGGGAAGGCACTGAAGAATCGAAAGATAGCTAGCGTCCACTCTCAAGTACATCAGAAATTAACAGAACAGAGAGGATGCAGGTTAATTTGTTTTTCTACCTCTATAGAAGAATCAAAACTCAAGCAATGGCAAATTTAAAAATATGGGGAAGACGACAAAAAGCAAATGACTATAAATTTTAGGGTTTTACTTTTCTTGAGAAAAATAGTAGTAAAAGTGATTTTAGTGATAAATTATATATTCTAATTCTATCATTTATAAACGGAGATATTAATGTCCCAAATCAATAAGCAGAAAACCAAAATTCAAATTCATGTCACACGACATGGCCTACCTTTAAGAACTAAACTTTTGTTTAATTTGGACTTTGAAAGAAATCTGGAATATAAAATAGTCTATTTTAAAGGAAACTTTTTCTCCTCTAGCTACACTTGGAGATAAGCTCAATGAATGAAACACACATTTACCCTTGCCTAATGCAAATGGATAAACAATGAAGGAGATACTGGATAATTTGTATATGCTTTTATTTCATCTTCTATGTAAAGTTCCATTTTATGCATCCAAAATGATTCCAAATATATCTCATTTAAGGTACAATATTCTTTCTTTCCTTTCTCTCTTGAATATAAATATCAGCCAAATTCAAATTACTTCTAGTAGATTCTTCCCTTCTCTTTTTCTTTCCCTCATTAACAACGTTTGCTTCTCTGTTTTCACTCCAGGCAGCAAAGCCCAATAGATTGTTTAATACTATTTTCCTAGAACACCTGAAAGTAAGAAAGCAGAGAGTAGAAATCTGTGGAAAAATCTTTTCTTTAAGATTTTCATGTAGGGGTTTCAGATTGTTTGGATGGGTTTCAAATAAACATCCCTCTTCTTAGTGTAGTTTGATGTGTATGTTTTAGCCTCCAGAGGGGAACACTGATCTGCTAAAATTGTCATTTTTCAGCTAAATTATAATTTGCTAATCCCTTAAGGCCACCAGGCAGGCTCCATGTCTATACAGACAGATTTTAATATAAATAAAGAATGTTTTAAACAAAGTTGATAAAAGTTTATTTTGGGAAAAGTAAAATGGCATAGAATGGAGGGATGACTCATTTAATTCTCCCCTTCTACTTCATTATGCAGGAATAAAATACGTTAGACTATGTAAAAAACTCTGTTGCTAAACCTGTATTTAGGGGATAAATTTAGGGATTATTTATTATGAGTAATAAATGGTTACCATATAGACACAAAAGAACTTTTATTTTTAAAGATATAGAAAACCATGAATACAATTCTCTCTATGTAACATATTATAAAAATATAATACAAAACTCTGCTGAACATAATTTATTCATTTTTTGATAACTGATTAGGATTTTGCCATATTTGTTTCAGTATTATTTTGTGATTATCAATTACCACTGGACATGGGCTCAAATGTTGATTAAGAAAGGTATTTTTAACAGAATATTAGACGAATAACCATCCGACTTGGTAAGTTTTAGCTCCCAATGGGAAGAGAATTTTACTTGTGATTCTATCACTCAAAATAGCACAGGATGAAGCAGGATGTTAAACTTGGCTTTGCAAGAGAGGCTAAAACCACGCAGCAACTTCTGCACAAAAACTTGGTGAATGAAAGATTCGTATTTTTAACTATGAGGATTTTCTTTGTTTCGACAGTCATTTCACTTCTAGAAATCTCCCCTAAGAACGTTATGCTGCAAGCAAATATAAAAACATGTACAAAGATAATCATTTCAACATTATTTAAAATGCCAAAATAATTGGATGACACTAGATGTTCAACATGGGGAAGCGTTCAATACAATAGTGTGCAGCCGCATGATGAACTCTTCATGCCATTACAAATTATGTTCCATGAAGTTTGAAAAACATGAGAAAATACTCATATCAAAACCACAGTGAGACACCACCTCACACCAGTCAGAATGACTACGATTAAAAAGACAAAAGTAACATGTTGGCAAGGTTGCACAGAAAAGAGAATGCTTATATACCATTATGGGAATGTAAATTAACTCAGCCACTGTGGAAACAGTTTGGAGATTTCTTAAAGAACTTAAAACAGAACTGCCATTCAACCTAGCAATCCCATTACTAGTATATACCTAAAGGAAAATAAATTGTTCTACCAAAAAGACACATGCACTTGTATATACATCACAGCACCATTCACAACAGCAAGTCATGGAATCAACCTAGATGCCCATCAATGGTGGATTAGAAAAGGAAAAGGTAGTACATATACATCATGGAATACTAAGCAGCCATTTAAAAAAGAATGAAATTTTATCTTTTGCAGCCATTTGGATGCAGCTGGAGGCAATAATCCCTAAGTGAATTAACACAGGAACAGAAAACGAAATACACCATGTTCTCACTCACAAGTGGGAGCTACACATTGAGTACACATGTATATTGACATGGTTTGGATTTGTGTCCTTGCTCAAATCTCAACTTCAGTTGTAATCTCCAGTGTTGGAGATGAGGCCTGCTGGGAGGTGATTAAATCCTGGGAGTGGTTTCTCATGAATGGTTTATCACCATCCCCCTCTGTACTGTCCTCATGGTAGCAGGTGAGTTCTCGTGAGATATGGTTGTTTAAAAGTGTACAGCACCTTCCCCACTCTCTCTTCCTCCTGCTCCAGCCCTGGAAGATGTACCTGCTTCCCCTTCCCCTTCCGCCATGAATATAAGTTTCCTGAGGCCTCCCAGGAATCTTAGAAGATGCCAGCATCATGCTTCTTACACGGCCCGCAGAGCCATGAGCCAATTAAATCTCTTTTATTCATAAATTACCCTTTCTCAGGCATTACTTTATAGCAGTGGAAGAATGGACTAATACATACATAAAGTGAGAATAGACCCTGGCGACTACTAGGGGGAGGAAGGATAAAGGGACAGGAGTCAGAGTTGAAAAACTACCTCCAGGTACTATGCTTACTACATGGGGATGACTCATTCATACACAAAACCTCAGCAACATGTAACAACTCTCCATATGTAGCTCCTGAGCCTAAAATACAAGTTTTTTTAAGAAAAGCTCTGACAGTCCTTGACTGATAAAATTGTTTTTTCTTATTCTGAAATTCAATACTAGAAAGTCCACTGGGCTGTATATTATGCTATTACTCTAGCCTAAATTTTGTCACTAATAAAAGTAAGATTTTGGCTGGGCACGGTGGCTCATGCCTGTAATCCCAGCACTTTGGGAGGCCGAGGCGGGCAGATAGCAAGGTCAGGAGATCAAGGCCATCCTGGCCAACATGGTGAAACCCCATCTCTACTAAAAAATACAAAAATTAGCTGGGCGTGGTCGCCTGCGCCTGTAGTCCCAGCTACCCAGGAGGCTGAGGCAGGAGACTTGCTTGAACCCGGGAGGTGGATGTTGCAGTGAGCCAAGATTGTACAACTGCACTCCAGCCAGATGTCTGGCAACAGAGCGAGACTGTGTCTCAAAAAAAA
>NW_016107332.1:879896-894967 GCF_001604975.1 Cebus imitator
AAGACATTTTGAGGCAGATAAACAATAAATGGTATTTAATACATTTTATCTGTGGTAAAGTCACTAAACTTATATTTTTGGTTGAAATTGCATGCACATTTCATTCCTTTACTGTTTTTTTTTATCTCTCAGCATGCATCTCATACCAGACTGCAAGGCACACAATAAGAATAAAGCATTAGTGTACATAATTCTTTATAGCTTTTACACTCTTTTGATTTTTTACTTGGCCTTAATAACAATCTCAAGAGGAGGAAAGATGTAGATACTTAAAAGCTTCTTAAATTTTTCTGTTATTAATATCGACATTTAAGTATATTAATGTCCATAGCAAACATTACTAAAATAAACGTGAGAAACCATCAAACACTAAGAGAATCAAACATTTAAATCCTAGTTGCTTCACTTAGACAAGCTAGATCTCGATTCAGATGTCACCATTTCGTGGAGGCCTGCTCTGATGTGCACTGTCCCCACCCCATGCCTCAGTCAATCTGCACATTACCCCTCATTGTCTTCATAACACTTAACGGTATCTGAAATGATTTATGTATTTGTTACTTGTTTAATGCTTCTATCTCCTGTCACCACCACTCCCAAGAATGTACCTCCAGGGAAAGAAGAATCTATTCTCCTCCCATCCCTCTACCCTTTTTTTCCTTAATACCTAGAGCAGCGCTGGACCTAGTGTGGGAATTTCATAAATATGTGCTGAATATGTGAAGGAATGAGAAAGACCTCTGAATTTTCCCCCCCTGTAAAATGGAGATAATCATCCCTACCTTATAGGCTTATGTCAAAGAACAGATTAGATAACATGTGAATAAAACCTCATACCTTAAATGCTGTCACTTTATCATTACCATGTTAACTTATTATAGCATACAAGGGTCCTGCACGAATTATTTTTCAAGTCATGATAATGTTACCAACATTATATCCCAAGAGCTTCCTAGGCATTTTTTTCAACAAGGCAAAGTCGCCTTACATGCGCTAATAATATACCTATTAAATAACTCTAATTAAAACCACTGACAGTAAAGTGACAGTCATCTAACTATATAGATTATGTGACCATTGAAGAAAAGCAAAAGGCCATCAGTTCTTCTAGATGGCTGAGGCCAGGTCTGATAATGCTCTTTAAATGCTGAGAAAAATAAATCACAAGATGTCAAATAGTCAACAACACATGTTTTGACTTACCCATCTTCAAGGTCATGCTAGGCGATATATTAACAAGTGGAAAAACTGCACAGCCTTGCTATACATTATTTCCTTTGTTGTCTCAAAAGGATACTTGGTCTGAAAGAAAACAAAGACCATGTTTTGACTTCAATGATTTATAGAACTCAAAAAGATTTATAATTTTATAAATCAAAATGTTGCCACATTTTAGAGCCCCAGAGAGGCTAAAGAAACAATTCAAAGATATGCAGCTACTTAGTGGCTCAGTCATACCTCTTAATTTAGCTAAACTTAAATGCCATTCACGGTGCTTGGAGGCATTTGGCTTTGTACTGACCTGGTTGGTTTGAGAGCAAGCTAGGAACATGTACAATGTGAAACATCTTAGGAATATAGTTCACTGAGCAGTTGTTTTGTTAGTTGCTGCATATTTCCTTGGGCCGAACAAAGTTTCCAGTTGTTTCTGATTTACCTTAACTTGAGAATAGAAATAATAATGACCATTGTACCTTTTTAAAATTTAGAGTTCCTCAAACTTTATCCTATGTACTAACTTAAGTACAACACAAAACTCACATTTTTTATTGTAAATATTCTATACAAAATAACTTATCTCTTAATCTCCTGCCTTCACAAAGAAGAGAAGTCTATCTCACTGCAATGTCTTTCTTGCAAACCCATGCTGTAATGTTGGAAATCTCTTTGCTTTGGCCTGAATTTTAAGCTGGATGTGTATAATTTGACTTGACTTTCTCTCTGCTAAGTTATATTTGAACTCTCTCTCTCTCTTTCTCTGTTAGACTATTTGAATTCCAAATGAATCTTTTCAAAGCACCTGACATTTGTGGTATGTATGACTACATGGTTACAGACAAAATAGTAAATAATATAAAAGGCTTGTTATACATCTGGAGAAAATAAATTATTTTCAATGCAGGAAGAGACATTCTACATTACACATTAACTTACCATTTTTACCATTAAACACCATCCACTAATATTTGAAACAGTAAGATAAAAGTGAAAAATTCAGGATTGTTTAAAATTTCATTTCTGATTGCATGGGTATAATTATATAGGTGGAAGCTTTTTTTGTAAAAAATTCATATGGAACTCAAACATCCATAAATCCCAATAATACTGTATATTGTTTACCATATTATGCAATGAAGTTTGATAACTGTAACAAAAAGTCAAACTCAATTATTATTTTAGTGTTTGTATTACTACTGAATTTTTATCATCTTAAGTAAACACATATAAAATAAATATTGGTCTTCTGTTAGTGAGACTAATTAAGCCAGAATATTTTATTCTTTAGCCATTTGGATATGTACAAGATTACCAAAACACAAAACTAACAAGAAGTTAGTCAAATGTTTATTCCTTCATTCCTGACAAAATGGAAAGCTTTTAGTTTAATGCAAGCTAATAATTATTTTTTAGTCTGTATTCTGTGTTCAACATTGCTTTAGAAACAAACACTGGTCGCTGAAAACAGTTCTTGAAATACCAGTTTTTGAAAACAGTTCTTGAAATACCGTGTTTGGAAATCTGAGCTATTTGGCATTTGATGGAAACTTACAGTCAATTCTTCCTATCAGTATATATTTCCTCAGGCAAAAAGTCTTAGAACTTGGATTGGAATCAACTCAGAGTAAAATTTACAATGGTGGGACATTTACAAAAATATATTCAGTGTGTTAAAAATTCTGTAGGCATTATTATTTTATGTGTACTGTGCAATATTTATTTCTAATTATATAACAATAAAAGCATTCTATTGGTAGGTCCTACTTCTATCCTCAGTAGAAGAAACTGAATAGCTGAGATGGCCTACCGCTTTCCATAAAGACTCTCAGACCACACCACTTGAAACTGATTTCAAAGAAGTTTCCTCTGCTCTCAGGTCATATCATCTTGTTTTTTCCTGCTAGAGGCTAGTCTTTCATGAATCAATTAGGGGATTTTAAAGCTATTCTCAAATGTTAAAGCTACATTTAAAATTGCACCTATTTGGCAGCTTGGCCCAAATTTAGCACTTCTTCACCTTGCTTTTGCATTTGTTCACCTCCTCTTAGGAGTTTTATCACATTGCTTTGCAGACAGGGACTATATATATTTGTCCATGTATCCCATTAAGGCCTAAATCAGTGGTGTACATCTAGAAAGTACTCATATACTTTGTGAATAACTTAATAAATTATTAACTAAAATAAAAATAGGTAATCACTAGGAAATCTTTTTCTGCATAATATTATTCTATAGTTTAGTGGCTTAAAAGAACCATTTATTTAGCTCATGAGTCTGCTGGTGTAATTTACGCCAGACTCAGCAAAGTGATCTTGGCTTGCACATGCATCTATAGTCGACTAGCAGGTCCATCAAGGATTGGCTTATCCACGGAGATAGCTGGGGCAATTCAGCTCTGCTCCACATGGTCCCTCGTCCTCCATCACAGCAGCCTGGGTTTGTTCTCATGCAAGGGCAGGATTCCAAGAAAGAAGGGCAGAACTATGCAGGGCCATTGGAAGTCTAGGCTCAGAACTCAGTACAGTCACTTTCACAGCATTCTATTGGCTAAAGAAAGTCATGAGGTCAGCCCAGATTCAAACTGTGGGAAATAGACTCCACTTCATGACAGGAGCTTCAAAGTTTTACTGCAGAATGTGTGCATACATGGAGGAGTGAAGACTTAGGTACATTTTTTGTAAGCAATTTTTTTTGCAGGTGTTTTTTACTTACAAACATCTATTCCCATAGAAATTGTGTAGAGTTTCAGATTTTATCATTACCATCCAAGAATTTCTATAAACGTTTATATTTCTATAATTGCCCATTGTTTCTATTTATCTTTAGCCAAGCTTTTACTGCCTTGCATAAATTACCATCTATCTTAAATTAATTGACTTATTCATTTATTTAATAAATATTTATTAAGCAAAGCCATGTGCACGGTGCTGTGTTAAATGCTGAAGATACCAACAATATTGCTCCATTCAGAATCTAGTGGAAAAATAATTACAATAAACTGTGCTTTCTTAGACTGTGTTCTGAGAGTACACAAATAGAAATAAAAAAAAGGTAATCCTAAGATAGAGGTGGTTTCCCCAAAGCAGCAATGGTGAAACTGAATCTTTACCAGCAGGAAAGAGTTCACCTAGCAAAAACAATTGACGGCTCACCTGTGACATAAGAAAATGCTAAAGTTGGAAAAAGCATGGAAGGTTCTGGGATCAAGAAGTCTCTTGGATTAGAGGCAAAATACATGGTTAGTGTACAAGAATGGAAGAGGATATGGAGAACAGTCCATATCAGGGGCTCTACACATCCTCCTAGCGATGTTTATGTTTTTATTCTCTAGTTTATGAAGAAAAGCTATTGAAAGACTGAGCAAGGCAGTTGTGTGGCCAATTTTGCATGTTACGAAAGTAATTCTGACAGCAGCAATAGCAAAGAATTAAAGAATGGTAAGAGTGAAAAGTAAGTTAGGAGACCAGGTATGGAAAGGGACATAGCCAGATGAGGATGCAACTCTATTTAACAGTATAGAGAGCAGGAGACTTAATCACTACATAAAGACATTTTTTTTTAATTGCCTGACTTTGAAGAGCTGGCCTTCATTTTTACCGAGAATGTCACACACACAAAATGTAACTGTAACTGTGACAAGAGGGAGGGGCTTGTATTCGTTGGAACAAAAGGTGTGAGCTACAGTTCTTCTTGCCTCAAAGAATATGAGGTCCCTTTATAGAGAAGTTGTTCTTTCTAAGGATTCTGCTCAACAATAGTAAGAAAATTTATAAGCAAATTGTCCAGGTTTCTTCTCTGCCTAGTATTCCTCATTCTATGAAAGGTTTTATGATTGCTTTTGGAGGTTCATTAGTTGAGGAACTGATACCTACACAGTGCTAAAAAGAGGCAAAGGTTCAGCCATGGTCATCTGCTCATCAAATGTCCCTGTCCTCCACTTGGAGTTGGATTTTTGTCGTGGGACACTGGAATGAAGGTGAAAACAGTCAGGTTGTTTTTTAAAAAAAGAAAGAGAATAAATATCTGCACGGGGATAAAATAAAAGCTCCAATTGAATTAAATTTAAGGGAGTTTAATTGAGCAACAAATGATTCATAAATCAATCAGCCTTTCAAGCCAGAGTAGGCTCAGAGGCTCCAGTACAGCCATGTGGGAGAAGAAGATTTTGTGGACAGAAATAGGAAGGTGATGTACAGAAAATGGAAGTAAGGTATAAAAACAGCTGGATTCATTACAGGTTAGGGTTTGCCTTATTTGAACACAGTTTGAGCTGCCGGCTACATTTGATTGGCCAAAACTTGGTGCTTGGCACAAGTGTAGGCTATAGTCTGTTTACACCTCTACTTGTCATAGTTCACGATGTATGGAAAAACCTTTAGGCCACACTTAAAACATGTAAGGAGGCAGCTTCAGGCTAAAGTTGATTGAACAATGATTTACATCTGCATACCCTTCAAAATTCATCTGAACCATATTTGCCCTGAACCATGTTTGCACACTTCTTGAATATTCCATGCTGCTTCCTGCAACAAGGTCTCATAGCCCACATTGCTCACTATGCCTGAAAAGTTCTCCTCTTTACCCACTTCATCTGGTTAATTTCCATTCTTCCTTTAAATATTGTGCTCAGACAATCCTTCCTTGACCCAAAACTATATGAAATTTGTTTTGTTAGATGCTTTCTTAGAACAACATTCTTTCCTTTTATCATATATATCTCCATTTGTACAATTGTGTGATTATTTGATTGAGATCTATCTCTCTCATAGACTAAAGGCTTCATGAAGGCAGGGGCAATTCTGGTTTTGCTCTCCCTTGTATTTCTGTTGCTCACATAGTGTTTACCTCATAGCAGTTGTTTGCCAAATATGGGTTGGTTAATGAGTGAATACATGCATGAGTTAATAAGTAACTATGAATTTTTTAAGAAAGGGTAAAGTTATTTTAACAGTTCTAAATTATGCACATTAAATATTAAATAACGCCTGTGAAATCAGGTGTCTCTGTTTCCAGAGGGATGATGTGGTTTAAAGAGACCCTGCCATGTTTTTTCCCAGTCTGCTTCCAGATTGCTGCCGACAAATTGCCCAGATTGGAGACAGGGTAGTTCTGTATCAGTGATCACCTGTACTCACGCTCTAGCTTCTTCATGAATCAGTGCCAGGTGTGGTGGTGGTTTTTACAATGCACACAGCTTTCCTATGAGGTCATTACTGATGGAAATCATCAACACCTCTGCCCCTGGGGAAGGGCAAGAAGTCAACTTCATTCAAGTAAGCATTCCTCTGACTCCTGCTCCAGAAACATTCTCCAGCTCCTACTGCAGATGTTTTAGTTTGAAGGACAGGATAAAGGATGACACTGAGGGGTGAAAATTAGAACAAGCCCAGTATAGATGCATTGGGAAAGAAACTATGCAAAAGTTTCCATGTGTCTTATTACTATGCTTATCATCCCCTCCACTTAATTTAGTTAAGCAATGGAATCTTGTTCTAAGTAGGTGCCAATCTACTCTGGGCAGATATCACAAAGTGGTCACTCATTTTATCTCCCATAGAATATACTTGCTGGTTGGCAAAATGCTTTCTTAGCCCTCTAGTGCCATATTAGTTTTCAAGGCTAGTTTATCCTGCCTTGAAAAGAATAATCATTGTGTTGTTCTAGATATTATTGTTGTCACTCAACACGGACTGGTGTAAGCAAATGGATGTGTAGGCAAAATGGATGTCTAGAGCAGATAATACAAAATGCATGGCCAGCAGGAGGAGAATTCATTATAATAAATATGACCAAGGAATAAATTTCTTTGACTATCTGGCTATCTTGATTTCTTCAGTGGACGTTTATGATGGACTATGGTAGCCTGCCTAAACACAGGTTTTAATAAGTTAGTATAAAAGAAACATCTGGCTTCATTCAACAAACATTTGCTGGACACTGGGAGCCATATTCTGCCTAGGACCAAAAATCATATAGGACATTTAATAATCATAAGGAGTTAGAGTCTCACAGAGTTGTTTGTCAAGTGATGGGTGAGAGGGTGGCTTATTGGGAAAAAGGAGTGACAATGAAGATGAGGTATTACTTGAAGCATAAGAACAAATTATGTTCAGCTAAGAAATTCCAAAAATATGAACATAATTGGAGTGTTTATGAGAAGGAAAAGGCTCATATTACTGCAAGTGATTGTCAAGAAGCTGAAAAAGAAAAGCTGGCATTTTGGAGAAAGCAGACTCGGAAAGCTTCAGAGGAAGGCTTTGAAGTTTTAGTTGGTAGGGTTCTGGTTAATGTTTCCACAGCAAGGCTGGGGGAGTTGGGTAGGTTATGAAGACAGCAACAGGAGACAGACACCTCACCCACTCTTGAAACTCAACTCCTCGGAAAGGTTATAACCCATGGAAGGTTAGAAGACACTACAGGTGCTTCTGCTGGGCCAAAAAACATGGGACTCAAATAGGTAGAAAATTAAATCCTTCCAATTAATATTTTCAAACAACTTAAGAGTACCAAAATATCCTGTTCTAAGGGAAACAAGGCAAATGTGAACGGAAGTGAGGAAGTAAGCATGAATGCACAGAAAAGGGAGTGCTAACTCCCGTTCAAGAGAAGATCATACCACAGTGACAGGCCTGCTGTGCAAAAGCCCATTTAGCAACAAGAGCCCAGACCTTCCTTTCAAATTTTATCAGAAGCCACTGGTCCTAAAGTATCACTGGCGCCTACTGAATTTTCACCAGGGACCTAACAGAAAACATCTGTTCTCTTACTTAAAAGTAAATCAATTGATTAAATCAACGTTTGCTTGCTTTCTTCTATTAGAAGCATAGCTATTTCTTTTTCTTCTCTCCTGACTCCTTTAATAACTACTTCTGCTTATGAGTTAAAACCTGGGATAAAAGTGTGTCTCCCTGTATGCTTACATGGGGAAAGCTATCACAGGTCAAGTTGAAATTATGTCACAAATTCATGGCTGTAAACATTTGGTAATATTTCACATGTAATTCAAAGCCTACATAACCACATAAAATAACCTCTAGCAGCAAACACGTGTGTGTGTACACAAAATTCTCACTATCTTGAGAAAACCTCAGCCATAAATACAAAACTTTTCATTTTAAAATTTGGCCTTCATGTTTAAACTCATTTCATAGCTTTCGTAAAGGAGATTTGTGAAGGAAATTCCATGAATGATTTAGGCCTGGTTTTAGTTGACGGTTCTGAACTTAAAATTGGAATCTTTGTTATAAAATTTCTGTGATTAGGACCCACATTGTCTTACATAATTTTCTGAGTCAATCAGAGTACCCTACTCTACCGATCAGTACCCACTAAACAACAGGATCCATATGAAGCAGGATCTCAGAAAACAAGAATACAATAGCAGCCAACTGTATAGCATGGATGTAGTTTTCACAGAACAAACTCTTATCCAGCATCTACCGTGTGCCAACCACTGTTCTAAACCCAGGGTATACATGGAGAAGTGTCATAGTGATTGCCATAAAGAGTGTCACGATCTAACAGAGAAAAGAAATAAACTTCCAGTCATAATATCCTGAGATAAATGTTGTGCTGGGGGATATATAAAGTGAACTGAGATAGCAGAGACAGGAGGGAATAATTCTGCTTTTAGAGAAAGTGGAGGGGGGACTGAGGGAAGATACAACAAAGGCTGTAAGATTTGAGCTAGGCCTCAAGAAGGATGAGCTCCAATGCTCATACATTTCTATTTGGCGTATTTCTAACTTCTGTAAACTTGGCAAGTTGTTTCACTGTTCTGTTCCTGAGAGTCTTCATCAACTAACCAAAGGAATTAACAGTAAGTCACATGTTTAAAAGACAAGTTGGGAAAGGGAGTAAAAGAGATGTGGAGCTATGGTTACAGCTAGGGTAAGAGGGATGAGAAAAACAGAAGGAGAAAATATGGAAGGATGGGATCTTTAGAACAGAGAGAAACGAAAGAGAAATGGTTCCACATGCATTTACCTTTTCTTCCCTTTTCCACCTTGGATTTATAGGCAGCATCGAAATCATTGAACAGGAAAATGAAATAATAGTTATAAACCTCTTCTTCCTTTCCATCAATCAATAGGACATTTAATAGATGTGATATTTTTTAAATGAGGGGGAAGTTATTAAGGCTCAGAAAATCAACATACAATGAAAGGAATGGGTCATAAAAATCAGGTTAGTAAGCATACAGGGAGAGCAACCAGAGGCCTCTGAAGAAATTAGGTAAATAACAATCCATACCGTCACAGAGGGAATTAAATAAAATATGCATGTACTATACAAAGAACATTGCCTGGCACTGATTTAGCATGCAGCAGATAATTATTTTTATTGTTGTCATCTGTCACCATCTAAAAATATAGCTAATAAGAAGGGAAAGGCCCTGTCCAACCTCATTGTCATCTGTAGAGGCAAACTGGAGGTGACCAGTGAAACAGGAAGAGAAGAAACATAGAAACTGTACTGGAACTACCTCGCTATTCCTAATACCCTAAAGCAGATCCTAAGTGCATATGTGACTCTCAGGAGGCTCTAGGGATTATCCACCACCACCCTAATCGTGATCTGGCAACATCTTTCGGCAGATGTCATGAGAAGATAAAAAAGAACAAGAACAATTTAGAAAGAAGTGTGCCGAGAGAAGTCCACAGGAGGGAAAAAGAAGAAGAAGCAAAGTAAAGAAAAACATGTGAAACTTGTCAGCTGCTCTACCTGTGGCTATATGCTGCCCAACTGTTAGGAACATTGGTGCTAACAGGGATAACACATCATAGTGATTCCTGCCCAGAAATAATATAAAACACAATGCAGAGAAATACTGGCTTCATGTGCTAAAGGATCTTGGAACTAAAACAGGAGGGAAAATATTTGTTCCCCTCCCCAGAACGTCCCCTGACTAGTCTGTGGTGAGTATACCACCACCCTGGCAGCCATCACGGGACCTCTGGTCATTTCTGGAGGGTGTGGGCTGATAGTCGATATGACCACAGCTAAACATGCGGATGCACATGACAGAGGGAAAGTAAATGAAAAGGATTTTGTTTTTCACATCAGTGTCTGAGGTGAACAAGCCAGACCAAGAATGAGACAAAGTATTATAATCTTTATAATATGATCTTCAGATACATAATTGAGAAACTTCAGATACATAATTGAAGCATGGAGCTGGAAACCATTGAAAAGCTGCCCTGAGTTTCTTAAAAACAGCCAAATCACAATATCTTGAGACATTCAGAAAGTTCCTAAAGAAGCCTCATCAAAAAGCAACTTCTAAAACATATGTTCTAGTAATTTGGTGATTTATTAAGCCGGCAGCTATCACACACTCAACACGCTGCTTCGTTGTGAGAGATGAGCCCCTGCCTTGCAGGAACTTATAGTCAGGTGTAGGGGATAAGAGACACATTTCTCAGCCTTTGTGGTTTGAGTGAGGGTTACACCGAGATGCAGTCATGTGGTAGGGTGCACCTCTCATGAAAGAAAAATTGGCCTTCAGAAAGGAAACAATTTAAAGGGCTATATACGCAGCTGAATGGCTCAAGGAAAACCACCTAGGGAAGGGAAGTATGTGTTCTCTGGTAAGTTTATTTCAAAATATTGAAGTACTGTAGAAAATTACTGGGTAAATAAAGAACTTGTAAAAGGAATTTACAACCATCCACACCCCTGGATATATGGGACTCAGTTTCTGGGTTGAGACAGTTATACAAATTATTTTCTTTCTCACCGACTTTCAGGTTCACTAAGAAATGGTGAGCTAAAAGCATTAAAAATTATCTTTGGGAGAAATAATCCTTCCTAACAGAACCTGTATACATGTTATCTAGATATGTACATTTGTCAGAAACTTTGGATAGAGTTTATTCTATCTCTCCTCCAAATTTAATTCTTGAACTGATCCTCTGTTCAGTTTATCTTCAAGAAAAATTAAAAAAGAAAAACCATGTGATTATAAAGGCAAAGATTTGATGAACAATGGAAGTGAGATGAAAACTATGCCTCCAGAAAATAAAAATGCCAAGAAATGATTTGTATTCCTGTGTATTTCTACAAGCTAAGCAATGGTCCAGATGAGGAGAAAGTGTCCTCAGAAAGACTGGCAATGGGGTGTACTGATGTCTTTTGAGAAAAAATAGGGGAAGATAGGCTGATGAAAGTTCAGATCCCAGCACAGGCAAAAAATGTGGGAAGGGAGAAAATAAAGAGGCATATGTATACTTCTAAGACAAACGACTTTATTTTAAAACTCTAGTCAAAATACCTTGGTGCAGAAAGGAAAACAACTTTTGAGAGTTACATAAATAACAAAGATTTAAGATTTGAGATTGGAAAAAAAAATTTCACAGCACACAGACTCCCTAAAATATAATTATGTATTGCTTAACAATGGAATTACATTCTGAGAAATGTGTCATTAGGCAATTTTGTCATTGTGTGAACATGATGGAGTATACTTACACAGTCCTAGGCTACATGGTGTTACCTGCTGCTCCCAGGCTACAAACCTGTGTAGTATGTTACTGAACTGACTATGGCACACATCTGTAACACAGTGGTAAGTATTTGTGTATCTACACATAGAAAAGGTACAGAAAAAATACAGTATTATAATCTTATGGGATCCCTGTCATATACACAGTCCACTGTTGACCGAAACATCATTATGTGGTGTGTAACTATATTTATAAGTTCCATACACATATTGCCTGTATTCAAGCTGAAAATGTTATTTAAATTGTTCCTCCATATGAGATAGAAGAAAAAAAGTCTGAAAGTCTTTATGATGAGATAAAAAAAATTTTTTTAATGAGGTCAACTATTTTTGCCCCCATCAGCACCCAGCATATCATCACAATTTATATTCTTTATACTAAAATTTCCAGGAAAATGCCACATGCCAGGAAGTTATCTTTCTTATTTGTGTTTTTGGAATATGAAAATATGCATACGTATATGTACACATGTATGCATGCCCACACACACAACTAACCGGTGATGGGCACACAGAGGGTGTGGGGACAAAAGACTCTAAACCGGAATGCTGTGGGTTTGGAGTTCAGGAAATAGTCTAAGAGATTAGGATGGAGGTAGAAAGCTCCTCAAGGATGTTTATTCATGATTGGAATCCAAGAATTCCCCGAGCCTTAAAAATCATCTAGTGCAGTTATTCTAAAATCATGCTATAAGGAAACCCAAGAAATCAAGAATATGCCTCAGTCAACTACAAAGAAGTAAATGTCTGCCAAAAAAACAAAACAAAACAAAAAACTAAACTACCTATAAAATGTATTCATCACTTTCAACTATTTTTATATTTTAATGTTCAAAATTATCAATTTAGTCCAACTGTCTCATTTGACAGGTCAAGAAACTTAGACTCAGAACAATCAAATAACCTTCTCAAAGTCCCAGAACTAGTTAGTGTATAGTTAGGATCATCTCTTTGAGTTCTTCTCAGAGCAAATCTCAAAACAGATTCGAGTTCAGGTCACTTCTTTAAGAAGTGAACTTCAGAAATGTGAGTGAGAAAATAGGGAAAGTGAGACAAGGAAGGAAAAGTTCAATAGAGGTGCATGAGGGAGTGGATTGCTACTGTGGGCAACTCGGCCTCCATCTTGCTGGGAAGCTTCCAAGAAACCTTGTGTAGTAGGCTTTGGAATTATCCTACCCAGGAATTGGACGACTATGTTTTTATCCACTGTGTCCCATACTTCATGGATAGAGGGTTGCCCTGGGGGACCTTAACTCCCCTACACTTCTGAGCCACAGAGTAAGCTCTTTTTTTTTTTTTTTTTTTTTTTTTTTTTTTTTTCATAAAAAAAGAAAGGCTTCAGTGAAAGCCCTCAGGTGAGTAGTAGAAAACCACCATACTTGAGGTGAGAATCAACATGCAGGAAACTGTTCATCACAGCTGCAGGTAAGCTCAGGTGGGCCCAGGGGAAATCGGGCAAGGCATCCACAACATCCACAGCACTTAAACCCAGGTCCTCTCATTCCCAAAGCCTTGCCTCACTGATGCAACATTAAAGAAATGTAAAAGGGTTCTTCTATTCTTCATCAGGCACTCACCTTCCTGATGAACTATTTTCAAATATACAGTGACCAAAGCCACCACTACTTTCCAGGATGCCACAGAATAAAAGCCATTTCACATACGCTTTATACAGATAAATTTACTCTATTTCAACTTCAGTCTATTCAATGCTTCTCTAAAAGAGGGATCTAGGATTTCATCAAATGAAAGGGAACTAGATGATAACTGAGATCCAGTCAGGACTTTTCTTCCAAAGGAATATTGTTCTATGACAGAGCCAAGGCAAAGACATTCTGAGAGGTCTCTAAGGAGTACACGTTGCTGAAAAGCCAATGTGAGATGTGGATGAGTTTAGCCCATAAGTTGGACCTAAGGATGCAATAGAGAACACGCTGGTAAGCCACAATTATTAGGGATGAAAAAGTAAAGTAGAAGGAAGGGTGATCATCTGAGAAGGCCTCTAGTGGTGAGAATGACACAGACGGCTGTCATTTCCTCTTCTCACTGTATTTAAAATATTGATTCTTTTACCACAGTTGATGCTGATGCCAAAATATAAGCACACAGACATTTTCCTGTCCCTAACCCACTAACAATTTTATATTTTCCCTGAAAGATTTTGGAATACTTTTCATAATTAAAAGAAATCTTGGAAATGTCTTCTATTTTCCACAGTGAATGGTTTAAAATAAGATTTGGGTCTAAGTGGACATGTTTTTTTATTAATAGCACTCTACTAATACTTACATATTATAGAGAAATGAGATTTATAGGATCATCTTCTTCAATAATCTAAATCATCTTAGGTTATGGAAGATTCTTATATTCTTAATGAATACATATTTATGGTACTGATATCCCTATATATAAACTTTTCCATGAATATCTGGATTCACCTGCCTACCCAGTGATATGGTTTGGCTGTGTCCCCACCCGAATCTCAACTTGAATTGTATCTCCCAGAATTCCCACATGTTGTGGGAGGGACCCAGGGGAGGTAATTGAATCATGGAGGCTGGTCTTTCCCGTGCTATACTCATGACAGTGAATAAGTCTCAAGAGATCTGATGGGTTTATCAGGAGTTTCTGCTTTTGTTTCTTCTCATTTTTCTCTTGCTACCACCACGTAAGAAGTGTCTTTCACCTCCAATCATGATTCTGAGGCCTCCCCAGCCACATAGAACTGTAAGTCCAATTAAACCTCTTTTCTTTCCCAGTTTTGAATGTCTTTATCAGCAGCATGAAAACAGACTGATACACCCACATAGCAAAAACTATCACAAAAGCTACAATGAGGAGAAATTTTTACTCTATGCCAGGCAATGTACCATGAACTCTACATATTTCCTGAATTCAAATAACTCATTGATATTATTTTCAATTCATTACAATTAATATTCAGCTTAAATATTAAAAGGCACAATGATAGACTCTGTAATAGATACAAAAATGGATCAGGAAAAATCCATGTCCTCAAGGAAGCTACAGCCTAATAAAACCAAAAATGACTTTCATATAAGATACAGTATATTTTGTCATTGAAGGGTTGTAAGTAAATGGCATAGGAGTTCAACTACAAGACTGTGGTCATATGAAATGAGACCCTAATCCTATGGTTGGAGGAGTGATAAAGCCAAAAAAAAAAATCACATAAAGCCTTGGATAATTTGCAACTACATCCAAAATTCTCTACAGTTGTGAATTGATAAATTTGTTTTTTTTTTTTTCCCATTTATTTATTTTATTGTATTTTAGGTTTTGGGGTACATGTGAAGAACATGCAAAATTGTTGCATAGGAACACACAT
>NW_016107332.1:897031-953064 GCF_001604975.1 Cebus imitator
TCATGTGGTTTTTGTCTTTGGTTCTGTTTATGTGGTGAATTACGTTTATAGACTTGCGTATGTTGAACCAGCCTTGCATCCCCGGGATGAAGCCTACTTGATCATGGTGGATAAGGATGTGTTCTCTGGCAGACTGCTTAAGTTCTGGCACTATTTGGCTTTACACACTTGACTTTTTGTTTACCCCTACAGTTCTATATCTTTTCTGTCTTTAGGTTTTAAAAAATAAAAATATGTTAAGGTCTGAAGAACAGACTTGAGATTGGTCCAATTCATTTTAGATTCACAAATATCTCTTGTGTTCCTTAGCATAAATCATGGAGAGGACTTATCTAAGTCTGGTGTGTTTTAGTCTAAAGAAGTACACACTCTACACCAATAGACTATATTCAGCAGCAGAGGTAGACAAAAAATATCTATTTTGTTAAAGTACTAAATGCCTAGAGTAATATTTATTTTGCATTCTTCTCCCATGAAATTTTTCCTAAAGAATTACTTCAAATAGTTCAATACAAGGGATTTCAAAAATGCCAATTAATCAAACTGAAAGTCTTGTAAACTTTCTGTTGGAAAACAACTAAAGAATATAACCATTTGAAAATGCTTTTCATAATGGGAAAGGAAATAAAACATAAGAATTAACATATTATGTTGTCAGACAGTATACCAAGCATTTTTCATGCATCACTTTTTCCAATGCTTATAACAACCTTGAGAAAGTTACTCATATAATACCATGGTACAAGAAAGAAACTGAGGCTTACAAAAAAATAAGTCATTGGTGAATGTTATGAGAAGTTGGGATTTGAGCCCAGATCTCACTGATCGTAGTAAGTTTGTGAACTTAATTACTGCTAACAGTTTCAGAATTCATTCACATTTTCTGGTTAGTAAGCTAGGAATAAGATTTATGGTAATAGATATATATGTACAATATTAATTTGTGAATTTTTGTCTCAATAAACATGATTAGATCAAGATATGCTACCTTACTCATAAACCATAAATCATATTTTGTATGGTTTAATCAACATTCATATGGAGTAATAATTGATTCTGAAAATTAGTAAGGCTTTATAATAAATGTTTTCCTATAATTCCTACAGAGAGAAGGGGAAATCAGTGGCAGAAAATACATAATCTCAAATATTTTTGGGGATAGAAGCACTATTTTTCCTGTATAACTGCCAAAGACTTCCCATTTATACTGAGTTAAATAATCAGAAAATCCAGGGACCCACCATGATTAATTTCTTAACTTGTAACACTTCACCAATATGCACCTAAAAGTTCTCCACAATGTGAATAATAACATCTTGCAGTTACTACCTCGTATAGAGATTGCATATACAGAAACTGCTACTCAAACATTTTGAGCTGCTTTGTGAAGAAATTTCCAACTTAGGCTATGATGTTAATATCAAAATACTAAAAAAGTAGAAGAGTTATTGATTACAAAAAAATATAGTAAGTTCCTTCAAAGAAAGAGTCTTGAAGCACAATGCTCAACCCTTAACAAATATGCTTTAATTTACGCTGAGTTGTGTGTGTGTGCTTGTGCACATGTGCCTGTATACACACGTTCTTATTTTGTCTAAGTGTGATATTCAAAACATTTAGTAACTGGAAGGGCACAGATACCAACCAAATTAAATAGAGCCCCCTTGTGTAATAGGAGTTCTGGAGGGCCTTGCTTTCCTAGGTGTTAACAACTTAATGGTGGAATGAAGGGCAGGGAAGGGCTGGAGGTCCTATGGATGCATGAGCCAGTTGAGTTGGAAGGGTTGGGTCAGCAAGGGGTTACTCAGGGAGTTGGAGCAGCAGCTCTTTGTAGCTATTTAAATATTTTTATCACCAAAAGGACCACAGTGGTGTGTACCAACCAGACATTATCAGCCTAGGCTATTGAAAAATAACATAATATACACAAAATAATATAGGTACTAGAAAAGAGCATTTTAAGCATATTTTATATTGAGAAGTTTGCTCAAGCAGATACCAAAAATATTAAAAGCATTATTATAACAATGTAATTCTAATTTCATATTTGCCCATTTTTCTACCTGCCACAAGCTTACTCCTCCAAAGTAGAAAAAGAAACAAACCAACAGGCCTTCTCAGACATATTTAGGAGAGTTGACTAAGGATATCAAGAGCTGAGAATCAAAATTTGGACTCAAGGCCTCCCAACCTATGATGAAAGCAGAAAATCCCAGAAACATGGATGTATTTTTTTCTGCTTATATCTCTCTGCTAATTATCCAGGACTCCCCCATCCACTTCATCTCTGTCCTGCAACAACTATAAAGGAGCAATGAGTCTATTTTTTTCTCCTTCTACCTCATTCGCCGACCAGTATATCCCACAAAAGCACAAATTTCTTATAGTTTTCCCCAAGTGCTGTATGCTTAGAGAAAAGGCATGTATGGCCACCTTCTCACACCTTCACTCACCAATCACTGGTCATACACATCCCTGAGCGCAGATGGAGCCTAAGAAGAAGGAAGGATGCTTAGTTGCACAAGTGTGCATCTGAAAAAATGTAAACCATGAGCATATTCATACCCAGGTCATGTTTACAGAAAGCATGACCTTTTCCCTTTCAGTTTACTATCATGTTACTCAGGGAATGGAATAAATAGTTCATTTTCTATCTCTTCACTCTCCATGTCCTGGAGATTTGAGTTGTTTTTCTGCCATTAAAGGTACCTGTTTGTAATTTTAATAATTTCATATTCTATGATTGATACATAGCAAAAGGGTAAATGGAGAAGATTCAACTGTATCTCAAACAATCATGTCAAACTCCTACCAGTGGCAGTGTTGTCAATTGTTAGAATCAACTACCGTTCTCAGGTTTGTTGGCTTTTTTAGAGATACAGAAACATTGATGATTAACAGCGGTGTTGATCACAATTGCTAGTATATATTAGCATTTCCACAGAACTTCCATAAAATGACTTAACAGCTCGTATGCTACAGACCTATTATAAAGTACAAGAACAAAGCACATACCTATGCATGTGCACATGCATGAATGCAGGCATGTGCACATGCATGAATGCAGGCATGTGTACACACACACCCACCCCCCCACACACACACAAACCATGTTGGGTGCAGAGGGGCAGGATTGTAAATTCTGCTGAAGAATTTTCTGGCTACAGGTCAAAGAAGGTCTGCAAAAGCCAACCCAAACAAAATGTAGTCAGATGGATCACATCCTCCTCCAAAATATTAAAATGTTAGGATTCTCTTTACTTGTTCCTACATGTTGGTCCTCTGATACCTTATCATGACCCAGTATAATTCCAGAAAAAGGAATTAGGGAAAACAAGGTGATGAAAACTGCAGAAAGGCTTTGTAGAATTAAAAATATTTGGAGTCATGGTAGTAGGGGACAGGATTAACAGGGCATGAGTCTTCCTGGATTTAACATTCCTGTGTACTGTAAAGGCAATCCTTTACTGTATCTTATAAAATGAGGACAACAATGCCTCCAAGATTATAACTGCCCAAGTTTGCAGTCAGCACAACATGCAAATGCTATCTTTGGGGTCCCTGAATGCCTGGGCACATGAAGATCTACACTGACAGCCACTGAGCTGCTTTCGGTTTTGTTTCCCAAATTCACTCCCATTTGAGGACGGAACACGTTACTGACCTATCCCTGAAGTTACGAAAACAGAAGAAAAACAGCAACAGTACTTGTTTCAAGTAGTTGTGAAGCTGGGACAGTTGTCCTCTGCTGGGAAGATAGGTGAGTGGCCACAGGCTGCAGCGCTGGACATTAAGCTGGTCTGCACAGTGCTCAGAGCGGACAGCACTGAAGCCGCCACTTGCCGTTCATTCCCCACGGGAAACCATCGCCTCATCGCAACGGTGTCTGAATCTGACCTTCCCTTCTCTGCCAAGTTATTCTGTGCTGGGATTACCTACTGAGTCTACCTCATTATCTGTTATTACAAATCTCTGTGTACCTATTATTATGTCTCCTGCTGCTGACTACCTAAATTACCATGCCCATGGAATAGATAACTTTGTATTCTGCTGAGTATGCTGACAATTCTCTAGAATTGAAATTCTATTTGTAAGAGTTCACCAAGAATTTAATCTGGTTCACTTCAGGTGATATTTGCATCTAAAGATGTTTGCTTTCCCTGTTAGGGGTTTACTAGGCAAGCCGAGTTCATTACTGAGCCCTCAGCACTGCTGGTCAGGGGCGGGAAAGTCCCAGCTGTAAAGGAACTCCTCTGGATGAAAGAAAAATTACATTCCAATCGGCATCTCTCCTTCCAGGTTAACTGTTTCCTGATATCCACTCCGTAAGCCAAATAAACACAACTGAAGTAAGTAAACCTTAAAGAGGAGCTAACTTCAACAATAGGTGAGAAATGAGGCCTTTATTTGCTCTGTGTTAGCAAATGTGTATCTGATCAGCCCCAGAACGTGGGCTGTGAGAGATGGGTATGGAAGTAGCAGTACAATTTTACTGTGTTAAACGGACTGCTTTCCAAACTCTGCAATGGCCAATTTAGTCTAAACCACCATGTGAAGTGTGGATAATAAAAACAGGAAACCTAGGACTTCCAGTAGAACTAATCTTTGTAAAATAGTCATTGCCTTAGGAAACCATAAATAGCAAAGCCACTTCACCACATTATTTATTCCATACTAGCATCTTCTGGATAAAAGAAGAGTGAAGAGGGAAGGGGTGAAACAAGCACGTTATATAGCTTCTAGGCCAAAATGTGAAGAGACCTTTCTTATTTCAATGTGTGTGTGCTCCTTGCAAAGCTTCACCCAGAAGCCTTAATATCTTTGGGCTCTGCTTGCCACTTAACCATAACGTCACAAGTATTCTTTGGCTATTAGGCCATTTTTGCAGAAATTATATAAAAAGATATGTTTTGATGTTTAAAATGGTTTTTGGTATTTCTTACACTGGATAACATCCTTAAAATTAAGAATTATAACCAATATTTTCAATGAGAGTAGAAAATAATTTTGGCGAGAAGAGTGGTCATTTGCAGTCATGAATAGAGTGGATCGAGTACACTAAATCTAATATTCCTCCACATTTGTTTTACTATTAGTGTCAGGGTTTTTCCAGAAGAGTTCTTTTCTCAAATATTTCTTATTTAAGTCTAAACAATAATATGATCTTATACAATGTAAGGGTCACAAAGACAACAATGCTCTATCCCCATTATAGTACCTGACACAAAGCTAATGTATAGTACATTTGAGGAAATGATAGAACTGTAACTCAAAATAAAATCTAATACAGCATATTCTTTCACTTCTAATCAGGCCTCAAAATAAACCTTTCACTGCTAAAGGGTTAACCCAGGACTGTGTTATTCCCAGCCACTAATTAAAACCAAGCAGCAGAAACAGTACAGTGGTTTTACCCATTTATTATAAACCTACTTAAAATTCAATTAAACGGAAACAGGAAAATACTGTGGTAGAGACCACGAGTTCTCAGTGTGACCTTTTCAACTCACCTGGCTTTCATTGTAATATTATTAGGCCTAACTCTGGGCAAAAACACATTAATTGAATATGACTTATTCCAAGACTCAGTCAACTTAAGCACTGAATACTCAATTTGTCTAGTATTGGTTTGATTTTTTTTCTTTTCTGAATCATGGGTATAAAAGGAAATTAAGAAATATCTGATTCCAAACATTGGTGATTTACCCCAGTGAAGGATTAGGACAATTCAAACAGCAAATTTGGCCTTTGATTTCAGTGTGGATATGATGGAGGCAGCAACATTCAAGGTTATCCGGAGGCCCGTTCGTCTCCAGCATTTGCCTTTGCTATTTGTCAGCTTTTTTTGCACTCTCAGTATCTGTCTACAACAAGACTTTCTAAAACCAGGCTGGCCTTGTGGACTCAATTTTTCAGAGCTTTCACAGAAGTCCATTCCCTAAGAACTCCCATGCAACTACCTTAGGGGGACTGAAAATGTAACTTGGACCTTACCTGAATGACATTATCTTACTTTTTTCTCACCCCGTAAAAGTAATCATTGTCTAGGGATGCTGGCTCCTCTACCCCTCTCCAGATAGTCATGCCAAGTGACCTCTCTGAATCAACATAAGAAATGACCTAAACACTGGCTTTATGCAGCCCTATATTTTCATGGGCAACAAGGTGGCGGAAATGAGTAATGTAGCAATTAAATGGGCAGATAATTTTTTCAGCCATCTGTTGTGCATATGCCTAGCAGATCATCACTGTCTTGGACCTTGCAGTTTTGTACAGATGGTATTTTCCAGAGACAGAGAGGGCCTAAAATGAGTCAGTGCAAAGATCAGACTTAATATGAGAGATAATAGATAATTGCCTGTCTCACCATGTTTTAAAAATCATTTGTCTTGTAATCAGCCACTTTGAGCTTGCAATTTGAAGGTTTCCAGTTGTTAATTTGGACTTGCTGCTATGTGACTCTTATCTCATGCCACATCGAACTTAAGGAGAAAAATAAGGAGACTGCTGTTTAAGACTTTAATTTTATTAACAATGTTCGCTAAGATTATCCATTGCCTCGGCAGTAAGAGTTTAACTTTTATATTTTTTGGTTCATTCAATAAGTGATGTTTTCAGTAGCTAAAAAACATATATCCCACATTCTTAGTCCTGCTAAGAAAAAAGATATGAACTAATCACAGAAAAATGTACTGCAAATAAAACCCAGAACTGTTTTCTTCTTCAAGGTACCAGGGTATATGACATCCCAACTTTGATCATGAACTTGGCTCTTTCAGATAAAAATGAAGATAAAATACATTTATCAAAGAACCCAGGTTACAGAAAAGGCCCTACTGAAGTGGGAGTGAAGATTGATGAGTAAATGCTTGCTACAGAGGGATACCCCAGACTTCAAAAGAGTGTATGTTCTGGGAGAAAAAAAAATAGGTATATTTTAGAGGATAAATCCCTAATTCCACAGGATTTCCAGAAAAGGATACATGGAAGTATCAGTAGGCATAATAGTCTGGAACTCTGTCCCTATTTCTTCTTGAGAGAAAGCTGTACAAGTTCAGAAGAATACAAAAACTCAGAATAGCAGTGCATGTTTGTAGAATGACAGAATTATGAACCAGAAAAAATAAAAGTATTGAAATCATCAACAATGACTTTGGGATGAAGGTAGGTTGTGAATGAGATTTGAAAGGTTTTCAAGTGCATCAGTTGGCAGTGTGGAGTAAACAGAGAGAGAAGCAGACCAGGAGATGTTCTCCACAGCCATCTGGGATTCTCCCGCTTCACAGCCATCATATTTTACTGAAGTTGTTAAAAATCTGGCTACCTGCAAAACCATAAACTCTATGAGGACAGATACAATGACAAAGTTATTTGCTTTGATAGTACTAGCAGAACGCCTTAATGTTTTTCGACTAAATAGAGGTACAAATATTTACTTTGCTTTAAAAGTCCTCAGCACACTGATCATGTAATGTTATTTCACAGTTGGCTGTCTGCTCTCTTTGCCATACTTAAGTTGACACCTACACCATCATGAAACCAAGCCCTGGCTCTGAGTCTCTAAGTCTCTAATTCCAAATGATTTGGCCCCTAGATTTGAGCTGAGACATCTTACCCAGTGATTACTGATCACCTTTATCTACTAAACTACTTAGCACTTAAAATATTTCATTCATTATTCCTTCCTTAGCTAAGCTACTCGTAGATTTCTTTTTCCAAAATAATCCTTATGCTTCAATTTTATTCCATTTTATTAAATAAATATTTGATGATGATGATGATGATGATGTTAGCCAGGGACACTTCTAAGCACTTTGGAGATACCTGTTTAATCCTCACTATGTACTCCTATGTAATCCTCCTCAGTACTATGGAACAGGTAGTGTTATTATCGTCAGGTTAAGATGAGGCAACTGAGATAGAGAAGGCTTAAGTAATACATCCAGACAATCTGCTAGGAAGAAGTGGGTACCACCTGAATTTGAACCCAAGCATTCTGGGTCCAAAGATCATGCTCTTCAATATTATGGCATACCTTTCTCCAAGGCACCTTAACGAGTGTTGACTACACTTGAAGTCATCATGAAAGGGCCCTTTCATCTCCAGTATTTGTTTTTGCTATCTGTCCAACTTTTATGCTCCCTTGATATCTGTCTAGAACAAGACTTTCCAACACGGGCTGGCCCAGAATGTGGACTGAATTTTCCTGAGCTTTGATTGTGGTCCATTCTTAATGAGCTCCCAAGCAGCTACCTTAGGGAGGCTGAAAATGTAACTTGGACCTTACCTGAATGACATCATTTTACTTATTTGACACTCCCCAAATGCAACCTGTCGGGAATTCAAGAAACTGTGCCAATTGTCAAGACAGATGCTAAGATTGGATGGAAATAGACCTTGAAATTAAGATGTTTACTATGTGGAGAAAAGACTTGAATATAATAAGCAAAACACACTGCAGAAGTTGTTGGATAATTTTTAACATAAGAAGAAGGATCAGAACCAAGACTATCTCCTAGAGTCCTTGCAGAGCCTTTCCCACTCACTAAAAAATAGGAACTGAAATTTGGCAAAGGATTGTGATCTATTTATCTACCGGGTGACTTGCCCAACCCCTAAACTTCCTTCAAGGCCACTTAAAGACTTTCTGAAAAGTTACCTACTACCAATCTTATACCCACTATAGTTGGTCTCTTATTCTGAAATTCCTGAGTATTCATAGCTTGAGACTGACCTACTCAATTACAAACATAATCAAATATTAACTTAGAAATATATTTTAGATGGTTAAAGTATATGTTATATCATCCTAAGAAAAATCATAAACACTACAGAAACAACTACCATAAAAATATCTCAAAGTTCTTGAAATTCTCACTAGAGTGCAGAGCAGACATAGGTACTCAATAAATAATGAATGACTGAACAAATAAAGGAATAAAGGATAATTTCTGCTTTGATTTTTACATAATGCCTGGAGCTTACGAGGAAAGTGAGAGAGAGAACAGAATAGAAGGCATATTGGCTTCTGATTTTATTAAAATGTTGCATCAGATAGAAGATGGAGTTCCCCCAGAATAAAGACCAGGAGCACAGGAAAACAGCACTGTCTTGGCAGGAGAAAAAAAAAAAAAAAACACCCCTCCCAACCCAACACACAATGCCCCTACATGCTCATGTATTTGGAGGTAATAGTCAATTTACTGGCACACAATGCAGGTCCTTTCTGGAAATGATTATACTCACAGATCCACTTTTAGTCCAAGGTGTTACAAAATGAGAGGGAGGCCATCCAATTCTTACTTTCCCTCTGTGATGAACTGTTAAAAAGTGATACAAGAGGATAAAAGATAGTCTGGAAGGGAAAGAGACAGAAGAGTAGGCTGTAGGAGACCAAATAAAAAGTTCAAAGTGGAAGCACTGCAAAGTAACACTTCATCATTCCCAATTTTACTCCTGGGCGTCTGCTATCTGGAGTGTTGTCCTGACCTATGAGAGGCCGGCTCCAAAAAGTTCAGTGTATTCCTGTAAAGTCTTTGGACCCAGACTCAAGTTCAAGAATGCACAAATGATGCCTCCAAGCATTATGTTATGATTGAAAAGTTTCACTGACCTGTCCTGATGAAAGTATCAACTGACCTTGAACGTTTACCTGGTCTCAGTGAACAGGTCTAGGAGTTAAGAAGAAAGACATCAGACATCATAGTGCAAAACAATGTAGGGTAAGCAAAGGGCAGAAGCTGAAGGCTTATCAACTGCATATTCTTTTAGGTGGCTCTTTCTAAAAAGAATTCTAGGACATCCCTATCCACAGCTGCCATTATCCACTTGACTATGTAGTCACCATAAAAATTTAAGTATTTTGTGGAGAGGAGTACCTCTCCATCTGTGAATGCTACCAAAGGTAGAGCTACCAGCTCAGCAAGTAAGCCAAGCCTACTCACTCTGAGACTTCATTATTATTCTTATTGCTACAGGACACATTCCCTGGAACTTTTCACTTTCTCCTGGGCTTATTTGCCTAGCCTAATCCTTCAAAATTCTGAGGGGCATCTGTGTAGTCTGAACTCCCAGTTTATAGATTATCTTTCTCTTAACCTGACACCTAAACCCCAGGCTTCTATATTTAATCAACTATTGAACATTCATTTTGTTTTTTATTTGATACCTTAAACCTATGATGACCAAAATGTAAATCTTGATTTCAACTCACCCCTGGAAACCCATTTCTTCTCCATTTTCTATGTCTCAGTAAATGGCAGAAATACTCACCAAATTGATAAAGGCTAAAACCTATGAGCCATTTTTAATTTCTCATGTTCTTACCTCCCACATTCCATCTGCCAGTCCTGTTGACTATATCCCTTAATACTGTAAATCCCAATTTTTCCTTTTTTTCTCAATCCACACTACTACAGTCTTAGTCCAGTCACTATCATCTCTCACTCGCAATATGCCAAAAACTGGCGAACTCGTTTTTCAGCTAATATCATGTTATAAAGCCAATCAGATTCACTAGCTTGGTGGCCAAAATAAAACCAAAAGTAAATTATTGTATTTGCTTGTAAAATCATTGTATATATAATAATACCATCAGCCTCCAGGTAGAGGAAATAATGATTATGTAAAGGCAGCTGTAATCATCTATATTTTATTAAATTTTACAATGATTTTATTTTCCAAGTGAGACTTTAACATGTTACTGGTTAAGATTCAATGTGTGTCATGCCAACACCCAAGTAACCGCCATAGTCAACCACCTAAGCAACTGCAAATAGCCTTCTAACTGGTTTCAAATTTCTACTTTTGCTCCACTGAACTCTGTTATCCACAAGGCTATTAGAATGAAGTTTTTAGGATGCAGATCAGATTTATGAGTCTTGTATTTAAAATCCAGTGTGAAGATATCTCCTTATTCTCTGTTTTCTTTTAAATAATAATCTCTTCCACCAAGTTTTAAGGGTACATGATTGCCACTTTTGTTCTAAGGAGGTAAAGCCACATGACTAAGTTTGGGCTAAGCATGTGAGCAGAACTTATCTGTGTGCGACTTCCAAGTGATTTCTAAATGCAAAGCCACTAATTCCAAACTCCTTTTTTCCTCCTTTCTATGGGGTGAAATACAGATATGATGTTGATGAGCCAGAAGAGATCTTGCCTGTCTTATTCTCATCTGAAAAATAATGACACTTAGTAGTCACTCAAGTATTTTTTAAGTGAATGAAAGATGGAGGAACAGTGCAAGATAACCTACACATGCTCTTGGTACAAAGAGTTCTTAGATGTCTGATAGTAAATAATATAGTATGTCTACTAAAAAGGATTCTGCAAAAATTATGAAAAAGAGAAAAGGCAATATAGTCAAACTTAATAACAAAATGTCATAACTGACCATCTGGTAATTATTAAATACATAAAAAGCAATAATCAGGAAGTTTAAGTCAATGACCCATGCCTAGATGTGCCACAAAAGTATGAAGGTCAAGAACAAAGCATAACTGAATCAAGGACGCATAGTCAAATGAGAATTCATATTTATAACTCAACAAAATCAAAAAGAGAAGAAAGATCAAAATAATTTAATACATTTGCAGGGCATTAATGAGCCCAAGTACCTTGCCTAGAGTAACAAAGAAGAGAGTATTTTATTTGTCTTACTCTTTTTAAGAAGAGGGGGTGTATTATCTTACCTAGTTGTACTGTTAGAAAATTGTCAGAATTTAGGCAAAGGTGGGCCCAAAAGTTAAAATGATGTCATCAGTGGACTGTTGTTTTCTGTTTTTTATTTTACACTAAATTTAGAATTATAGCAAATATATTAAGGCTTACAAAAGAGTCCCTATATGCCCCTCATGAAGATTCCCCTTTTGTTAACATTTTACATAAGCGTAGGACAATGATCAAAACCCAGGACATTCTATAGCTGTTCAATTTTTCTTTCTTGATATAGACACTTTGAAGATTACTGATTAGTTATTTTGTAGAATGTCTCTCAGTTTGGGTCTCTCTGGTTTTTGTGTCAAGATTGGAAGGAAGTTCTGCATTGCTGGCAATAATAGCACAGAAATCATGTCATTTCTTTCTCAAAGAATCTTATCACGGGATTAATGGTGCATATACGTCTTATTACACTTGACTAATGTGGCATACGCTGGCTTTCTCCACTACAAATTTACTATTTTTCCCTATGTAGGTAATAAATACTTTGGAGGAGATCATTTAAGACTATGCAAGTTCTTTTTCTCCCTCAAACTTCTACCCACTAATTTTAGTGAGATAGAGAATTTTAAGTACGAAAAAGTCCTATTTTAGTACTGCTACATGAAAACTCCTCATCCAAAGTTTCTTGAAAAAGAATTTTAAGAAATTCATAGTTATACCAAAATATCAGTTAAAATTATAGTAGTGTTTAACTATTGCATTTGCTTCAAATGCTTTATGCTAAGGGTCCTTATGCTTTTCAAGGTCATGGAACCTCTTGAGAATCTGGTGAAAGAAAAGAGTTTATTCTTTCTAGAAAAATGCAAATGGCTCATGCTGAGGATTTGAGGAATTCATAAACCACCAAAGTTCATCTTGGATTCCTGCAGGGTCTCTAGCCAAAGCACCCCTTTAATACCAAAGAGTAGCTGTAAATCAATTTGCTTTTCATAGGCCCATCTATATGCCCATCATTGATGATGTTTTTTCCTTAGTTTATTACAGAAGGAAAGAAGGAAGCAAGGAAGGCAATAAGGAAGGAAGGAAGGAAATAAGTGAGGAAGGAAGGAAATAAGTGAGGAAGGAAGGAAATAAGGAAGGAAGGAAATAAGGGAGGAAATAAGGAAAGAAGGGGGGAAAAAAGGAAAGAAGGGAGGAAGAAAGGAAAGGGGAAGGGGGAAGAGGAGGGGGAAGCAGATGGGGGGAAGATGGAAGGAGGGAAAGAGAAAGAAAATCTCATATTATCCCGTGTCCCTATTATTTCTCTTACCCAGAATAGAAAAAAAATAGTGTGCCAAAGTAGGTCAATTCCACTTAATTTTTTTCCTAGGCGCTTTTCAAATTGGATCTTGAGTGTACTCAACCTATTCATCTTGCCCCATTCAGCTTTCTTTCCATCCAGCTTATTCCCATAGTGAGCACGTTGTTCCCCCAAAGCCTTCATGTTTCTTTTAAATCTATGTTCAGAGAACTTGTGCACAAGAACAAGAACTATATTCTTCTAATTAAAAAGTAGAAAATAACTAGAACGTTTTAACAACTGCTTTTAAAAATAAATTCTTACCAGGATCCTAAGGTCTCTGTTACTACCTCCCACATACTTTATTAAAAACCTAAAAACAAAAAGAATTGCCAATATTTGAGGATCTTTTTGTTTCCCTGAAGCAGTTTATCTTTCGAAGTAATTGACCCCATCTCATGAAATTTTTGCAGCAAATATGTACTATGTTTAGTTACTGTTGTGAAATTTCTATTTTTGCAATATGTTGTGATGCTGAGTGTTAGTCAAATGAATTTTATTTGAAAATTAAAAGCAAATTTCATAGGCTACTTGCTTTGCAGCTCAAGAATCTGGGTCAGTCAGTCAGAAAAATATGAGGTTTTTTTCCACGGCTTTGAGGTAAACACTATGGCTTTCCTAGAAGGACACTGCCCCTACCACCTAAGAGAGTTCTGGATATTTATTACAACCATTTCTTTATCCTCAGGAGTCTTAACCATTGTTCTAGAAAATCTTGAGGCAAGTCTACTACTTTAATCTTTTAAATAGTATAATTTGGACTCTTCTAACGAAACCTAATTCAAATGAGTCCATCTGCTGAGCCCAAAATACGAGTTTTTCATAAAATGCAGATGCAATAACAGACTCAAAGCATAAGAGACATTTATACAACTCATTAAGCAACAATCAACCCCTTTCTTTTGTAAAAAGAGAAACAAAGTTATCATCTTCTAACCAATACAATAAGTCCTACTAGTTTAAACTTTGATGTTGCCATATGAAGCATTTTTTCTGTTACGTTCAAAACCATGGAGAACATTCTGATAATAAGACCTTTCTTTATGACCTCCTTTGATTTCCTGCGTTAATACTGGGAAATAATGAAGGAAACTTTTGAAGTTTAAGCTCCCCATTAATCAATGGGACATTTTAATTCATTGGATTTCTTTATAAGAAACACAAAAACAAATCTTCTCCAAGAAATGTAGCAAAGCAATGTCCTCAAAAGGAAAATCTAACATCTGATTTTTAGTGATAGGCATTTGGACATACACAGCTAGATAATGTAGTACCTATTTCTCTACTCAGTAATTTTGCTAACTCTTCTATTAATTTAAATTACATGACATTTACGGGTTCATGAACTACACATACCTTTAGCCACTTGATTTCCGAGGTGGTTTTTCAGTATCCTGAGGAAATTATTTACTCTTGAGAAAAAACAAGAAAATAATATCTAGGCTCTAATATCACCCCCATTTCAAAGTCACATAGATTTGTTTTGACTCACACTTAGCATTTTACTTTTCAAATTAAACAACTATTTCTTTTCATCATGAGAGATGGAAATTTTAAAAATTAGAAAATTTTTACATAATAGATGAAAGCACATTGGGAGTGCAGAGCATCTGTTGTAATCCTGTACAAAAGACTACAATTCTGAGGTGGTTAGCAGCATTCATTTTTTCGTTTTGGTTTTGTTTTGTTTTGTTTTTTACTTTTGTCTTTAAAAATGACATCAAAGAGCATATCACATGCCTGAGTTTAGAGCTGGGGTTTTGGAGATCCTGTTCTCAAAGCAGAACAAAAGAAAAAACTATTAAATTACAACGATCTGTTGACTCTGTGGTCTAGTTTATTGGCATTGAAAAGAGAATTTTAAATGGTATAATTCTTAAGAAGCCCATTGCAATTTACTAGGAATTTTCTAAATATGCATTTCTACCTATATGCTATATATATAAAAAAATTAGAGGTTCTAGAAGGCCAAATTGTCACTATCATTTTAACTTAATCAGGGTGTGATAAAGATAATACATAAGAGGAGTTAAGAGATTGTACTACTGATTGTTTAGCCATGAAAATAGATTTTATTTTCTTTAGATGTCCCTATTCTAGTCTATAAAATAAGAGAGTTAGAGGTGATTTCTCAGGGACTTTTCTTTTTTTTTTAAATATATATTTTATTGCATTTTAGGTTTTGGGGTACATGTGAAGAACATGCAAGATTGTTGCATAGGTACATACTTGGTGATGTGGTTTGCTGCCTTCCTCCCCATCACGTATATCTGGCATTTCTCCTCATGTTATCCCTCCCCTAGCTCCCCACCACAGACCCCAGTGTGTGATTCTCCCATCCCTGTGTCCATGTGTTCTCACTGTTCAACACCCACCTATGAGTGAGAACATGCGATGTTTGATTTTCTGTTCTTGTGTCAGTTTGCTGAGAATGATGGTTTCCAGTTTCATCCATGTCCCTACAAAGGACACTAACTCATTGTTTGTTTTATGGCTGCATAGTATTCCATGGTGTACATCTGCCACATTTTCCCTGTCCAGTCTATCGTCGATGGGCATTTGGGTTGGTTCCAAGTCTTTGCTATTGTAAACAGAGCTGCAATGAACCTTAGTGTGCATGTGTCCTCATAATAGAACGATTTATAATCCTTTGGATATATACCCAGTAATGGGATTGCCGGGTCAAATGGAATTTCTATTTCTAGGTCCCTGAGGAATCGCCACACTGTCTTCCATAATGGTTGAACTAATTTACACTCCCACCAACAGTGCAAAAGTGTTCCTTTTTTTCCACATCCTCTTGAGCATCTTTTATCTCCAGATTTTTTAGTGATCACCATTCTAACTGGCGTCAGATGGTATCTCGATGTAGTTCTGATTTGCATTTCTCTAATGACCAGTGATGATGAGCATTTTTTCATATGTTTGTTGGCCTCATATATGTCTTCTGTTTTGTTTTGTTTTTTTTGAGATGGAGTTTCGCTCTTGTTACCCAGGCTGGAGTGCAATGGCGCGATCTCAGCTCACTGCAACCTCCGCCTCCTGGGTTCAGGCAGTTCTCCTGCCTCAGCCTCCCGAGTAGCTGGTACTACAGGCACGCGCCACCATGCCCAGCTAATGTTTTGTATTTTTAGTAGAGACAGGGTTTCACCATGTTGACCAGCATGGTCTCGATCCCTTGACCTCGTGATCCACCCGCCTCGGCCTCCCAAAGTGCTGGGATTACAGGCGTGAGCCACCGCGCCCGGCGGCCTCATATATGTCTTCTTTTGTAAAGTATCTGTTCATATCCTTCACCCACTTTTGAATGGGCTTGTTTTTTTCTTGTAAATCTGTTTTAGTTCTTTGTATATTCTGGATATTAGCCCCTTGTGAGATGGGTAAATTGCAAAAAATTTTTCCCATTCTATTGGTTGCTGATTCACTCTAATGATTGTTTTTTTTGCTGTGCAGAAGCTCTGGAGTTTAATTAGGTCCCATTTGTCTATTTTGGCTTTTGTTCCCAATGATTTTGGTGTTTTAGTTATGAAGTCCTTGCCTATGCCTATGTCCTGGATGGTTTTGCCTAGGTTTTCTTCTAGGGTTTTTATGATGTTAGGTCTTATGTTTAAGTCTTTAATCCATCTGGAGTTAATTTTAGTGTAAGGTGTCAGGAAGGGGTCATTTCTGCTTTCTGCACATGGCTAGCCAGTTTTCCCAACACCATTTATTAAACAGGGAATCCTTTCTCCATTGCTTGTTTTTGTGAGGTTTGTCAAAGGTTAGATGGTTGTAGATGTGTGGCATTGCCTCCGAGTCCTCTGTTCTGTTCCATTGGTCTATATTTCTGTTTTGGTACCAGTATCGTGCTGCTTTGATTGCTGTAGCCTTGTAGTATACTTTGAAGTCAGGTAGTGTGATGCCTCCAGCTTTGTTCTTTTTGCTTAGAATTGACTTGGCTATGCGGGCTCTCTTTTGGTTCCATATGAAGTTTAAGGTGTTTTTTTCCAGTTCGGTGAAGAAGGTCATTGGCAGCTTGATGGGAATAGCGTTAAATCCATAAATTCTTTTGGGCAGTATGGCCATTTTCACGATATTGATTCTTCCTAACCATGAGCATGGAATGTTTCTCCATTTGTCTGTGTCCTCTCTTATTTCATTAAGCAGTGGTTTGTAGTTCTCCTTGAAGAGGTCCTTTACAGTATTTGTTGGTTGTATTCATAGGTATTTTATTCTCTTTGTAGCAATTGTGAATGGCAGTTCATTCTTGATTTGGTTCCCTTTAAGTCTGTTATTGGTGTATAGGAATGCTTGTGATTTTTGCACATTGATTTTGTATCCTGAAAAGTCTCAGGTACTTTCCTGATGTATAGTTGCTTGAATTCTATCACTGTTTCTAACGTGAGTATAAGAAGTTTAAAGAGGGCTCTCCTTTTTGCAATTTCATAGTAAAGCCCTATAATGTACCAAATAGCTACTTATCAACACAATTTTTCTTCATTCCAATGCCCTCTGACATATTTTATTCATATCTCCCATGGAGATATTTATAACCCATCCTATATTCACACAAAGTAAAAGGAAAATTTTATCAGGCTCTATGCTTAATAGCTTAGCATAGGAAAACCACAGTTGCCTCTCCCATAGACCTTAGAAAAAGTGTAATTAGACTTAAAATAGTCTACAGACCTTGGTATGTGCATCAAGTCTTCCCTTCACCCTGGCAAGCTTTATAAGCAGAACTTTTGATAGACTCTGTAGAAGTGACTGCTGAAACCAATTAATACCAGACAATAGAAAATATTAACTGAGCTTGCATAATACAGATAGCATTTGGCCAGACCCTATGGAGAGATTCCAAACAAATATTACAAGATCTGCTGGTTTCCTTCAAAGAGCTCATTGTGCATTTAGAGGAATTGGGATTTGAAGAACGAGAAGGGAAAGTCACTTTTCTTCTTCCAGTCTTTAGTGCTCTCAGATATACCACCATCTACTTAATTCCATCAACTAATAGTATACTTGGACAGTACAGACATATTTTAACATTGTAATAATTTAAACTCTTACACTAGTCCAAATATAGCTTAATAAAACTACATAACTTGATTTAGTGTTTTAATAGATAAAAGAAATATCATAAACCAGTGTGGCAAATATGACTTGCACAACCAATGGACTTAAGAGAACTAGATAGCTATTGAGAGGAAATCAATGTGAAATCAATGTAGGTCTTTATCATATATTGAAATAACTTTTATGTGGATTAAAAGGTTAATTCTAAAACTCTTACATAGCAAACATAAAATGTTCTTGAACCTAATTTGACTTCTGCATAGGAAATGATTATGATGCTTACAAACAATGAAAAATTCACAATAGAAAAGATAAATGTAACCACATAAAAAATTCAAATTTTGTGTGTCGAACTGATCAAAATTAGAAGGCAGATCATCAATTATAAGAAAGTATTCACAAAAAGAAATGACAATTAAAATATCATTCCCATATAAAGGCCCACAGAAATTATAGAGCCATAAGCAGACAATGCACACAAAAAATGCAATACTGTTAGAACTGTCAGATTAGCAGGGTTTTTTTTCCTGTGATAACATTAAATGTTAGAAATAATGCGACAGAACCAGCAAACTCCTAGTTTGTTGTTTGGAATTTCAAAGAAAAAATATATATATATATGTATATATATATTTAGCAATATGTTGTTATGTTGTTTTATAAAACATAAGATATGCACACACACACACACACACATTTTTTTTTTCTTATTTTTGATGCAGATTCTCACTCTGAAGCCCAATCTGGAGTGTAGTGGTGAGATCTCAGCGCACTGCAAGCTCCTCATCCCAGGCTCAAGCGATTCTCATGCCTCAGCCCCCTAAGTAGCTGGAACTACAGGTGCATGCCACCACACCAGGCTACTTTTTGGATTTTAGTGGTGACGGGGTTTCACCACATTGCCCAGGGTGGTCTCCAGCTTGTGAGTTCAGGCAATCCACCCACCTCAGCTTCCCAAAGTGCCATTGTGGGCCACCATGCCTGGCCAGAGTATAAAATTTCTAAAAAGATACATGGCAATGTATTTCAAGTGCCCTAAAAATTCTCATACAAGAAAAAACAAACAAACCCATTCAAAAGTGGGTGAAGGATATGAACAGACATTGTTCAAAAGAAGACATATATGAGGCCAACAAACATATGAAAAAATGCTCATCATCACTGGTCATTAGAGAAATGCAAATCAAAACCACATTGAGATACCATCTCACAGCAGTTAGAATGACAATCATTAAAAAATCTGGAGACAACAGATGCTGGAGAGGATGTGGAGAATTAGGAACACTTTTACACTGTTAGTGGGAGTGTAAATTAGTTCAACCATTGTGGAAGACAGTGTGGCGATTCCTCAAGGACCTAGAAATAGAAATTCCATTTGACCCAGTAATCCCATTACTGGGTATATATCCAAAGGATTATAAGCACACATGCACACGAATGTTCATTGCAGCACTGTTTACATTATAATTCGTCTTATTATTTTGGTAGTATAGGAAAACTTTATTATAATGTTAGCTGGAAAACTAACATGGAGATTGTATAGGTAATGAACTTAGCTATATGTTATGTTGTTTTATAAAACATAGATAATTCTTAAAANAAAAAAAAAAAAAAAAAAAACCCTATAGCACTGACAGAGTCTGTCATTGGTTGGTGGGACTATGAACATACTTTCTGTATATTCTGTTTTTGTTTTGGTTTTTGTTTTACTTTTTATATATTCAATTAGCATGTAGAATTTTAAATAAAAAATTAACTTTTAAACTATTTTAAGGAATAAAACATCAAAAGGCTGAAATAAGATTTATATGAATAAAGTCTACAATAAAAGTCTACTTTTTCCAAATTGCTAATAAGTAAAATTATCTATGATGGTCCCTATTAATACCAAAGGTAGCATTTGAACAAATTTTATTCCATGGTAAATTACTATAATGTCCATTGTAATTCAAGCTAACTGACATAGCCTTCCCTAGGAGAAAAGCTTAAAGAAGTGCAGCCAGTTGGTTAAGCACAAACTCTGAAGCCAAGCTCCTTGGGTTAAGATTCTAGCCCCATTATCTACTAAGTCTCTCAAACTCAGTTTCCTCATAGGTAAAGTAGAGCAAATAATAGTACTCACAACACTGAATTCTTACAAGAATTGAATGAGTTAATATGTTTCATATGCTTAAAACAAAGCCTAAAACACAATTAACACTCAACAAATAGTTGCTATGCTTATCATCACTGAAGCTTCCTCACAATACCAGTTTGAGTTCATTAGATACCTCAAAATGTATATATCAAAAGGATATAATAGGAATGCATATGTAAAAATCTGTTTTTTTTTTTTCATTGCTGTGACAGCTGAGCACTTCTAAGGTAGGTTACAAAAATTACCCTCATTAACACTTTAAAAGAAAAGTACAAATGGGGACCCACATCTCATATGTCTACATGCTTTAAAAGCTAATGAATCATTAAATTAACAAAAATTCTATCCTCCTTGTTTGATAAATATACTTCATGATGACCTAGAAGGCCATGTTCAAATTTAAACTTCTCACAATCCTTAGAATTCAGCATCTGTGAATAACTGAAAGAGGAGAACCCTGACACTGCTACCACCAACACCAATACCAACACATACATGCAAGGCATAGACAGAATTCTATCAGATAAATTCAACAAACAGAATGAAATAAAGTGAGTCCAGTAGAAATACTGGAGTTGAAATATGCAATTGATATACTGAAGAATACATCAAAGCCTTTTAATAGCAGAATTGATAAAGCACAAGAAAGGATTAGTAAGCTTGAAGACAGGCTACTTGGAAATACAGTTAGAGGAGACAAAAGAAAAAAGAATAAAAAACAATGAAGCACAACAAGAAGATCTTGAAAATACCTCAAAAAGGCATATCTAAGAGTTATTGGCCTTACAGAGGAGGTAGAGCAAGTGATAGGGGCAGAAAGTTTATTCAAAGGGATAACAGAGAACTTCCTAAATCTAAAGAAAGATATCAACATTCAAGTACAAGAAGGATATAGAACACCAAGCAGATTTAACCCAAAGATGATTATCTCAAGTCATTTAATAATAAAACTCCCAGGCCAGGCATGCTGGCTCACCCCTATAATCCCAG
Source organism: Cebus imitator (assembly GCF_001604975.1). NCBI lineage: Eukaryota > Metazoa > Chordata > Mammalia > Primates > Cebidae > Cebus > Cebus imitator. Next base: position 918,214 of record NW_016107332.1, read on the forward strand.
AACTTTGGGAGGCTGAGGCGGGTGGATCATGAGGTCAAGAGTTCAAGACCATCCTGGTCAACATGGTGAAACCCCGTCTCCACTAAAAATACAAAAATTAGCTGGGCATGGTGGCACAGCCTGTAGTCCCAGCTACTCGGGAGGCTGAGGCAGGAGAATTGCTTGAACCCAGGAGGCGGAGGTTGCGGTGAGCAGAGATAATACCATTGCACTCCAGCCTGGGTAACAAGAGTGAAACTCCATCTCAAATAATAATAATAATAATAATGATAATAATAATAATAATAACTCCCAAAGGTCAAGGATAAAGAAAAGATCCTAAACGCAGGAAGAGAAAAAAAAAATTACATACAATAGAGTTCCAATATGTCTGGCAGCAGACTTTTCAGTGGAAACTTTTAGGCCAGGAGAGAGTGGTATGACATATTTAAAGTGATGAAGGAAAAAACTTTTACCTAGATTAATATATCTGAAGAAAATATCCTTAAATCATGAAAGAGAAATAATATATATTCCAGACAAACAAAAGCTGAGGGATTTCATCAACACCAGACCTGTCCTACAAGAAGCTAAAGGCAATAGTCAAATCAGAAAGAAAAGGATATTAATGAGAAATAAGAAATTATCTGAAGTTATAAAACTCACTATTAATAAGTACACAGAAAAATACATATTATAACATTGCAACTTTAGTGTGTGACTCTTAAGCAGAAAGAGCCAATCAAAAATGATAACTACAGTGACTTCTCAAACATTACATGGTACAATAAGACATTTAAAAAATGTTAAAAAGTGGGGCAAAGTTAAGGTATAGAGTTTTTTCGTTTTCATTTTGCTTGTTTGTTTATGCAAGCAGTATCAAGTTGTTATCAGAATAAAATAACAGGTTAATAATATGACAGTATTTGCAAGCCTCATGGTAATCTCAAATCAAAAAACTGATAATACAGAAAAAATAAAGAGCAAGAAATTAAATTATATCAGATAAAATCACTTCCACTAGAAGGAAGATAGGAAGGAAGGAAAATAAGACCAGAAAACAACTAACAAAATGGCAGGAGTAAGTCCTTACATATCAATATTATCATTCAATATAAATTGACTAAACTCTCCAATGAAAAGATATAGAGTGGCTGAATGAATTGAAAAAAAAGACCCAATCATCTGTCACCTACAAGAAACACATTTCACTGTATACATACATAGTCTGAAAAGAAAAAGATGGAAAAAAATATTCTATGCCAATGAAAACCAAAAAAGAAGTAGTAACTGTATCAGACAAAATAAATTTCAAGACAAAAACTATAAAAAGAGACAAGTAAGGTCACTATATAATGATAAGGGGATCAATTCAACAACAGGATATAACAATTGTAAATATATATGCACTCAACACTGGAGCACACAGATATATGAAAGGAAAGATTATTAGAGCTAAAGAGAGATGTAGACCCCAACACAATAATAGCTAGAGTTTTCAACACTGTACTGTGAGCATTGGACAGATCTCCCAGACAGAACATCAACAAAGAAACATCAGACTTAATCTTCACTATAGAATTAATAGACCTAAGAGATATTTACAGAATATTTCATCAACAGCTCCAAAATACACATTCTGTTCCTCAGCACATGGATTGTTCTTAAGGACAAACCATATGTTAGATCACAAAACAAGTCTTAACCATTTAAAAAATGGAAATAATATCAAAGATCTTTGACCACAATGTAATAAAACTAGAAATCAGTAACAAGAATTTTGGAAACTATCCAAATACATGGAAATTAAACAGTGTGCTCCTGAATGACCAGTGGTTCAATGAAGAAATTAAGAAGGAAATTTTTAAATTTCTGGAAACAAATGATAATGGATATGCATACTAAAACCTATGAGAGACAGTAAAAGCAGCTAAAAGTCAAGTTCATAGCTATAAATGCCTACATCTAAAAAGAAGAAAATCTTCAAATAAACAAGTTGATGAGGCATCTTAAGGAACTAGAAAAGCAATAGCAAAGACAATTCAGTCAGTAGAAGAAAAGAAATAAAGATTAGAGCAAAAATAAATGATTTTGAAATGAAGAAAACAATACAAAAGATGAAACAAAAAGCTGCTTTTTGAAAATACAAAATTGACAAACATTTTACAAGGAAAAAAATGAGAAAACCCAAATAAATATAATCAGAAATGAAAAATGAGACATTACAATCTGATACTGCAGAAATTCCAAGGATCCTTGATGGCTACTATGGCCAACTATATGCCAACAAATTGAAAAAATCTATACGAAATAGATAAATTCCTAGACACATAAAACCTACCAGTATTGAACTATGAGGAAATTAAAAACCTGAACTGACCAATAACAAGAAATGAGATCAAAGCCATGATAAAATGTCTCCGAGCAAAGAAAACCCCAGGTTCTGACAGCTTCACTGCTGAATTCTCCAAAACATTTAAATAAGAGCCAATACCAAGATTACTCAAACTTTTCTTAGAGGAGGAAGAAATACTTCCAACCTCATTCTCCTGATTTAGATTATCCTAATACCAAAACCAAACAAAGTCACATAAAAAAAGCATACTATAGGCCAACATCACTGATTAATATTAATGCAAAAATCCTCAATAAAATACTAGAAAATTGAATCCAACAACACATTAAAAAGATCATTCATCATGTCTAAATAGGATTTATCCCTGAGATTCAAGGATGGTTCAACATATACGAATCAACTAATGTGATACCTCCTATCAATAGAATGAAGAACAAAAACCATGTGACCATTTCAATTGATGATGAATAAGCATTTGCTAAAATTCGACATTCCTTCATGACAAAAATCTCTCAAAAGATTAGGTATAGAAGGAACATACTTCAACATAATAAAAGCCACATACAATGGAATCATACCTAGAATACTGAATGGGGAAAAACTGAAAACCTTTCCTCTAGGATTGAGAACATGACAAAGATGCTCACTTTCACCACTGTTATAAAGGGTACCCAAACTGAAAATAACATGTCCTTGTTTGCAGATAATATGATTTTATATTTGGATAAATCTAAGAGCCAACCAAAAAGCTATTAGAACAGATGAACAAATTAAGTTGCAGAATAAAAAATCAACATACAAAAATCAGTAGCATTTCCATATGCCAACAACAAATAATCTGCAAAATAAATTAAAAAGTAATCTCGTTTACAACACTGACAAACAAAATTAAATATCTAGGAGTTAACCAGAGATGTGAAAAATCTCTAAAATGAACACTATAAAATATTGATTCAGGAACTGAAAGAAGACACACACAAAAATGGAACAAAATTTTCATGAATCAGAAGAATCAATATTGTTAAAATGTCTATACTACTGAGATGAAATGCAATCCCCAGCAAAATACCAATGACATTATTCACAGAAATAGAAAAAAATATCCTAAAATTTATATGGAATGTCAAAAAACCCAGGATAGCCAAAGAAATTCTGAGCAAAAGATAAATAAAATTTACTTTTAAATAATCACATTACCTGACTTCAAATTATGCTACAGAGCTATAGTAAGCAAAACAGCATAATACTTACAAAAAAATAAATCCATGCACCTACAGTGAACTCATTTAAAAAAAAAAAAAAGTTGCCAAGAACATATATTGGGGAAAGGAGAATGCTGGGAAAACTAGATATCTATATGCAAAGTAATGAAACTAGGCTCCTCTCTCTTGCCATATACAAATATAAAATCAAAATCAATCAAAGACTTAAATCTAAGACCTCAAACTATGAAACTACTACAAGAAAACATCAGGGAAACTCTTCAAGACACTAGAATGGGCAGAGATTTCTTAAGCAATACCCACAAGCCAGGAAACCAAAGTAAAATTGAACAAATGGGATCACATCAAGTTATAAAAACTTTCTACACAGCAAAAGAAACAATCAACAAAGTAAAGAGACAACCCACAGAATGGGAGAAAATATTTTCACACTACTCATCTGACAAGGGATTAGCCGGAATATATAAGGAGCTCAAATAACTGCACAGAAAAAATTCTAAAAATCTAATTTAAAAATGGGCAAAAGATCTGAATAGACATTTTTCAAAAAAAAGACATACAAATGGCAAATAGTCATATGTAAAGGTGCTCAACATCATTGATCATCAGATAAATGCAAATCAAAACTACAATGAGATATCATCTCACCCCAGTTAAAATGACTTTTATCCAAAAGTCATGCAATAACAAATGTTGATGAGGATGAGGAGAAAAGGGAACCCTTGCACACAGTTAGTAGAAATGTAAATTAACACAACCACTGTGAAGAACACTTTGGTGGTTTCTCAAAAAACTAAAAATAGGGCTATCATATGATCCAGCAATCTCACTCCTAGACATATACTCAAAAAAAGGAAATCAGTATATCAAAGAGAGACACCTGCACCCCCATGTTTATTACAACATTTTTCACATAGCCAAGATTTGGAAGCAACCTAAATGTCCATCAATAGATGAATGGATAAAGAAAATGTGGTGCATATACACAATGGGTTGCTCTTCAGCTATAAAAAAAAAATGAGATCCTATTACTTGCAACGATATGAATGGAACTGGAAGTCATTATGTTAAGTGAAATACGCCAGGCATAGAAAGATGAACTTTGCATGTTCTCAATTATTTGTGGGAGCCAAAAATTAAAATACGAACTCATGGAGATATGGAGTAGAAGGATGGCTACCAAAGATTGGGAAGGGTTGTAGGTGGGGGAAGTGGAGATGGTCAATTTGTACAAAAACAATAGTCAAAAAGAATGAGTCCTAATACTTGATGGCACAACAAGGTAACTATAGTAAAAAAAAATTTAATTGTACATTTAAAAAATAACGAAAAGAGTATAATTAAATTGTTTGTAAGACAAGGAATAAATGCTTAAGGTGATGAATATCCCACCTACCATGATGTGATTATTACACATTGCATTCCTTTATCAAATTATTTCATATAACCCATAAATATAGAGTATATTCAGATTATCCTAATACCAAATTATTTCATATAACCCATAAATATAGACTAGTAGTAGAGTATACTTACTCTGTACCCACAAACATTTTTTAAAAGAGCCAAATATTTGGATTATTGGCTTAATGGAGCAGGGTTCTCTGAGGCCTATTGTATGAAGGAGATGGTAAAAACAGCAGCAAGTGTGCCAATAGCTATCTGAAGACTCCACAGAATTTTTAATGCAGACCATGCAACTGCATGATAGAGTTGCCTTAGCTGTGAGAACTGATTGCACATATCTCTTCCAATTCTCTCTTCAATTATGTCAGGTTGGGAGCTTGAAATCTGCTGCAGAGGAAGTATTTACACAAAGAAAAGGAGCGAATGCTAAAAATTACAAATCATTCTCTTTTATTCTCCATTATTGGAGAGCTCGTTAATATTCATCACCACACCACTGTTGTCATGCCAGTAAGTTCCAAATCTGCCTCATAAGAAAGCTCACCATCTAGGAAGGTTTTCTAATTTCCTCACTATCAAAGATATATAGATATATTTTTGTAATTGAAATAATTTTAGTACTCTCCATTGGAAGATAACTACTTTTTCTTTAAAAGCATGAATTATTATTACTGAGGGACTTCCTTTGTTGAGGGTTTTAAAAATATTTAATAGAAATTTTTCAATATTTATATACAAAGTAGGGAGAATAGCATATGAGCTCATATGCTTTTAATAATTAAGACAGATATTGTTTTATTTATACCCCACTCACTACCCATTTCTTAATAATTTTGCAGTAAATTATATATCATTTATTGATATATGTCATCTCTGAAAGCTAAATACTTTTTCAGCATAACTAAATGTAATTATTACTCCTAAAAAATTCCTTCATATTATCAAAAATATTAGCAGTGTTTACATTTCTAATTGTCTTTAATGATTTATACAATTTGTTTAAGTCATTATTCAAATAAGGCTTGTATCTGAATTGATTTTTTTAAGATTTAATTTTTTAAAGATTTTTTAATCTAGCACTTTCTCTAACTTTTTGCAATTCAATTATTAAAAAACAACCAACCAGCCAGGCGCAGTGGTTCTCACCTGTAATCCCAGCACTTTTGAAAGCCGAGGTGGGCGGATCATCTGAAGCTGGGGGTGAGATCAGTCTGACCAACATGGAGAAACCCCATCTCTATTAAAAATACAAAATTAGCCAGCATGGTAGCGAATGCATGTAATCCCAGCTACTCCAGAGGCTGAGGTAGGAGAATCACTTGAACCTGGGAGGTAGAGGTTGCAGCAAGCCAAGATTGCGCCATTGCATTCCAGCCTGGGCAACAAGAGCAAACCTCCATCTAAAAAAAACAAAAACAAAACAAAAAACAAAAAACCCAGATCATTTGTCCTGTACAATTTTACCAGTCTGGATTTCTCTGATTGCAACTCCATAGTGCCATTTAATATGTTCCTCTGTCCCTTATAGTGCTTTTGAATTGGTGATGGTTAGCTCCAGAGAGTTGCTCATGTTCTGGTTTTATTTCTGAGGGATAGAAAAAGGGAAGATGGGCTAGATATGGAGGCTCATGCCTATAATCCTGGCACTTTGGGAGGCTGAGGTGGGAGGATCACTTGAGCCTAGGAGTTTGGGACCAGCCTAAGCAACAGAATGAGGCCTCATCTCTACAGGGAAAAAAAAAAAAAAAAAAAAGCCACATATAGTGGCATGCTCCTGTGATCCCAGCTACTTGGGAGGCTAAGGTGGCAGGATGACTTGAGCCTGGAAAGTCAAGGTTATAGTGATCAACGATTGCACCACTGTACTTCAGTCTGGACAAAAGAGCAAGACCTTGTCAGAGAGAGAGATAGACAGAGAGAGAGAGAGAGAGAGAGAGAGAGAGAGAGAGAGAAAGGGAAGGTGGGTCATAATGACTTACTTCACAGCGGACACTGTGGAGGTCTACAATGTCTGGCTGCCTTTCTTTGTGTGTGTGATTTTATTTGCCACTCACGATTATGACTGAGATTCATCAGTTTGGGGAGTTAGAAAATGGTAATATTCTATCATTTCTTTCTTATTTACTAATTGGAATCGTTTTATAAAGAGAAATTTTCTTTGTAAATTCTTTGGTCTTCCAATCATTTGTACCCAAGTCAGATACTTTATAAATTATGTTCAAATAAGTTTAAGGTCCATCTATGTCTTCACTATTCATTTGTACAGCTCATATAAGGAAGAAAGGATAAACAATTGCTTTTTTTTCTAATTTACCAATTTTTGAAAGTAATGAGCTAGTTTCCTGATAGTCTCCAAAAGTAACTAAATATTTTTAGTTATTATTAATTAATAGATTTAAACAAATATATGTTTCCATCCATTGCAGTTATTATTCTGGTTAACATAAAAAGTGTCCCATCTTTCAGTGGGTGACAATTCATGTGGGCTTCTGAATCCTTTAAGTGCAAAGGACTGTAGTCTCTAACAGCTTCCTTCTTTGTGGTATGACAGTTTGTTCCAGGTTTATCTTATAATTTCTAGCATCAACCGGAATCACTCTTTTCTCCAGGAAATTCTAATCCCCACTATGGGAAATGGTGTTTAGAGACTAAAATCTTGGCACCAGGAGTGTTCTATGCTTTTGATGTTTTGGCTGTTTCAGAGGGAAAAAAATATGGAAAACATACTTTTAAAGAAACATAAAATGCCTTTTGAGTTCATATTAATATTTTCAATTCATGGATATTACATCTGTATCTTCTTTCACCACACCATAAACCTTGCTTCTCAACACGAATATGACTCATCTCCTTTATCACACAATACACACAGTATCTCTGTATAATAATGTCAAACTACTACCAAAAATATAATTACTAAAAACAGATTTTAAAATTATTTCACTGCTATTTTTGTCCTGAAGAGTTATTCCACTAGAAAAGTACAAGTTACTGTGTTTTGAAGTCGCCTAGACTAGTTCCTCTGGGTGTGGTTATCCACCAACTGGAAAAACAATTCATATCATTTGTATGATTTTCTTCTTGATGTGAAGGGAATTTTGTTTAATTTTATATTTTATTTATGTACAATATTAACAGTGGTCCAAAGTCAAACACTTGAAGGACAATATATTCAAAGAAGGCTAAGTCCCACTCACAACCCCTCTACCCTATTCTCTTGTCTTCATCCAGCAGCACCAATTCTGCTTACCAAAAATGTCCCATGAGATACTCACATCCCATTTATTTTCTATTTGATGGCTTATTTTCCATTTTTAGTGTAAGCAACACAGTTATTGTTCCTTATAAAACTTTAACATATATATAATTTTCCTTTTTACTTTTTTTTATTTAACAATACATCCTGCATATCACTCCAGAGTAGCATATTCAGATTTTCTATATTTCTTCTTAGGATTACATAGTACTCCAGTAAGATAATAAACATGCTCATTCTGGCATGAAACATTTAAATTATTTTCCGTCTTTTCTTACCATAAAACACTGCAATTAACCACCTTATGCATACATCATTTTGTAGTTTTTTTATGGTATAGTAGGGATAAACCCCTAAAATTCAGATTTCTACAGATCCAAAAGTAAACATGTAATTTTGCTAAATATGGTCAAATTATTCTCCATAGTGGTTGCTGGTTGCACCATTACACATCAGCACTAGCCTTGCCAACAGAAAGTTTTTGAAATTGAGTGTTTAACAATCAGGTGGGAAACAGATGGCATCTCAGCAATGTTTTTATTTTGTATTCACCCTATTATGAGGAACTTTTCATGTAGTTTAGACATTTGCACTATTTTCTTTCAAATGTTCATATTTTAACTCATTTTTATAGTTACTTCTCTCCATATTCAGAAGCTTTTCATGTAGTTTAGATATTTGCACTATTTTCTTTCAAATGTTCATATTTTAACTCATTTTTATAGTTACTTCTCTCCATATTCAGAAGCTTTTTGTTTAATTGCAGTAGCTTTAGGGGTACATGTGGTTTTTAGTTACATGGATGAATTGTATAGTAGTAAAGTTTAGGTTTTTAGTGTAACCATCACACACACAGTGTACACTGTAGTCAACAGGTAATTTTTTTCTCCCTCACCCCTCTTTCACCCTCTGCCCTTGAGTCCCCAGTGTCCAGTATACCACTCTGTATGCCTTTATGTACTCGTGGCTTCACTCCCACTTATAGGTAAGAAGAGTCAGATTTTGGTTTTTCATTCCTGAGTTCGTTTAGTTAGGACAGTAGCCTCCAATTTCATCCAAGGTGATGTAAAAGACATGATTTCATTCTTTTTTATATCTGAGTACCACATTTTTTTATCCATTCATCAGTTAATAGACACCTAAGTTGATTCCACATCTTAGCAATTGTGAATTGTGCTGTGGTAAATTTGAGTGCATATGTCTTTTTGATATAATGACTTATCTTCCTTTGGGTAGATGCCCAGTAGTGGGACTGCTAGATTAAATGATAGATCTACTTTTAGTTCTATGAGGAATCTCCATACTGTTATCCATAGAGGTTGTTCTAATTTACGTTCCCATCAACAGTGTATAAGCATTCCCTTTTCACCTCATCCATACCAACATATATAGTTTTTTTTGACATTTTAAATAGTCACCATTCTGACTGGATAAGGTGGTGTCTTATTGTAGTTTAAATTCGCATTTCTCTGACAATTAGCAATGTCAAACATTTTTTCATCAGTTGGCTACTTGTATATCTTTTTTTTTTTTTTTTTTCTTTCTGTTTTCAATTTTCATTTTCCTAACCATTAGTGATGAGGATCTTTTCCTGTGCTTCTTAGCCATTTATATATCTTTTTTTGAGAAATGTCTGTTCAAGTCATTTGCCCACTTCTTAATGAAAGAATTCATTTTTTCTTGCTAATTTGTTTGAGTTTCTTGCAGGTTCTGGACATTTGTCCTTTGTTAGATGTGTAATTTGAAAATATATTCTCCTACTCTGTAGGTTGTGTATTTGCTGTGTTTATTTATTTTGTCATGCAGAAGCTTCCTAGTTTAATTAAGCTCCATTTGTCTATTTTTGTTTTCATTTGCTTTTAGTGTCTTAGCCATAATTCTATGCCTAGGCCAATGTCCAGAAAAGTTTTTCCTATTTTTATTCTAGAATTTTCATGGTTTAATGTCTTACATTTAAGTCTTTAATCCATCTTGAGTTAAATTTTGTATAAGGTGAAAGATAGAGATCCAGTTTCATTCATCTATACATGGCTATCCAATTTTCTCACTGTCATTTATTGTTCTTTCTCCAGTGTAAGTTTTCATCTGCTTTGTTGATGATCAGTTGATTGTAGGCATTTGGCTGTATTTTTGGGTTCTTTATTCTATTTCATTGGAATATGTATTTACTTTATACCAGTATCATGGTATTTTGATTACTATAGACTATAAATCTGAAGTCTGGTAATGTGATGCCTCCAGATTTATTCTTTTTGCTTAGAATTGCTTTGGCTATTCTGGCTCTTTTTTAGTTCCATGTGCATTTTAGGATTGTTTATTCTAATCCTGTGAAAAATGATATAGATATTTTAATAGAAATTGTACTGAATCTGTAGATTGCTGTGAGTAGTATGCTCATTTTCACAATATTGATTCAATTCACGAACATGGGATGTTTTTCTATTTGTTTGTGTCCTCTGTGATTTCTTTCATCAGTATTTTGTAGTTCTCCTTATGGAGATCTTTCATCTCCTTGGTTAAATATATTCTTAGGTGCTTTGTTAGCAGCTATTATAAATGGAGTTGATTTCTTGATTTGAATCTCAGCTTGGTCATTATTGGTATATAGCAGAGCTATGACTTGTGTACATTGATTTTGTAACCTGAGACCTTACTGAGTTTACATATCAAATCTAGGAGTCTTCCTGGTACCAATCCTACTGAAAATATTCCAGAAGGCTGAGTATATTAGTCAGGGTTCTCTAGAGAGACAGGATTAATAGGATATATGTATATATGAAAGGGAGTTTATTAAGGAGAATTACTCACACAAACACAAGGTAAAGACCCACAATAGGCTGTCTGCAAGTTGAGGAGCAAGGAAGCCAGTGGTGGATCAGTCTGGGTCCCAAAACCTCAAAAGTAGGTAAGCCGACAGTGCAGCCATCAGCCTATGGCCAAAGGCCTGAGAGCCCCTGGCAAAGCACTAGGGTAAGTCCAAGAGTCCAAAAGCTAAATTGAAGTCTTATGTTCAAGGGCAGAAAGCACCCAGCATGGAAGAAAGATGAAGAAGGGACGACTCTGTAAGTCTGCTCTTTCTACCTTTTTCTGCCTGCTTTATTTAAGCCATGCTGGCAGCTGATTAAATGGTGTCCACCCAGATTGAGGTGGGTCTGCTTCTCCCAGTCCTCTGACTTAAATGTTAATCTCCTTTGGCAACACCCTCACAGACACACCCAGAAAAAATACTTTGCATCCTTCAATCCAATTAAGTTGATATTTAATATTAACCATCATACTGAGGAAGAAGGAATCCTCCCTTATTCATTCTGCAAAGCCAGTATCACCATAATACCAAAGCCAGGAAATCACACACACACACACACACACACACACACACACACACACACAAACTACAGACCAATATTCATGATGAATACTGATGCAAAAATCCTCAACAAAACACTAGGAAATCATATCCAACAACACATTAAAAACATAAGTCACTATGAATAAGTAGGTTTTATCCCAGGGATGCAAGGATGTTTTCCCGTGGGCAAGTCAATAAATGTGATTCACCACATAAACAGAATTAAAAACAAAAACCATGTGATCATTTCAATAGATGCATAAAAACATCTGATAAAATCCTGCATGTCTTCATGATAAGAAAACTTCAGTAAAGTAGCCATAAAAGGAACATACCTCAAAATAATTAAAGCCACAAACACACAGCCATCATCCTGAATGAGAGAAAGTTAAAAACACTCCCCCTCAAAACTGGAACAAGGCAAGGATGCCCACTTTTACCATTTATATTCAGCATACTACTATAAGTCCTAGCCAGAGCAATAAGGCAAGAAAAAGAATTAAAAGACATTCAAATTGGAAAAAAAAAAAAAGGAAAATTATCTTTATTCACTGAGGAGTTAGTATTATACCTTCAAAACCATCAGATGCCCTATGTTTATTAGGAATATTAACCCAAATGCCCATTGCCGATAGACTGGACAAGGAAAATGTGGCACATATATACCATGGAGTACTATGCAGCCATAAAAAATGATGAGTTCATGTCATTTGTAGGGACATGAATGAATCTGGAAACCATCACTCTCAGCAAACTGACACAGAACAGAAAACCAAACACCACATTTTCACTTATAGGTGGGTGTTGAACAATGAGAACACATGGACACAGGAGGGGAGCATCACATACTGGGGTCTGTCGGCGATGGGATGGGAATAGGGCAGGGGTAGCAGAGGATAGGGAGGTTAGGAGGGATAACATAGGGAGAAATGCCAGATATAGGTGATGGGGAATGGAGGCAGCAAACCACTTTGCCATATATGTACCTATGCAGCAATCCTGCATGATCTGCACATGTACCCCAGAACCTCAAGTACAACAAAAAATTTTTAAAAAAGGAATATTAACCCTTTGTCTCTAGCAGAAGTTGCAAGTATTTTCCCATTTGTTGTTTATATGTTTGCTTATGATATGATTTCCCATGCAAAAATTTTAATGCAGTCAAAAATTTCAAACTTTATTGCTTCTAGATTTTGAATCAAGGTTACAAAAAATTTCATATTCCCAGAATATAGAGAAATTCACCCATGCTTCCTTTCAGAACCTGTATGGTGTCGTAGTTTTTACATTTAATATCTGATGCTTCTGGGTTTTAGCTTTATGTAAGGAATAAATAAAGAAGAGAACTAATGTTATTTTTACTACATGGCTATCCCTAAAACTTCTTATTAAAACTCTTATCTTTTTTTTCTATTGATTGAGATGTGGCTAGCCTTATTGTACACTAAGTATCTATACACAATTAGACCAATTGCTAAATTTTCTATTTTATTCCACTAAGTGGTCCATCTATCTATGTACCATTAACCAACTGCCTTAATTACAAAGATTTTGGACTATATTTTATTTTTCAGTAGGGCTGGCTGTGCCCCCGCTGTACACACACACTTTCCTCTTCTTTTTTGTATTTCTGTGTCTATTCTCATTTGTTTTTCTCTCAAATAAACTTTGTCATCAACACATCTAGCTATGGGAATAAAAACTGATGACTTTTATTGAAGTTGCATTAAACTTAATAAGCATCTTCATGATACTGGGTCTTTTTATCCAATAGTGAAGTATGTCTTTCTGTTCCTTCAACTATTTTTGTGTTTCTCAGGAACTTTTCATAGTTTTTCTCGTTTAAGTTTTGAACATTTCTTGTAGCTTTAATACAAATGGATTTAGTTTCTGTTTTAATATGATAAAATGAGATCCCCATTTTAGAGTCTCATTTTTGCTTGTATACACAATGTGTCCTTTTGTGTATGTTAATTTAATAACCTCCTATTATACTCAATTCTCTCCTTTGTGATAGGTTCCCATTGTTTATTTAAATAGACATACATATATAATCATATTATTTCTACACAAATATAGTTTTGCTTTATCCTTTTCAATTCTTATTGCTGTTTTCTCTTGAGTTATATACATTGGCTAGTATCTCCAAAACTATGTTAAATAGCAGCAGAGAAAATGGGCAATATTACTTGGTTTCAACTTCAAGAGTAAAATTTTTTATTGTTTCTCTATTAAATAAGATGCTAAATTCCTAGATGATGACTTTGGAGAGAAACAGAGAGAGAGAGAGATTATGTTAATTACCTGTTAAAATTCGTTTTATTATTTATAATATGAGTGGCTATTAAATGTTATATAAACACCTCTGCATATTTATGTGATCATATAATTTTTGTCTGCCTAGTTTTTTTTAAATATGTCATAAAATTTTAATGTAATTTCTACTGTTAAATCACATTTCTGGGATTAATCCCAGTACACTGTCATAATGCATTATTTTTTAAATGTGCTATTGAATTCTGCTTATTAATACTTAATATTTAAGACTTTTACATTGATATTTATAAGTGAGATTTTCTCTACTTTTGTTGGTTCAATCATTGTCAGTTTGCGGAATCAAAGTTGGCATATATTCAGACAATGGAACTGAAAGATTCCTTCCTCTTCTATTTGCTCTGGCATACAGGTATTGATCAACTTACGACCTATGCAACTTAACGACCATTCGACTTTACGACCACAATCGCTAGCCACGACTGCTCCGCGTCTGGCAGCGCAAACGTTGCCCAGCTGGGCGTATGACAGTGCGGACCAGCTTCCGGCAGCACTACCATCTCCGCGTGCACCATTTCAACTGTTATCCCAGACTCTGTACAGCAATTTGTGTTTCGTGTCTTGGATATTTTTCATCAAACCCCTCCCAATAAACTTCTTATACATTTCGAAGCAATGGACCCAAACATCGAACGGTTTGCAAGGATTGAACGGATGGCGCACGATGTGTTTCGTCCGTATCCTGAAATTTATGAAGAAAAAAAGAAACATACAATTCAGACAAAGCTCACCATGTTTATGAAAAAACCAACTCCGGTAACCCCAACTGCTGCCTCAGATGATGACATCAACGATCCGCAGCCAAGCACCAGCGGCCAATAAAATGTTTCGTACATGTTTATATATTCTGATATGTTTTGCAATTGGGAAAATGTTTCCTATGGTATTTTTTACACCTGTATTTTGTATTTTTGTATGCACCTGTATTTTGTAATTTTGTATGTTTTGCAAATATTAAACCAGTTGTACTGGTAATGCAGTGTTTTACTTAAACCTGACGAATGTAAAAATAAGAAACAAAATGGTGTAGAGATGATACAAATGGCATAAAATGAACAAAGAAAATTATGATATATAACAGTAATGAAAGAAAATTATGATAAAATATGACTTAAAGATTTTTATAACATCATTTCACAGTACTGTACATAAAGCCTACTCAACTTATGACCAAATTGTGTTACGACCGGTCTGTCGGAACCAATCGTGGTCGTAAGTCGAGCACTAGCTGTACTTTAAATGCACTGGAAGTATCAAATCATTAAAGGTTTGGTAGAATTTCTCTATGAGACAAACTGAATCTGGTGGCCTTCTGCGTGAGGGCTTAATTGCTTTTTTGTTTCTAAGTATCATTTATGTTTTATTGCAGTCAAATGCAGTAAATTATTTTTTAAATTATTCATTTTATCAAGATTTTCAAATCTATTTGCATAGATTTTGGCAAAGTCAAATTTTATTTTTAAAACATATGTTTATTTGGAGTGATTTTGAGGGGATAAAGATGCTTTGGTGTCATCATTCTAGCTCAAAGTTGGCCAAGGGAAGCATCTCCAGAAGCTCTGGTCATGCGCGCGCACACAAACACACACACACACACACACACACACACACGTACATATACACACACATTTTAAGTAAAACTTAAAAATTTTTATTTTTAATTTTGTGTTTGCTTTCATCTTTCTTTTTTCTCTTTTTCATTATGTTAGATAATAGTTTTTCTATTTTATTATTAAAGAAATAGCTTGAGGCCAGGCGCAGTGGCTCATGCATGTAATCCCAGCAATTTGGGAGACTGAAGTGGGTGGGTCATTTGAGGTCAGGAGTTTGAGACCAACCTGGCCAACATGGCAAAACCCTGTCTCTACCAAAAAAAAAAAAAAAAGAAATAGTTGATAGGATTTTAGAACTATTTTTCTCTTTTCTAAGCAATTGATTTGTCTTATTAATATTAATTCTTTATTCTTTTGATTTATTTTGTTGTTCTTTTTTTAGGTTTTTTAATTGGTGTTTAGTTCATTTGTTTTCATTTTTATTTTTATTTATATAGGTATTTGATGCTGTAAGTTTTCCTTTGATAACATAATCATGTCCCACAGACTCTGGTTTTCTGTTTTCATTATTGTTATTTTTCAACAGTTCTGCAATTTTGACTTTCTCCCTTGAACCAAGTGGTTTTTAGTAGCATCTTTTTGTAAAGAAAATGGAATTTTATTTCCCATTAGAATGCTCTTCTCCCCAACCTACCCAAACTGACTTGAAAAAGTGATTTTAAAAAGGAAAACTGGCCACGCACAGTGGCTCAGGCTTGTAATCCCAGCACTTTGGAAGGCCAGGACAGGTGGATCACTCGAGGTCAGGAGTTTCAGACCAGCCTGGCCAACATGGTGAAACCCGGTATCTACTAAAAGTATAAAAATTAGCTGGGTGTGGTGGCACATGCCTGTAATCCCAACTACTCAGGGGGCTGAGGTAGGAGAATCACTTGAACCGGGGAGGCGGATATTGCAGTGAGCCAAGATCACACCACTGCACTCCAGCCTGGGTGATGGAGTGAAACTCTGTCTCCAAAAAATAATAAATAATAAAAAACAAATACTGGCAGTTACTCATGATTGTTTATGCAGGCTTATAGAAAAGAAATAGAATATTACATAATGAGCCCCAGTGAGAAAAGCTGGAACACAAGTGAATGGTAAGCTTCTTCCCCTCCTTTAGATCTTCAGTTCCAACATCATTCATTGGCATTTCTTTATCTCTAATTCCCTCAGGTGCCATCCTTGCTTTCTAGAGCCACAACATGGAGGTCTTGGATTTACCAGATATTTTAATACTGTCAAAAGACCAAACAGCATGTGGTATCCCTTGCTGAAGTACTGTAGAGGGTATGCAGCCTCCTGAATGAATTTGTACACAATAAGATCTTACTGAGGTTAGAAACAAAAGACATTACTTTTTTTGGAAGGGACTGAGAAAAGAATTTTCATGCATGATGCTTTACTAATATTTTGTTCTGTTTTAGTATACTTGTAGCAATAGGATTTATCTTCCATTTGTTTATGGGGGGCTTTCGGCAATTCTTTCACAAGAAATTCCAACCATTTTTTTCTAACTGAAATATGAAAGTTCATACTGACTCTAAACACACATCTAAAACAAATCTCACCCCCTCCAAACTACAATTTAGAATCCAAACCTCAGAGTGCATGTCATTTTCTTTCTCCTAACGTGGCTCAGAGATGAGTAAATGTTGGCTTCAGTTTTCTAGCTCAGAGCCTACTCCTTTTTCATCTTAATCTAATTGGTACCTCATATGGGGACAGCAGTTGAAATGTTATTACATCTCAGGCTTCCTGGGGAATTAGGGAGTTCACCCAAGAAAGGAGGGAAACTCAGCAGCTTTACAAAGAACAAAAGCCATAGTAATCGGACCAGTGCCAGCAGAGATAAATCA
This sequence comes from Cebus imitator, assembly GCF_001604975.1. Taxonomy (NCBI): domain Eukaryota; kingdom Metazoa; phylum Chordata; class Mammalia; order Primates; family Cebidae; genus Cebus; species Cebus imitator. The sequence goes on from NW_016107332.1 coordinate 935,572, forward strand.
GGGTGCCAGAATGGGGGCCAATGCCCATGTGAGCAGCTGAGGAGAGCTAGAACCCCATGGCATTAGAAGAATAGACCACATTAAGGGCCAGCAGCCAACCTGGAGCTGCAGAGTGGAGAGAGAGAGCTCACTTTCTCAGCTGACCAAATGGGATAAGATCAAAGAGCCCAGTGGAATTATTTTTGTGGCATAAAGTACCCTTCAGAACCTGAGCCAGGGCTGCACAGCTGGTGCCAAGGACACACCAAAGAGATGAGCAATCCACAGGGGATCCATCCTCAGGACTGCATTAGGAGGCAGTTTTAGAGACTACCCTGGAAGACCAGACTGAAATAACCACAGCTGAATGCTATAAACTGCCAGTGCTACTGCACTGCTCAGCGTGACAATAGTGAGCAAATGTTAGCAGCACCCATCAACACAGAGCAGAAATGCACAGCCCCCTGTTGACTGAATGAGACAAGATAAGTGAAAAATGAAGAAAAAAAAAACCCAGCATGGGCACATGTAATTTTTACATCATTTTAGATGAGAAATGCATTTAGTTTAGGTCCAATCGAGATTTTCTTGCCAAAAAGGATTATTTAAAATTGAAATAACCTCTAGCTAAGAAGCTCTCTGTATTTACCTCCTTTAGTTTTTGTCATGATTTTCTGAGGAAATACGATATAAAATATAAAAGAGATTAATATCTTTACTTAGGATGTGAACCACATGGAATTGTGCCTTGTTTTCAAGAACAATAATTACAGTGAATGTGATTTAGTTGGAAAAGAAGAGCAAAGAAATTCATTTCAAAGAATAGACCTTATACCATGATGTCAATATATAAGTCAATTCATTTTGATGCTGCCCTGATAATCTAGATATTGTTTCCATCGAAAAAATAGGCTTAAGAAAAGATTGTTGTCAAATAAACATGTTTGATGTGTTCTTATGCCTCTTAAAACTTTTATAAGTACTTCCTTTAACTGAAAAACACAAAAGCTTTACACATTAAGTAACAGTATCATGTTATTTGCTTCAAACTTATAGTTCTATTAAATAGTATCCTTGTCTAAGTGACCAAAAAAAAAAAAAAAAAAAAAGAACAAAAATGCCACTCTGCAAAATCTGAGAATAAAGGTAAAACATCTTTTTCATTGCCTATGGTATTGAAACCAAGAAAAACAAGGTTGATATTTATTCCAGTGCTCCTCAAATGTCATTATCATAACGGACTCTATTCAAGATCCTTCTATGACCTTAATTAACGTCCACGATAACTAATCTTAATCAGACCTCTAGTTGTCTATTTTATTATTTCTATTGAGAAATACTTTGTATGTAATATGCAATACTTTCATAATGCCAGATTTTAATAAAACTCATTATAAAAGCACTGTGGGATAGGTACTCTTATCATCAACTTAATTTTCATCTGTAGAAACAGAAAAGACAAGCTAAACTAGTTGCTGAAATTCACGCAGCTATCAAGAGGTAAAACCCAGGCAGTTTGACTCCAGAGATCTTGCAGAGGTTCACATACTGTGGATTTTGCTGATTTTTTTCCCCCAAAGTGTTTTTTCTTCATAGTTAATAAAGTACTTTAGAATAATTTTACTTGATTTTTATACATTTTATTCTTATCGAGTTTTTAAATTTCACACCTATTTTTAATCCCCAGAGCTTGTCATCATCATCATCAGCAGCAGCAGCAGCATCATTATCATCAGCATCATGCCATCATCAGCATCATCACATTCTGTCCGTGCTTGTTTAGGTTTACCTACATCTCTATCTGTGTCTTTGCTTGTTATTGCTACTCACTCAATCCTTCCTCTGTTTTAGATTCCTCTTTTTTCTGGTGAAATACAAATTGTACGTGTTCTTTTAGCAAGATTCGGAGGATAGCATATCCTTTCAATGTTTGTCGTTTGATTTTTGTGTCTCTTGTCTCTGGACAATAACTTTGCTGAGTATGAAAATCTAAGTTAAGAATATTTTCTCACAGTACATTTTAAAGATATTATTTCATCTACTATGTTTGGGTTTCTACTGCTGTGATTGAGTTGTCTGGGCCCTCTCTACCATTAATTTGTAGGTAATCTGTGAACACTCTCGTTGTTTTTAAGATGTTCTTTACTACGGATAACTTTGTTTCACTGACACGAGAAATGTCGGATTCAACTTTTCCCTATTCCATCTCTCCTGTAGCTCTCAATAAGTATTTTGTTCTCATTAATTATAATAACAGCTAGGAATTTAACAAGCATAAAATAAATATTTCACATTTTTCTATTAATTTTTGTCATTCCAACTATCATATAAATATAGCAAATTTCTCAAAGACAAGGAATTCATTTTTATTTCTTTTGTAACACTTAAACAGAGCTTTGTACTCAGTAAAAGTGCTTAATGAATGATATTTTATTTTCCCTTACTGCTTGTTTAATCTAATTTTTTCAGATTCAATTGCAATTGATATTGAATAGATGTCTCCACATTCCTTTCCTTCCTTTCTCGTTGAAACAAGAAATTGAGACTAATGATAAAATGAAAGCAAAATCCTAGGGCTTATATTTTTAACAAAGGTTTAAGTAAAAATCATTACTGCTCTCTAGTTTTCAATTTTATTATGTATAATCAATTAGATAAAAATATCTAAGTTACAAAGCACCTCAAGTTCATCTAAAAGGCAAACTTTTTAAGATCCAGTCTTACAAATACAGTTTTTCATTCCAAATAATTCCAGAATCCATCTCAGTTCTCTTTAATAAAAGTGAATTATTCAAAAGGTAGAAATATTTTAACTAGAAACTTTTCTGCACCCAGAAAATGCACAAGATAATGCCAATGTTTTTCTGTTGCATGACATTAAAACAAGTGAGAGGTATTGTATTATGACCTCACTGAGACAAAAATTGGATAATTATCACTGCACTGAGCACTACAGAAATAATCCGTCTGGATAAATTTATGGAGGATTAAATGATTTATCAGAGATTATTTGCAAAACAAGATGATACATTTTATTATATTGATTTTTCAAGAAATTTTCAGAACATAGGTATGATTTTTCTCAAGATTCTGATAAACACAACTTAAAATGACATAAGGAAATTAAATATTTTTCTGATTTTTAAAATATTTTTAATATAAACTCTTAATTAGAATTATATTGAATATAAATAACATATTTTTATTAGGCACAGAATGGCCCTACTTCTCAGGATTACAAAGGTGAAAAGTTTCATCCAATTGCATTCCTTCTCGGTAAGAAAAGAATAAAATTTAAAAAATTATTTATGAGGTCATTTTAGAAGGAATTATTTGATAAAGAACAAAGACAAAATAAACAGGAGCAATAGTAATATTTTTAAGATTCAGGAAATCCTTCATAATTTTAAGATTCAGGGAAATGTACTGAATTTTCTAAAAATATTCTGATATAGCAAGGATGAGCTGAATAAGAGATGGCTTGTGTTTTAGAAACATCTCCCAGTAGTGAGCATCTAGCAGTTCTCATAAGACAGCTCTCCACCTCCAGAGCTAGAAAGGATATTGAAATCATCCCTGTGGTTCTTGGATCCATGAGGATCTGTGAAATTATCACAGGAGAGCCAAGCCATGTAGAAATCAAGACTTTAGACAAAATCAATATGTCTCACAGATATTGGTGTCACTATTTCTAATGCATAGACTTGTAATTATAACTGATAATATATAAAGAAAGCATTTCTAAAATCCATAGAAATTATTGTCATTTTTCCCTCAATCAACTGAGCTAAAAAGTATAATTTCCTAATGCAAGAGAATGGAACCTTAAAGAGGTAAATGATAGATCTATTTTTTCCCACCTTCCCCACTTCTTTCAATCATGTTTATATCCACAAACTCAACGAAAGTGGAATTTTATGTCTGTCTTTGTTTACTGCTGCTTTTTATTTGTTTGTTTTAGAGACAGTCTCACTCTGTTGCCCAGGCTGAAGTGCAGTGGTGCGATCATAGCTCACTGCAGCCTTCAATTCCTGGGCTCAAATGAGCTTCCCTTCTCAGCCTCCTGAGCAGCTGAAACTACAGACTACAGTCACAGGCCATCACACCCAGCTAATTTTCTTTTTTTTTTTCTTTTTGGAGAGACAGGGTCTCACTGCATTGTCCAGGCTGGTTGTTGAACTGCTGTATTTTTAGAATATTGCCTAACTTATAGTGTTTCAAAAAGTCTGCTGAATGAGTGTTAATTATATTATCTTACATCACCCATCACTGGGTATTAGAAAGCTTTAAATAATCAGCATTAAAAAAAATTATATGGAGGCTGTTAAAAAGACAGCTCTGTTGTTTTCTTTTTTTGGCAATAAGCTGTGTCTTAGCAAAATAAATTTTTGTGTGTATGTTTAGAGAATAGCTGTTCAGACTCATCATAATTTATTGTTCTTTTCCATGCTGAGATAAAGACTTATTGTGAAACATGTTTTCTTTTTGGTACTTTGGAAGCTGCCTGCTCCTGGGTGCCAATTACACTCTGGCAGGAGCTTGAAGGTCTCCCTGGAGCAGCTGGTGTCAGCATCACATAAAATATGCTCCTGAAATGGATCATTCTGCTGCTCAGGGAACATGCAATAGAGGCTTAGCTGAAATAAAGAAAGAACAAAGCTATGACATCCAAAAATAAAATCAAAGGGGATCAAGTTAGAGTTATTTATATATACTGATACTGGACTCAGTATTCTAAACCCTTCACAGCTGTTCAAAATTGGAGAAGAAGAAATCAACTATATCACTAACATCTCCTTGGCTAAAGGGTACTTGGACTCAGTGTATCTGTCCTCCATCTACAACTAGCAGCCCCTGCTACACTGACTCTGTCTCAGGTCTCAGCTTGTTTAAAGTTATGGTAAAGAAGGCTAGACCTGATATTAGACAATGTGGGTTAAAATCCCAACCAGGTAACTTCTCGATTCTGTGACCTTAGATAAGCTAGTTTGCCTTTTAAATCCCTGGTTTTCCATTTTCACAATGGGAAAAATAATTGTTCTCGGCTTCTAGGATTGTGATGAGAATTCAATGAAATAACCCATACAATGCAATAACCCAAAAACTGAAGCACTCAGTCCCACTTCTGGGTTATACATTCTCAATAGGAATTAACAGTTACCACTATTAAAATAAGGATATAAAACTGAGCCAATGGTTATTATACCTGAAACTTCCTCCTAACTCTAGTTAGATATAAAAGGATAGAATGCAGAGAGTACATAAACTTCTTGGACACACACGCCTGTATTTTCCTCACCCAATGAATGCCCACATCTCACGACTCAATGTTGATTCATCCTCCCAGACTTGATATTTTCTTCATATTTCCTAGTACTTCACTGATAATCAAGCTCAAGATCTAATGATCCCAAAAAGAAAACATCACTCATGGCACACCTAAGAAATTGTTCTCTGTGGGCTCAACATTGGCTCAGGCACACTGAGGGAATATGTAGAGGATGCCATTTCTTTGCCATGGTTTCCTTCTCAGTAGAAAGTCTTGTCAAACCCGAGCCTAAACCCGGAATCCTTTTGACCCTTAAGAATTATCAGTGCTTCCTGGCCACTTTGTGAATTCCTTTTATTTTTCCATCCCTTACACCTATTACCTTGCTTTCCCTATTTTCACCACATCATTCCTTTCTGCCTGCCTTTCCTATTCTCTCTTTTGTTCTTACTTCTTTTCTATTGCTATTCTTTAACATTCCCATAAAAACAACAGTAAAATATTATCAATAAAACCACTGTGTGGTATCTTTCAATTTTGCACCCCATAGATGGATCCCAGAGGGTCCAAGTTTCCCTAAGAGTTGTATGAAAAAATAGTATGTGTTATTACATGAGGGGAGAAGGGGAAGGAGAGAAGCACATGTTTACTTGTTTTTCTAAGGAGAAAATATTTTGTTTTCATCAGATTCCAAGAAACTCTATGATATTAAAAATGTTAAGAGCCTCTGCTAACTTAATCTAAATACTATAGGATTATTTCAGTATGCATTAATCATTAAACATCAAGAGATAGAAACATGAAGATAATAAACCCTCAACAAATATTTATTGTATAAATGTTAAGGAAATAAATGGGTCTCAAGCTTTGCCCTCAATAAGTTCACAGTCTACCTAGGAAGAATAAGTTAATTTTAAAAACAAGAATGTTCCTGTGTTAGTTTGCTGAGAATGCTGGTTTCCAGCTTCATCCATGTTCTTGCAAAGGACATCAACTCATTATTTTTTATGGCTGCATAGTATTCCATGGTGTATATATACCACGTTTTCTTTATCCAGTAATTCACTGATGGACATTTGAGTTGATTCCAAGTCTTTGCTATTTTCAACAGTACTGCAGTAAACATATGTGTGCATGTGTCTTTATAGTAGAATGACTTATAATCCTTTGAGTATATACCCAGTAATGGGATTGCTGGGTCAAATGGTATTTCTGTTTCTAGATTCTGGAGGAATCACCATACTGTCTTCTACAATGGTTGAACTAATTTACAATCCCACCAACAGTGTAAAAGCATTCCTGTTTCTCCATATCCTCCCCAGCATCTGTTGTTTCCTGACTTTTTAATGATCGCCATTTGTGGGAATTGAACAATGAGAACACATAGACACAGGAAGGGGAACATCACACACCTGGGACTGTCGGGGATTGGGAGGCCAGGGGAGGGAGAGCATTAGGACAAATACCTAATGCATTCCAGGGCTTAAAACCTAGATGACAGGTTGATAGGTACAGCAAACTACCTGCACATTCTGCACATGTATCACAGAAATTAAAATATAATTTAAAAAACTTTTTTTAAAGAATGGGGTATTTAATTTTTATTTTACTTTATGTTTTTCTTGTATTTTATGTTAATAAATAGTCTGTGCACAGCAAGAAAAAGCTGGGGAGGACTGGAGGCTCAGGTAGGACAATCTTATAATAGCCAGGCATGATATAACAAAGGAACAGGAAATAAATCTTCAGAACAAAGCCATTTGGGGGAAAATGTGAGTTGGGAATTAAGAAAATTACATTTTAAATTATCACTAAATAATCAGATAAGAAAGTAAACAATTAAAGTGGAGCTGGGATCAATTTAGTAAAGCTGACACAGATAACTGGCAACCCTCATATGAGCTGTATATATAACACAGCGTGGAAAAGAGCCATATTTCAAGAAATGAGGAAATGAATGATTTGTCAGATGTACAGGCCAGTCTGAGAGAGAACAGAAGGTCAAAGGAAGCCTTCTTTAACTGCAGAAGACCTGAGCACATATTTTTTAGAGAGAATGAGCCACCAGCCTTCAATTATTTCTTCATTTTTTTTTTGCAATCTTAGGCTGAAAATAACATTATACTTGTTTTCCTTTTGATTACTAAAGGATATATACAGTACTGAGTTGTAACTGTTCTAGGAAGCTAACAGAGACTATGAAGATGCTGCACCTACCCCTTGTTTCAGGCTCAGTGACTAGCTGTAACAAAAAGTGGAAGTAGATAAGAGCAGACCCCAAATTATTCATTCATTTCAAGGAGAAAAAATAAACACTAATCACTGTAATTATTGCTGAGCCCATAGAACCGGTCTGTAATACAAAATCATTTGTCAGAATTGTTTTTTAAATGTAAGTATACAAAAGTGTACACTATTACACAATGACAAAAATAATAAATGGGTTTTAATCATTCAGTCTGGTGGACACTTATTTTTTAAAAAATCAAAAGTTAAGAAATAGTCATAAATCTGTTGAGTGAGATATAAGGCTTTGGTGGCAGTAAGAGTAAGTTCTAGAAACTGAATTTCTGGTTTAGTTTTATTAGAAGCAGACCACCATAGTGGGTATTCCAGCATTTCCGCTTGTGGCTAGAGCTCTGAGTAAAGCTCTCGGCAATCTGTCATTTTCTGGTAAAATCTCTTCATTAGACACATTCAATTAAAGTTTCCTTCAATTTCTATATATAATAGGAGAACACAGAGTCTCCAAGAGAGACCGACTCTGACCCTGATGACTATAGATTTTATTTATTAAAGCAATAAAATGTAGCACTGTAACATTTTCATATCAGTAAATATCCTCTGCTACCAATAAATACCTCAAAAATAATATTTTCCTGGATCTACATGAAACATACTTCACATGAAGCAGACGATGCCTAAATATTTATACTTTAATATATTTAGGAATATCTTAGATGTAAGAATAAGGTCCAACTGGTGGTAGAATAGTTATTCTGGACAAAATTCTGATTGAAAATTACCAAGTGATTTGTTAAAGCTATAAAATTTCACATGACTCTATGAAAATGTGTATGGGGGGAAATACAAGGAATTAGCAACTTGGGTAGAGAAAAATAGATGGTAGAAGATAGATAGATAGATAGATGATAGATAGATAGATAGATAGAAAGAAATGTTAAGAACACTTTAGTATAGTCTTCTTTCTTTCTGTCTAGAAAGAAGAATATACTAAAGTGTTCTTAACATTGCTATATAGCTTTGATAATGGAGAAATACATTGTTTTAAGAAAAACAATTTGAGGATAAATCTTGGATAGTTTTCATGGGCCTAAATGAACGAGACCATAATTTGGATTATGAGGCTGAGATTTTTTGAAACTGTCCTATTTTTTTTTTTTTTTGAGAGGGCTGAGATTTTTTAAATCAAGGCTTGTTTTATTGAATATTATAAGTTTTTGAATGGTTAAGCACCCACTGTATTCTTCAAACAATTGAAGGTAAATTTTTAAGCAAAAAAATTTTACAAATAACCCCTAAAATAACTCAAAGCCTATACGGACTTATCAAGTAAGTAAAGAAACAAACTAATATAATTAGCTTTCTGTCACCATTGTCTTTCACTTAAGGTTCTTGGAGGGCATTGTGAAAATAGAGTATGCTTAGAATAGCTTCAAAACACTTTATGACAACCAGTGAGGGAAACATAACAATGAAGCCAAATAATGCTGAGAACAGTACCTCTCGACTGGAATGTGGATACTCATTAGCTGTTCTGGGCAAGCCTTCATGGCCATGACTTTATGGTAACTACCGTGGAAGAATGTGAAACGTCTAAAAATGTTCCCATAGTAATCTATGCCCACAATGCTGCTATTTTTAAAGTACGTAACCTATCCAACTCATTTCTATATTCAATGAGACACACAGATTCCCAGGTTGGAAGGATGAAAGAATGAATAAGGCCAAATGGAATTGTGCCTTCCTCAAGCTTACAACAAACCAATCAATTAATAAAAGATATGAACAAGCTAAATGTTATTAACCTTGCTCACCAAAGAGTCCTAAAACAACCGTCAGCTTTATCTAAAATATTAAATTGCAAAATAACTGTCTCTGAAGATATTTTATCTTAACTTGGCAAGGGTGGAGCTTCACAGGAATCGATGGTTGGTGTCAGAAATCAAAGATTTAGTAATGGGCTAAAGTAATGGACTATCTCAGCGGCAAGTAAACAAAGGGAGTGTATGGCCAGCAGGTGATTTATTATGTCTCTGTCTCAGAGCCTGTTCAGTTGTACGCTGACAAACTCTGTGGTCCCTTGATTTCAAAGTCCAAGAGAAATGTTCTGTCATTAAATGACATCGTAGTGCTCCGTGGGCAGGCATTCTGCATTCCTCTCTGACAATCAGTGGGAAGATTTGGATAATCTATTCAGACTAATGTCTGGAATGGCTGATCCTTCTTTGATTTGCTTTGCAAAGAAACTACAGAGGATGCACATTATGATTAGAAATAGGGCTTGAAAAAAATTATTTTAAACAATTGAAGAATGGAAATTAGAAAGGGAAGAATTCTGTTGAAACTTTTGTATCCAGCCTATAATGCTGTAATAGGACTTTTCTTCAGCTTCATCCATTCCAAAAATCCTCCCAAAATAGGATTTTTTTCCAACTAAATAAGCAGAAACTAAGTTAGGATGCATGAAGTTGTTTATTATCTGTCAGTGGATACACACATACACATCTCTTATATATAGTTACTAGAAGAGGTTTTTTAAAAAGATTTATCTTCTATAACCTAAGATGTATAATTCAATGTTTGGCACAGAGTAGGCACTTAGAAAGTATTTAACTAAAAAAAAAAAAAGCGTAAGTTATAAGTTATTGGAATCTACTACCTCTAAAAAGTTGTTCTTGGAGTTTAAAGGTTTGATTTTCATCTCCACTCATTTCTTCTCTTCCCAAATTCCTTAGGAAAGGTGACAAAAAAAAAAAAAAAAAAAAAAAAAAAATTAAAAAAAAAAAAAAAAAAAAAAAAAAAAAAAAAAACCTCAGAAGCAAAGCAAAACCCTAAATTGACAATACAGAATTTGGTTTTTAATCTTCAACGGTGTTATCATTCAATTAAACTTCAGAAAATTGCGATGACTATCAAGAAAAAAATGTTCTGGAAAGATTTATGGTTCTCATAAAAAGATAGCACATGCATTGAATAAAAGCTTAAGATCTCACATGATTATAAACTCAACTATTCTATTAACTTAATGGACTAATGTGTTTGTGCATGTGTGTATGTGTTCCTGGTTCTTTTGTTTTTTAGACTGGCAACTGTTTCAATTATTCTCTGACTCCTGCACCCCTGGTCATCACTATCTGAATATGAATTATCATTGGCATGACTTTAGGTTACTTAGATCAGTTCTTGACTCAATTTATAGCTAAAAACTAAAACCTTTTTTTTACTATGTTTTTTTCCAAGAGAAAATGACACTGAATTTTCCAGGAAGAACTCCACTGAACAACTATTTAGGGTTATTGTTACTTGTTATCTATAAGGAATTTTTGATAATATATGATCTCTAATGATTTTTCCTCTTTGTAACTTTATTCACCTTCCTTACTGCACCCTGGTTTTACTTTGATAATCTATCTTTCCGAGTCTGTGAACAGATAAACCTTGATTCTATCATGCTTTCTTTTGAGACTTGTTTTTCCAGTTTTATTTCTCTTAAAACCTGGTACAGTTAAGAAGAATGCAGGTGACTAAAATTCGGTTTATGGAAGTCTATCTCTTAAGATGCTGAATTCTGAGTTAGCTACTCAAGGACAGCATGGTGTTCTTTCCCTTTTGGGTGGGATACTTTTTATTATGCCACTCCTCTATCACTTATACACTGAGTGTCACCTCTTTGGTTTATTCAGCATGTTTTCCATGTGTGGTGCTTGGGTTCTGTGGGACACTGACTGGATCATAAGGTCTACATGTATTTCATTATTTAACAGAACAGTAACATCATCATCAAAACTGACAAGTTACTCAAAGCCAGGCTGTTCTAAATGCTGTAAACAGAAACAAACAAAACAAATCCTAATGAAGTGCATATTCTTGAAAAGAAAACAGACAATGAACAAATATACAAAGCGAGATGCAAGTAGAGATGGTGGGTCGGAAGTAGAATATACAAGTACATATAAAGTCTGGCATTTGTACTTTAAGTTTGGATGAAAATCATAAATTTGAGATCCAGCCACAAAACTATATAAAGTCAAGTAGGAAGTGTGCATAGATGAAGACATGGTCTCAGGACTGAGCTCAGATGCACTTTAAGATTTCGGGATTAAAATATACTAGAAGGAACCAACATAGGAAACAAAAAATGAATGGAAGGTAAGATGAAAGAAAACCTAGAAGTGGTGTCCCAAAACCCAGTCTTTCAAGAAATGACAAAAGTCTCATGCTGCAGATTGATCAAATGAGGTAAGGACTGTAATCAATTTTGAATTTAAAAATGTGGAGATCACTGGTGGGGCTGATAGGATCTCATCTGATACAGTTGTACTCAAACAGTGGAATGGAGTTGTTGGAGAATTAAAGAAAAGGACTTAAAGACAGTTTAAGTCCTCTTTTCACATCATTTTGAGGATATTTGCTAGACAGTTGAGAAGAAAAGTGAGCCAATGACTGAGGGTGGAGAAGGAGCAAAAGAGAATTTTCATAAGATGGAAGATAATACAGCATGCTTTTAGGTTTCTGGGAATGAGTCAAACCAGTGAAGAGATTAAAAATTATGATGCAGGAGAAGGGAGAATTTCTGAAGCATTATTATTAAATTGCTGAGAAGTGATGAGATTTCAAATAAAAGTGGAAAGTGTACCCATGACAGGAAAATGGACAATCCATGCATAATAACAGAATGAAACCAAGAGATTATGGGCATCGATGTAAGCAGGGGAGGGGGCGAGGAGGTGGGATAATACAGTGATGGAAAATGTGGAACTTCTCCTTTTTTCTATTTTCTGCATCATTTGGCTCCTGTCTGATCACAAAGCCTCTTCTACCCCCATTCATTTGCCTCCCCTCACCCACTTCCAATAAGCTTTTTATGCTTCGAAATATAAACTGCCTGCACAGTCCATTTTTTCTGCCTCTACATGTTCATTTTTCTGGTTATTTACCCTCCCCAAACTGTTATCTAGCAAACTTGCACTTATTTTTCAGCACAAGTCTTAGCTTAAACTTCTCTGACTCACCCAGTAGTAACCTTGTTGCAAAAAAAAGAAAAAAAAACTTAATATATTGTATGACTCTCCCCTCTGCTATGCCTGCAAAAGTACCTGTTACATTGAACTCAGTCATTTGCTGATTCCAGATACATATCCAATACCTACTACAGGTTAGGAGCTGTCCCAGGCATTGGGATAGAGCTGTGTACCAAAGACCTTGCCTTTATGAAACTTACTTTCTAGTGGTTTTCCTAGAAACCAAGTCTTTAATGAAACACTATGCCACTAAAATGCTATGTCAACTTTAGAATGAACATTTGCACATAGTCTTGGTCTTATTTTACTCTCTGTGGCCAGAATATACCTAATCAGAAAAAAAGTTTGTAACTGTGTGCTTAACAGAATTGTGACTTAAAAATGTGGTTCTGCAGCTCAAAATCCTAATAAAAAGCACCATGTTTTAAGTTTTCTCCATCTCAGGAAATGCATTTCTAAAGCTGCCATTACATTTATGATGGAAATTACGGGAAAGCACACCTTTCTTAGGACCAGCTGAAAACTGACATGCTGGGGCATTGGCTCCTCCAAGCATTTTTGTTTGTTTTCTGTTTTGGATTTGGGGTGTTTTTCTTGTTTTGTTGTTGTTGTTGTTTTGTCTACAATTATCTGGGCATATTGATCAGCCTCTTCATGTTCATTAGATTCATTATCCTTTCCGATGCTGAATTGTTATCCATTGGTAGCCATTAATATTTGTAAGATAATTGTCAAATCTGAAGTAAAACTTGCATATGATTATATCCCCTACCCTGAAAATAGGCAATCTACATTTTGCTATCAACAGGATTATTTAAAACAGACACAATTTTAACACAACAGTGATCCATCATAATCAACAAAGAAAATCTCACACCACCCTGTTCTAAATTACTAGAATCTCATTTTATATATTCTTTATATAAAGATATATATATAAAGATTATATATTCTTTATATAAAGATATATATATAAAGATTATATATTCTTTATATAAAGATAACTTTATATCTCATTTTTGGAAGGCAATTAAAGGTGCAAGTTTGTTTTCCATGACCTGACATGAGTTTAAGCAATTAATGAAACCATCTCCAATACAACTTACGTAATTCAAAATGTTGGTTGCACATTGGCTTCAGTTTATCCTCTGGGCCCAGGAAATGTTTGAGAAAGATTTGGAACTGTCTATTATTAAAGAAGTGGTGAGAATTTAAGTGAGCATTGAAAATTGGTAAAGCAAGTTACAATGGTACTTTTTCATCATCAAAATGACATTTAGAATATTTATTCTGAACAAATTCCTGCTATCCTTCTTGCTTTCAGAATTTGACTGCAAGATAATTAAATGCATTGGGTTATCAACTCCTTTTTCTCATAACACAGTATTAAATATTGTCCCTTTTGAGATAAATAACAGAGAAGGGTCACCTACCCAGACCCCTATTATTCTCTCCTCCATCTAGGATTATTTTAAAGAAGGGGAGAATCCACATCAACATATTTTAGTTAAGAGAAGAAGTCTGGATTCCACCCAATGCATCTTTCCCCATCCATTAAAATCCGCTACTAAACAGGAGAGTTGTCATTATCCTACTTGCATCATTCTTGCTCAACTGCACATCCCTCAGCCTTTGTCTGCAAGGTCAAAGCATGGAGTAACTAAAAGGTAACTGCATAGGAGACAGCCTTTATTTCTACCCCAAATTTCCAATCTGCCCCAAATACACACACACTAATGTATCACCCATTGTCACACTAAGGCCACCCTTACATTGCCTCCTTATATCAATTTATTTGGAAAGGAGAAACAAACCCTCAGTACTCTGTTACTAGGAAGGATAGATAGGCTATAGAACTTTTTATTTGAATAACTTCTGCTCGTATTATTTCATGTATTTAAATACTTTGAAGTCATTTTCCTAAGTCATTAATTCCCAAGTCTTTCTTGAGTTGTTGGTTTGTTTAAAAAAGTTTATTAAAACATAAAATATTAAAAAGCTTATGTTTAACACTGCATAAATTATCACAAGCTGAATCTAGCCATGTAACAAACATCCAGACTGAGAAGGAGAACATTCTCAATATCTCATTCACTTATCTGCTTCCTCACTGTCACTTCTCTCCCAAAGGTAACCACTATCCTGACGTTTTAACAGCACAGATTAGCTCTGCCTAGCCTGGTACCATAGGGATTTTCTTCATATCTAAATACAATAAAATCTCATCATTGATGCTGTAATTGAATCCAGTTTTGCCCAGATGTAGCAAAACTTGACCTATTATAATTCAATATTTGAAATAATTGGTACAAGTAGGAAGTAAATAAACCAATATAGCTACTTATTCAGGAAATTCTGCAATTTTTCAAAATATTTGATTTTTAAAGCTACTTAGTGGGATTTTCTTCACTCATTAAAACACAAGTAGCTGATCTATATTTGTTTCCATTTCCATCTCCAAGACCCCCCCCAGTAGACTCAATCTGGTTTTTGAGAATCAAATACTCCCCTGCTTCTCTTCTGAATGACTTCTGAACTGTGTATAACCTGATGGCAATCATAATCAACGTTTTAGGAACTAATGCTAAAGTGAAATGTGCCTGCCGTTTCCTGTTGGGGAAGGGCATTGTTTCCCTTTGTGCAGCTGCTTTGCTTTCTGCCCTTCTCGCCAAATCAGTACCAGCATTGGTTTTCTCCTGTGGTTTTCCTATTGGGACCCAGCCAGGCTTCATCATTTCCTGTCTATCCAGTGATCCATCTCAGCACTCATAATCAGCTACTCTGCTGTGACCCCCTTCTTGGCTCCTTACCTCAGGCTCAGGAGACCTTGGGGCTGGAAAACCATGTCTCTATCCTTTCTCTGATTTCCTTCATCCTTTCACATGGCCCCATACAAATATTAATAATCACATTTTCTTACGCAGAGATGTTCAGATATGGAAAGAGAATGTCTTTGCTTTAGTTTATTCAGATATAAGAACAAGAAGACTTGTGGATACTGCCCACTTTTATAAGTGATCTGAACAGCAAGATTTGAAGAGCTGATAGGCTGTCATTTCCTCAAAAGGTACACTTGTTTGTGTAATAAATATTATGTTTAGTAAAAGTACTACAGCATAAGCCCACCTGTTAAGTATGTCACAAAATGTATAAGTTCATCACTGCTAATTGCATGTTCATTATAAAACCTCTTCTATATAGCTTTATTGGCTAAAATATTTCCCCTTTGCACAGCCAAAGGATACCTTTTCCATTGTATTCTATGTTATGATGGGGAGGAGATGAGATTGGCATTCACATAGACTATAATCGGTATTGTGCTCATCTAAATCCAGGATACCAGTTAGAAGTTAGTTATGGTAAGACACTATAATTAAATTATTTTATTACACCCCCAGTATTTTTGGATAAACAATTTAACATTTCCTGCTGGGATTAGCAATGTAGCCTACCTTAAAAACAGGAAGAATTTATAAAATGGAACAATCATTATTGAATATCAGCATACTATCACTAATTATAAATAAACAGCACTAGAATGCTATTCTTCTCATGAGGTACTACTTAATTAGTAGAAAATCTTTGTAGGGCTATGTGCAACCATTTGACTTAAAGCTAAAATGTGGCCTATAAAATGTCATTTAAGAATTCTAAACTAAACCTGGTTTAGGATTCACACTGAAGTCCACTGGGGATGAAAACATTTTTTTTCTTACTTCAATTCACTAAATTATAGAAATTTGTATTCTGGGAATTTCAAAATTGGAGAAATGTAACACTACAACAATTCACAAGAAAAATAGACACAGGGAGGGGAGCACTACACACTGGGGTCTGTTGGGGGGAAATAGGGGAGGGACAGTGGGGGGTGGGGAGTTGAGGAGAGATAGGACGGGGAGAAATGCCAGATATAGGTGAAGGGGAAGAAGGCAGCAAATCACACTGCCATGTGCGTATCTTGCATGTTCTTCAAATGTACCCCAAAACCTAAAATGCAATAAAAAAAAAAGAAAACCAGGAACTTCATTGATTGAACAGTAGCTATGTATATTCCTATCAAAACAATATCACATGATTGGAAGATGTCCTGTATAAATAAAAGCTTTCTGAGGAGAAAAATAATAATAATAAAGTAAATCTTCATTGGAATAGCTGGCAGTACAGCCTGTTAGGTGGTGGTTTTAAATTAAATTCAAAGTTATTCCTAGCTCTCCTGGGATCTTCATTGTTTGAAATTAGTGATTACTTCAATAGAAATCAAATATATGCTAGGATGTTCAGCCTAACTCTCATTCTTTAGCTGTTGGGTAAATGTTTTTCAATTTTGATGTTTAGATTCACAAAGACAGATCTAATTGGCCTGGTTTGTAGAAATGTTTCACCATTTTCCTGGTCTAGCAATCAGGATATCAACTCTAAGCTAATGAAAGTTTTACTTCACTGCACAATGCTGTGAATCATGTGGAAATTTCAGAAATTCATACTGACTAGACTATGACAAGGAAATATGCTATTAAAAAGGCATGCAACTCACCCTTGGTAAAGAGAAATATTGTAGAGTCAATCTAGTTTATTATTTACTTAGCAGAACTAGTTTGTCAGTCCACCATAATGCCCCAGACCAGGATAAATTAACCAATTTATTCATTTTTCCCATTTTCAGGCTATCTATGACATATAAGGCTCTACATTAGGTACCAAAGTGAAATTCAAGGATGAATTACACATAGCTATTATTTGTTAGAAGCTCACATTCTGCCTCTGGTAGAAGATAGGACTACATCTTACAAAGCCATTCTTCCTCAAGAAATTATTTGCTAGCTTGGTTTAGGAATAATTCAAAGCCCAGGTCCAGACGGGTTCAGAGCCGAATTCTACCAGACATACAAAGAGGAGCTGGTACCATTCCTTCTGAAACTATTCCAAACAATACAAAAAGAGGGAATTCTTCCCAAATCATTTTATGACACCAACATCATC
>NW_016107332.1:955929-993579 GCF_001604975.1 Cebus imitator
AATCTCAGAAAAAGTACATTTAGTGGAAAATAAATCCATAAAGAAAATGTAGGAGGAATGATAAATGTATTGGAAAGGATAACAGAGACTTCAAGATTAAAAATTATAGAGAAAATTTTACATCTGCAGCCCATGGAATTAAAAACAGAATACATTTGCTGGACTAGATATTATTAATAGGTGAGAGGATGAGAAAAGAAATAGCCTAACTCAGGGAAAGCTAAGTGGACAGAATAAAATTTAGGAACTATTTTGGTTGAGAGGGAAAGGAATGACAAGCAGAGTGGAAGAAAAAGAGGAATAGTTGAGTATCAGGGAAAGAATCAAAGGTAAGAAGTGCAGAAAAACAGACAACACGTTGTCATATTTGAAGAATACACCAACTCCTGAAAAATAAACATATAGTCACCCCAAAAATACTATTTATAGAGCACACATAGAGTGTCACTTGTCCGTTGTGATGAATATTTTTTTTATTAAGGAAAACCTCCTTCCAAAATATAAACAATGTGAAACCATTTGAGGAGTGGTGAATAAGCCACCGTTTCACATTCAAATATCTAGCATATCTTTTGCCAGAGAAACTTTCTCATCAAAACACTGCTTATTCATAAGACTTCAAAAAAAAAAAAAAAAAAAAGACTATCATAATGTACCTGACCCACTATTAATTCTTTTTTCATTGTTTATCTGAATTGAGATTTGAGATTGAATTTATGATTCATATAAGTAAATCTACATTTCAAGGTGAATCAACTCCTTTCCAAAGTATCCCAATACAAGATGCAGAACATTCCTAAGGGATATACAACTGTTTCTCTGCCACGTATTATAGGACTTTCACCACCTGAAGCAGTAATCTTCTGAAAGGCACATTCTGGAATAATCAATTACTATTAGATATTTGGTAGTGGTAAAACTAAGAAAAAAAAATCAAGGCAAAAAGTTCATGTCTATGTGCTTTCTTGGATTAATAGAACAGTTCTGATTTCACTGGCCACCAATCAAGATGAACCAAAGATGTTCATCTTCCAGCAACAACGTAATTTACATAACAATGACATAAGTATCATCAACTGTTGTTGAATGAGGATATGTGTTGACATGTGTCATAAAAATCCTTAAACCACAATGAACATCTTCAAATATGATTTGTATTGCTTTGATTAACAAAACTCTGAGTTGTATTCATTTGATATTAGAAACACAAAATTCAAATGTGATGTAGGACCCGAACATAAATTATTTCTGTGCTAAGAGCAAATACGAAATTGTAACAAAACACCCAGGATTTTCTTCCCTCCTTTAAAGCTAATGAGTATTTTATTAAATATGTTAACTGTGAAAAAATTTAAAATAAAGCCTGTTTAATCCATATGATTCCAGTTAAGCTGGTAGTAGTGGTAAGATAGGTCAAATATAGAATTTTATTTTATATTTACAGTCAGTTTTAGATCTGGCTGGAATGTATGTATGGCTTTCCATATATAATAGCACACAAACACATATATTTACATAATTACACATATATACAAATGTGTGCTCTATATACACATACATATATACATATGCACATGTATACACAAACATTCTTGCATGAAAGAATTGTTTTCATAATGAGAAGGCCTATAAAGATTTTCTGTACACCAAATACTTATTATCAACAATAATGTGTTATACCCTTAAAAATTTGTCTAGAGGATTAATCTAACGGTATTTGTTGTGATCACAACTTTACAAATTGGAAAACCTAGTTTTAATGAGTAACTTAAGATGTTTGAGTTAGAAAAGTCTTCAGAAGAATAGTAAGATATGCTGGATTAAGTAATATTTCATATAATTACTCAACAATTCTAACAAACAAAATCAGGAGGAAAATTTTACTTCACCAAGAAGACCTAAAAGCAGTGCTTTTATAAGATACATTAAAGTAATACTTCATTTTCAGAAGCTCCAACCTCCTAGAATTACAAAATAACATTTTCATAATACTTTGCATCAGATATTTTTCTAACTGCTTCACAACTGTTAACCCATTTAATCATCACGAGAAGCTTATGAATCATGTCCAATTTTTATTACCACCATTTTATAGACAAGAAAACTGTGGCACCAGAAAGCTGAGAAAATTAAATTAGTAAATGTCAGATTTTCATTTTGAACTAAAGTAGTCTGGAAACCAAATCTGTGATCTAAACTACTGTACTACAATGCCTTCCTCAAAATGCTACTATATAATTCTCTCCGTTGCTTAAAAAAAAAAAAAAATCAGCAAAAACTTCCTAGACTATATTTCTTGGTATTTTTCTAATCCAACATAGGTAAAAGTATCTACTCAAATATCTATTTTTTCATCTATTCATAATTCCCTCTTGGATGTCAAAAATGACCCCATTTATAAGGATGGGTATCTGGGAAAATGTGGTATTGAGATTTAGAAAATTTTGGTTGGCTACTGAAAGAAATAATACACTAACTTTTACACTTGAAGAGTTTGCACATTTCTTCATTGATTCAGCAAACATTTTTTGAGCCTCTATTACAGAGATACAACTACAAACCAAAACTTTTATTGTGCAGAATTCATCTTAATGAGAGTCATTATAGCTAGATCAGAGATTATGACAAATTATCCATTGATTACATACAGGATATAGTTCAAAATTAAATAAACAGAAAAGTCTAAAGTTATAGATTGGGAAACACTAATAAAGAAGTAATAATAAAAATTTTAAGAATTGATGAATATTCTTAAAGTGTAATAAGGAACTTCAGTACCTGAATTCATTTTTAGGAAGTAGCCAAAACTGGAGGAAGAGAAAAGGAAAAGGAACCAAGAATGTAACGAAAGATTTAAGAAAACTACAAAGAAAGAGTCAATTCAGGAAATATATTAGAAGTAAAAGGTTTAACCAAGTATGGTTAATATGACAAATGTGGCAGAAAGTCAAAGAAAGGAAGGGTTTGGCAAATCTTAGATTAATAGCCTAATATTTCCAGATAAAGATTTCATTAGAGTAGCAAAGTAGAAGGCAACTTGCAGGGTAGAGAAATAAATACAGTTAAAGCAAAACATCTAGCAACACAAAAAAGGAAGCAATTATAAAAATGAAGGAAGAAAGGAAGACGGGGAGAGGGAGGAAGGGGAAGGAGGGAAGAAGGAAGGAAGGAAGGAAGGAAGGAAGGAAGGAGGCAGGGAGGGAGGGAGGGAAGCAGGCAGGCAGGCAGGCAAGAGAAGGGGTTAGAGAGAAGAAAAAAGTCAAAATATGTTATATTGTCATCACTTTTTAATGCATGGGTGAACTATTAATTTCTACTATTGCAGCTTCATAATGTGCCAACTTGTCTAGGTTGAACTACATTTTCCAGGATCCCCTTTTCTGTTTCCATGCAGGTGGACCACAAAAATGATTCCTACAAAATATTTGGGGCACCAAAGTAAAATGACAGCCATTTATAACTCATACATTTTATCACTTATCTGCTAATTTTCCTTAGGGTATCCCTTTCCTTTCTTCTAGACCTATAATCAGAATCAGGTCCCACCATGACCACAAGTGTGATTTTTCAAAATGTGACCCATAATATGGCATGCACATCAAAAGAACTGCATGAGCTTTCTAATATATATTGACAGAAGACCAAGCAATATGTATTAGAATGCATCTTAAGGCTATAAGAACAAAGTTGAAGGCCTATAAAGTCAGAATAAATTTACCGATATGAGCTCACTAAATAGAGATTCCAGTTTTCATATATTAGTGTGAGGGGCTAGGAATGGCTGTATAATTTGCTTGGTTGATTAACTGGTGTAAAACAAAAAGGTGGTCCACATTAAATGAGGTCGATATGCCAGAACTTCCTTTATGGAAGTAGAGCAGGGATCAGAAAACATTTTTCTGAATGTAATTTTTTTTTCCTTTGTGGGCCATATTATTTGTTGTGATAATTCAACTCTGCCATTGCAGCATGAAAGAAGACATAGAAAATATGTAAATGAATGGGTATGAGTATGTTACAATAAACCTCTATTTACAAGATAAGCAGCAGGCTGCATTTGCCCCAACACTGTAGTTTGCTGATGCCTGCTACAGAGGAAGGTATCGGCTTAGAGATATTGGAATCTTAGAATGAGTTTCATCATGACTGATCTGCTCATCTACCCCATGAAGTTCCAGAAAACCTGACCTTCATCATGGCGTTCAAGAACAAATAAGCTCCAGTAACCTGAAGTGGCTCTCCCCTGAAGGGCAGAAATTACACTGGAAACTACTCTCATCAAACTGAGATCTCTAAATGTGATGAGAATAATGAATTTCCAGGTAGGCAGGTGCTGAGGGGAACACTGGCAAAGGCAAGGTGGGTGTTATTACTCTAATGGACAGTAGAGCCAAAGCGCTAACCAGAATAGTCTGACTTACAAAGATCTTTGACATTGGCTATTATAGTTGATCACGATGCTCTTAAAACTGAAGTAAAAACAGCCTGCTAAAATATCCTGCTGAAATCTTACTTGATTTGCTTAAGTAGAAAATCTCTGAGTCCAGTGAACTAAAGTCTGACTTAACAAAAACAAGGAGGTACAGCCCTTCAGTGAATTCTCAGATTTGAGCCAGTTCACAGACCCAGAGGCCTTGAAATGAAGAGATTCTGGGTCCCCTTGAGAAAAATCTCTGCTACGATGCCAAAAATGTATACTGCTAAGCGTCCTCCCGGCCTGTTCCTAAAGGGAAGTGTAGCCATTTACAGTGTGATTTTGCACTGGGGAAGAAGAAATAATCAGATCTGGGGGATTATTAGACCTTGGCTCTGAACTAACACTAATTCCTAGAAACCCAAAATATCACTGTCACTGTGGTTCACCAGTGAGACAAGAAGCTTTTGAAGATCGGGTGATTAGTGAAGTTTTAGCTCAAGTCCATCTCATAGTGGGTCCCTGAGCCCCCTGTGGTTATGATTTTGGATACAGAATGTGTAATCGGGATAAACTTACTCAGCAATCAGAAAATTCCACACATTGTTTTCCTGATGTATGCAACAAGGTCTACAATGGTAAGAAAGGCCAAGTGAAAGCTATTAGATATGCCTTTACCTACAACAGTAGTCAACCAGGAGCAATATCACATTCTCGAAGGGATTGCAAAGATTAGTCCCATGACAGACTTGAGAGAGTAAAGGGTAGTCATTCCTACCCTATCCACATTCAACTCACCTATTTGGCCTGTGCAACAGAGAGGTGGATCTTGAAAATTGGTTGTCAAGTAATCAGTTTTACCTGGGACAGTTGTATCATATTAGACAGAAGCATGAATATGTTAGTGTCTTTACACTGAGTTTAAAATGTAGTTTAAGGAGATGTGTATGAGTGACGAGTTGACAAAGGCAGATTGTGGTGGCTTTATGTCAGATTGCTGAAAAACTACATTTCCCAGAATTCCCTTTCCCGTATTTGTTTGGTTAAGGTGGACCACAATAAAGATTCTTATGGGAAATTTGGATGACAAAAGTGAAGCAGCTGCTGTACATGTCACTTATCAGATGACACGAGGCAGAGGCCAGACCTGTGACTTCTCCACCTTCCCGTGGATACTCCCTCAGCTTCTGGGCAAAGCCTCTGCAGGACGTGCCACCAAGGTTAGAGGAAGAAACACTAATACTGGTTTTAGTTCATCCTCATGGACTACAGCTCATACTCACTTTTCCTGGCTTGTTTTTGTTCTCCCCACCTTACTTCCCTCTTCCCTTTCTGACTGTCTGCCTTGTGGAGTTCAAGCTCCAGCTTCAGACAAGAAGATGAGAGCCATACAAAGACTACTCAACCAAACAGCTCCCACAGTGGCATAAGGTAAACACCTCTTACAAAATTACATTCTAGTTTTTTTGTTTCACTTATTGAACATGAGTTCATATAATAAAGAAAATAAATATCGGAGGCACTGGAGAGAGGTTTAAGAGTTGCTTCCCCAGCTTTTAAAATTATAATTCCCCAGGTAGGGAAATAGTCTTTAGAACACAAATGGAGAGATTTAGAGTAACAAGAAAAACTTATTCTCTAAACTGAGGGGAAAGGAGATACCTATAAATAAAAAAGTCAACATGGAAGCAGTGTTAGATTTGAGAGTTCATTTTCTGGCAGTTGAATTTGTAGAAAAGAGGGATGGTCGCCTGCAGCAAGAGAAACAGAATGTGACAATTGGGAGCTAGAGGTGGTAAAGGCTCAGGAAGAATGGTGTGAAGTTCTCTAAGGAGTAAAAAACTACATATTTTAAAACTATAGCAGGAATGACCCAGCTGATAATGGATATTATGAATTCATCCTATTAATGTTTCTTTCCATATTCTATATCTGTATTTAAAGAGGTGACAGCAGACAGCAGGGGTAATTCAGAGTGAGAGAGGCAGAACAGAGGCAGAGCAAAAGTTGAGTTGAAGAGCCTAGGGTGGTCCCAGGAAGTAGCATTCAAATAGTGAACTATGGAAACCTTTACGGGTCAGGGTTCTACTAAGTTGGAATGGTTCCTTGGACATTTCTGTATTGAGTGTCTAGCACATTGTGGGTGAGCAACAAACCACTTGGATATTACAAATGGGGAGGAAAAAAGTAATTAGTAAAGACATTGTTAGAGAGAAAAGCATCAAGCTCAAAACTTGACAGTATGAGAGTGCTCTATAACGGTGAGCACCCGAGTGTGGAAAGCAGAGATGCAATCAATAATACGTGCTATAGTTTGTGCACACTTTTTCAGATAATCTGACTGTAGCTTCTTCTTCTAACCTATAAAGGCTCATGAAGAAAATGCCAGATTCAACCTCTAAGTCTATTGTCTGATCTATGTTCTTTGGAAACAATTTCAGGTGCACATTTCTCTCCCTGAGCCTCCCTAAGCCCAACATCCTTAACAAATGTTTTCCAGTACCCTGCTGTTTTCCAGAAACACCATTAGCCTTTTGTATATCTAATCCAAATCTTCTGCTCTTTGTCTGTAACATCCTACACATTGTCATTGCATTTGAATAACTTAAACCTGCATTAAAGTTTGGTGAAATTGAGAGGAAATATTTTTTTCTAGTTTACTTAATTTTCTTATGTTTAAAATTTTATCACACTTATTTTCATAAGTATGGAAACTCATGACAGTGAGTCCATTATTACAATGAAAATTCATATCAAAAATATATTAAAAGGTCAATATCTAAAATTGGTCTATAAATACATGTGTTTTTACTTTGCCTAAATTAATTGTTTACTCACCAGTATCTTCTTTACATAGGTAAGCACCTGAGTTTACCCTAGGATCAGGTCAAACTAGCAATCTGTCATTTTTCCTCTTTAATATTTCTAATTCCAAACTAGCAACCTGCCTCTTTCCTCTTCTAATATTTCATCTGAAATTTTTTTATTTTCATAAAAATGTTTAGGTAAAATGTTTCATGGAAGTCCTTAGAGATTAGTTTTTTCAATCATTACACTTAATGATTTTTTAAATGATTAAATGTAATTATTTAAAAAACTAATCTCTAAGAGACTGATGCTTCTAAGATGCAATCACTTTTTCTGCTATTGCCATATATGAATTGCATGCTGTACCTGGTGTGAATTGTTAACCCCTGAGACATGGATCATATAGTCCTCCAGAGTTTGAGTGTTTTGTTGTTGTTTTCTTGGTTTTTGTTTTGTTTTGTTTTTTGTTTTTTTTTTTTCAAATACTGAGGACACAGCTTGTGTTTAACAATAGTACATAGCAATCTTGGATTTCATTTGCAGGTGGGATCATTTCATTTGAGAAACAGAATTCTTTCATGTGAGCTTGCCAACAAATTCTCCCTCTTCTAAGGAAGAAAATTTCCTAACCCACTCTGCCCCTGACTTTAGGTTAGTTCAGATATATAATTTATTCTTAGACATATATTCTACAGTACATCAGGGCACTAAAAAATAAAAAGTCAGCAATAATATAATGTTCCTAGAAATTATAGTACACTGTGAAAAGAGGCTATTACCACAAAGACATTTGAACTCATTTTCACAATACCAGACCAGCAAGCAATTGATGTCCACAACCAAACAGCTACCATCACCTTCTATTAAGAACACAGAACATACAGATGCCTGATAGTGTCCAACTTAACTCTATCTAATGTCACATCAGTTTTTTCCTTAACTGATTTATTTCATGCAATATGAATTTATTGAGTGCCTACTATATGTTCAGCACTGCTTTTGGTAATAAATGACAAGCAGATTAATAACATCCACGTCTTTCCTCAAAAAGAACAATTTGGCCAGGCACAATGGCTCACTCCTGTAATCTCAGCACTTCGGGAGGCCAAGGCAGGTGGATCACGAGGCCAAGAGACTGAGACCATCCTGTGGATCTTCTCTTTGTTTTTCCAAACACATTCCCTTGACAATCTCAATCAGTCACGTGTCTCTTAAGACCATGAGCCACGTTATGGGCTAAAATGTGCTGCCCTTCCAAAATTCATATGTTGAAGACCTAACCTCCAGCACTTCTGAATGTAACTGTATTTAGGGATAGGGTCTTTAAAGAGGTAATTAAGTTAAAATGAGGCCATTAGGGTGCACCTTAATTCAATATTAATACCCTTATAAGAAGATATTAGGACACAGAAGGAAAATACAGACACAGAGAAGACAGCCATCTACAAGCAAGGAGAGATGCCTGGGGAAAAAAAAAAAAGGAACCCTACAAACACCTTTATCTCAGACTTCTAGACTCCAGAACTGTAAGGAAATAAATTTTTGTTATTTAAGCCACCTAGGCTGTGGCACTTCGTTATGACAGACCTTGCAAATTAAAAGAAGCTAAATACATAAACTCAGTCTTTTATATCCAACTGCCTACTCTATATCTCATTTGGAATACCCAATAAGCATCTTAATATATCCCAAAGCAAGTTTCTCATCTAAGGAAATGGCAAAACCATCTCTCCAGCAGCTGATACCAATCTCAACTCCTCTCTTTCTCTCTTACACATGTCAATCCACCAGCAATCTTATAGGGTCTACCTTCAAACTAGGTCCAGAAGACAGCTACATCTTACTCCTCCACTGATGCTAACCTGGTTCCAGCCACCATGATCTCTCAGAAGGATTATTCCATAAGCCTCCTAACTGGCCCCCTGCTTCTTCTGTGATGCCCAATTCATTCTATTTTTAACACAGCATGCACAGTGATCTGATTTAAACAAAAGTCAGATCCTGCCACCTGTCTACTCAAAATCTTCCAATGATTTTTACCTCTCATTCCAAGTGAAAACCAAAATTCTTACAATGGTGAAAAAAAAAAATCCTATATCACCACTCTTCCTGCCTGTCTGACATCAGTCCCTACTGATTTTCCCGTCACTCTGTCATCCTTTGAAACCAACAGTCACTGCTCCAGTCTCAGTTTTGTACTTGCTGCTCCCTTTGCCTGGATTGCTCCATATGCATCTCCACATTGCTCAGTCTTCCACCTCTGTTCACATTCTTCATATATTTACTCAAACATCACCTTCTCAGTGAGAACTAATATACTATGATCAGTATATTTGAAACTACAGCTTTCCCTTACTACATAGCCTGGCTCTAACCCCATTTATTCTACCGCATAGCATATATCACCTTTAAACATACTTTGTATTTTTCTATCTATCTATCTATCTATCTATCTATCTATCTATCATTTATATTATTTATTTTTTGAGACGGAGTCTCACTCTGTGGCCCAGGCTGAAGTGCAGTGGCACAATCTCAGCTCACTGCAACCTCCAGTTCAAGCGATTCTCCTGCCTCAGCCTCCCGATTAGCTGGGACTACAGGCACACATCACCACACATGGCTAATTTTTGTATTTTTAGTAGAGACAGGGTTTCACCATGCTAGCCAGGCTGGTCTCAAACTCCTGATCTCAAGTGATTCTCCCACCTCAGCCTCCCAAAGTGCTGGAATTACAAACATGAGCTACTATGCCTGGCCTATATGTTCTTAATTATCTTACTTTTACCTTATCTTACTTACTATATGCCTGCCCCAGTCTCCCACAATCACCCAATTAAAATATAAGTTCTGTAACATCAGAGATTTTTTTTGATTCACTGTTTAAATTCATATAAAAAATCAGTGGATTTCTGTTGAGTGAATCATATATTATTATTGATATAATTTAAGACTTGTCTATCCATTAGGCTATAAGGTCCATAAGGAGAGGAACAATGTCTGTTTTGCTCACAAGTGAATTTTTAATACCTAGCACTGTCACAGGCCAGAAAGTTATTTAAATATCATTTTACCAATAAATAAATGAATACATGGATTATACTCCAGAATGAATTATTTCAAAAGAGATTTAAAAGCCCATCACCTTGAAAGTGACTTTCAAACATGCAACTAAATGTGAATCAAATCAATTATTTGATAAAAGTAATAATGTAACATAAAAGAATATATCACTACAGAAAAATTACTTAGCTATTCAAAGTAAAACATGCAAAGATAAAGTAAATCGTATAACACTGGGAGACATACAGCAAATTTCAGAAAAATACATGCATTGTTATATCTATCTGAAGAATATAAAGCATGCCGTATGACTCAATTTATTAGTAAGAGAGTTACATACATGCAAAAAAGAAAGAAAGAAAAAAAATGCATGTGAATGATGAGTACCAAATTCAGGAGAATATATATCTCAGTAGGAAAAGGGGGAGATTATAATTAGGAAATGGCACATGAGGGATTTCAACAGGATCTGTAACATTTTCTTTGAATAACTAGTTGTGAATACATGGCTGCTCATTAAAGTGTTATTTACACATTTTTTTGTCTGAAATAATTCCAAATAATTCCACAATCCAAGAGAAGCTTTAAACTACCTCCACGTTTTTTCTTTGCTATTTTACTTAAGCTAGCTCTTTAGTTTTCCCTAGGAGGTAGCATCACTGTCAGTCATTAAATTGCTTGCTCATCCAAGGTTTGCCTCTTTCTGTTGTGCACTGAATTCTAACTAATGTTAACACTTCGGTATATGGGGTGAAATCATTTCCTTGAAAACTGGTTTTTATTCCTTAAAATAAGCTGTAATCTAATATCATTTATATGTCTACTCTATAATAGCTATTAATAGAAATAAAGTGAAATTAGAAACATGGCTATGTTTCTTTATCTATATTTCTAGAAGAATATCCTGAGGAGATCACTAAATACAGTTTTCAGTCCAAGTAACATGTATTCTTATTAGGTCAGCTGGTAATAAGCTGACTTATGGCTGCGTGTGGTTCATAACTCCTAATATTCAAGCCTGAAGGATGTATGAAGGAGGAAAACATTGTTATAAAACATTCAGCATGGAGATTAAAAGTGACAACAAAAATTTTAAATGTAATTATTTTATGTTGGAGAGCCTACTATGGTATTACAAAACCACAGATTATAAAGCTTAAAATGACACTTAGCGATGAGCCCTATCATGTTACAGAGAGAAAAACCACATCTAGATAGTACAGAGTTTGTATCAGATCTTAAGTTTCCCAAATTCTAGAGTGTTACTCTAAGCCCTTTTCCCAGAAAACGCAGAGTCTAGTGATGTCTCCACAGAAGGAAAGGAAAGGACCTCCCTTTTTGAGAACTCTGCTGGCTCCTGCTAGGTATGTGAAAGAAGTTATCACAAGAACAGAAAATCAAACACCTCATGTTCCCATTCTTAGGCAGGTGTTGAACAAGGAGAACACATGAACACAGGGAAGGGAGCATTGCACACTGGGGTCTGTTGGTGAGGGCCAAGGGAAGGACAGCAGTGGGGTGGGGAGGTCGGGGAGGATAGCATGGGAGAAATGCCAGATTTGGGTGATGGGAGGATGGAGCCAGCAAACCACATTGCCACGTGTGTACCTATGCAACAATCCTGCATGATCTGCACATGTATCCCAGAACCTAAAGTACAATAACAAAAAAAAAAACAATGTTATCATTTTTCACTCTCACAACAACTTCATAACTTAGAAATTATAATTTCATTTTCCTAAAGAACAAACTGGGCTGAGAGACGCTGTGTCACTTGCCCTACTTACCAAGAATCCAAGGAAGATTTGCTTATTCCACTCTGCCTGCTCCTCTAAATAACTAGTAATGGGCTGGAAGGAGGGAGGGGATATTATAGCAATCATCAATGCCCTGCAGTCTAAACATCTCACCCAAAGAGGTAAATGTTCTTATTACAATGTTTTGTGGTCCTCCAAAGAGTCACAGTTCATAAAGTGATATACGCTATATCTGTGGTCCTTAATTATTTTTCATGCAACAGGGGAGAAATCTGGGGGGAAATGTCTAAAAGTCTCTTTAGGGGAGTGATAATGAAAAAGAGCTTAAGAAACACTGCTCTATATGTTTCAGGAGCCAAACTGCAAGTCAATTTTGAAGTCACTTCTCAGACTGTACATACAAACTCAAAATCAAGATATGTGTTTCTCAATTCTATTAAATATATGTTTTCAAGCATCAAGGGTTCTTTTCGCTTACAAGCAACAGGTTTTATGCTGCTCAAAGCATGGGTTTTAGAGTCAAGTGTATTTATCAAGTTGTCAAATCAGCTCAACTACTCATAAGTTTTGCAATTACTTGAACTTTCCGAGTTTCATCTTACAGAACAATTGAAATATTGAAATGCGATAGCATGTGAAATGCCAAACATAAAGTAACTTTCAATGAAGGTGAATTCTTTCCCCTACATTGTGCTATTAATTTATTTGGGTAGTAAATCCTATTATAGGAAAAAGGATGTAAGAACTGGGCAAAATAAAGGCTGTTTTACTTTGGGGAAAGAACTGAATATTTTTGACCTTCACAGAATTATGCAGCATTCAGGTGGCTGGGGTTCAGTATTTGAACATTTAGAAAAACAGGAGAGGGCTGTATACGAACGTAGTAACAGAATTTGTTGGAGTATTATAAAGGAGAACTTTAAATGGGCTGTTCCAGTGGAAAAATATTTATTTCAAGTCATTACCATTAGTGGTGAGAAGAGGTTGTATTTAAATAGTGAAATCACAGAAAAATTAATATCTTAAAGGAAAGAGAGGAATAGAAAGCAAGTAAACTGACCTTTATCAAGATTTAGGTTTCTGATACTGTGACATAGCACACATGCTTCCATGCAACTGTTTCAATTCCAGAATGTTTTCAGGGAAGGACTGCATCCCCACCCCATTGTGCTAGCTTAAGAACATGACAATTAGAATTGTAATCTTTATAATTTTCATATCTAGTACTTCACCTTTCCTTCTATAATAGGTAATATGGAAATTTAGCTAAACTTGTGCCACAATTCAGATTTAATTCAAATAAATATATTATATCAATAAACTAAAAATATCTTCACCAATAAATTTCATTATTTCAAAGAACTTGCTTTATAGGTAAACTAATATTAATGCCCATGTTTATCTTTCTACATTAACATAATTGCCTTAGATTCTTCCCTGCAATTTTAAAAGGGCATATACCAAGTAGAAAGGATTATATATATAGTATTATGTGTAGAATCTGCATTTTTATTGAAAAATGAATGTGCATATGTCTATCCATCTAAATCTTATATCTTATGTGTGTTTGACAATCTTGCTGTGATAATCACATAGACATTAAAAATGGGCACATTTTATTTCTTCAGTGAAGCAATAACATAACTTTAATTATACTTATCACCAAGGTACAGTAGCAGCAATTTAGAAATACACTGGATCATCTTATGAACAAGAGACTCAAGAACTGTGACACTAGCTAAAAAAAATAAGAGGTGAAGAAAAAGACAAAATTTGACAAAGTTTTGATTTCAATTTGTTAATAATAAAAGGAATCATCACTTTAGTGAATATGCAGCCATTGGTTATTACAGAACAAATAGTCTTGTCCAGGGGGTTGTATTCATCTTAATCTTTACTTGTCTTACTCTTAGCTGAGAAGAGCAGAAATGAAATTTCTCATCAGGAAAGTACACATGGCTCCTGACCACCTTTGTATTCGCAATCCACCAGAGTGTTCATTTCAAGGCACCATGTCTAGCTCCAGATAACATAGGTTAATGTCCTTTAAATATTAGAAAAATTTAACCTTTCAAGTCCCAAAGTGGTGAAAGAGAAATTAGCATTCCAAAATCATTCTTTGCTGCTGCTACTTTCTTTTAACAAATTTGAAACTATTACTAGAAACTTTAAAATATCTAAACCTTCCTTTTATCATACCCTGTCTCACAATCACTTCCGAAATAGATGTTTTGAAGTGCACTTCCCGAGTTTTACATTATGTCTGGACTTCTGGCTAATTCTAGTATTGAGTACCCTGGATGGGCTATTTTGCTTCATTCTGTTATAATTACATGACAGAACCAATTACATGACATGAATGCAATTTTCCACATAAATGATGTTGAAAACAATTGACGTTGTGGCTCAGAGACTGTAGAAATGGTCAAAATCCTAGTTGGGAGAATAGCTTTTTTAAATGTTGTTTAAATGAATCAGTGTTTTCCATTCCTTTCTGCTGCCTATTTTCCAGCTCTTGTTTAGAATGAACCAACATCATGAACCAGGACTAGTAAAGTGGTGGTGAGGGGAGGCATTCAAATGTAATGATAGTTTATCTGGAGAACATGCAATGAATCCAGATTTAACTTTTTCATCACTTTCCCCTATTTCAAAACTTGCATAAACTTCTGTAAAGTCTTCAGTTCTTGTTTATTTATTTGGGATAAAATAAATTATCATCTCATCTACACACAAAGAGCAAAATACACAGGCAGCTTTGCATGGATTGTAGACATGAGAAAACTGATCATTCTCAAACTTTTTAAAGATCAGTTTATTTTGAAAAAATGTTACAAGAATGATTTTGCTATCTTTTCAAATAAGCATTTCTGTGAATTTTGAAGTTTGAAATGTTATAGTCAAGTTATTTCCATTTATATATAAATATAGTAATCAAAATATACTTAGCATTGCATGATATCATACAAGGTACTTTATGAAAACAAAAACAGCCATTTACAAACCCCCAAAAAAGTAATGCTAGAGTCTGCAGAAAACAAAACTGTATTCCTATTACAGAAAGAGCTGAATATTTCTCCTTTGATCTCAGATGTTCCTCTGGAATTTACATAAAAGAGCTTAGACATGATCAATAACCTAAACAAGCTTAAAATCTAGTCTTCCAAAACATACCTTTGAACTGAATGTCTACATAAACTTTTGATAAACTTTGGATGGATCATCAGGATCTAAACCCAAAAAGCCCCCATTCAACAACACCCACCTAGTGCCAGCCACTAATTTGAAGCTTACTTTGAACAAAGTGCTGAAAGGGAGTTTGCTTCCTGTATGAAGCACAGAGGTGGTATATTAGGGTAAGTCAAGGTCTGAGGGAAAAGATACAATGTGCTTTACTCATGTCTTCACATTTACATCTGCATCTTTTAGCTTACAACTTTAAGATATGGTTTGAGTTGCTTTTTTTTTAGCCTTGTTTTATAACTGACTTGAAAGAAGTCAGTTTTGTCCTTCCAGACATTCCAGCAGATGCTATCAGATTGATACATAAACACTGCCACTTTAATGCTACACAGAAACAAAATATAGATTCATTTTTAACCATAGCAGTAAATGTTCTGCAGCAACAAGTGAATTTTTAAAATATAGATATGTTAGGATGACAGGTTAAACTGGTTCAGAAGGTCCCTGTGGATAAGGAGTATATACTGGAATATAGATTGATCTCTGGAAGCTGTAGAATTTGATGTGAAAGATTTAGTGAGTGAAAAGCATCCTGGGGTTCAACCCTCTGTCAAAGATTCATCTTTAGTTCTACTTAGCAAGCACTCCATACCCATGAGAGAGATATAGAGAGAGCAAGAAACGAAACCATTATGATCTCTTTTGGTTGCTATGCTCTTATGGCTATTCTCATCTGAAGGGACTATGCTTCTTTAGAGCACACCATGAAAAATAGGCAGAGAATACAGAAACTGGAAATGAAATCTATGGACAGAACTACTTTAAAAGAAAATATTTGCCTGATTCTACTCTAAGGAATCAATAGATCTTCAGTATCATATAACAAAATTCAAAGGCAAACATCAAATCCCTCAAAAGTCGTAGGTATCTGACCATAAGTCATCAGCCTAGTATGTCATTCTCTTCCATATTACAAAAGAATTCATTTCCTCTCTTTCAACAAATATTTGTTCCATGTCTGCCATGTAACAGGAGCTGTGTCCTGGGCATTGAGAAAACAGCAGTGAACAGGAGGAGGTAACCATACAAAGATCACAGATAAGAATACTTCACACTTTATTCTTCTAAGTTCCTTATGAGACTAAGTCACTGAGAATAGCATTGCAAAGTGTTACACACTAAACTTTCTTCACTTTCCTTTTCAGACCTTCAAGCCTCTCAAGTACAAGTTCACAGATCTGTTTGCAATCTTGTTGATTTATATGGCAATGGGATAATGAATTTTCAAATCTAAGATGGGTACACCAAAGGGTTCATGTTGAGTCATATGAAATTTGAAGGAAGAATTACACTGAATTTTAAAAGCCAGCATATAGTAAAGTTGTTTCCTTATCATTTATTTGCATTTTATTTAATCTATGAATACTTAACCTAACATTAAAAGTACTGCAGAACACCTATATGATTTTTGTTAAATAAAAGAATAAAATTACATTAGCTGTTTCCAAAAAAGTGGCCTCTGTTTTACATAAACAGCCATACTATGGGATTGACAACACAGGACTGAGCACAAATGAGTTTTCCTAATAAAAGAAACACTAATACTTCAGAAAATCTATCTATCTTTTTGAGACCTCCAGATACTTTGAACAGACTACAGCTACCAGGATACTCCAGCCACTCCAGAACTTGAATTGGTCATTTTGTTAGAAAAACTTGAAAACTAGATTATCTGTTAATCTATCTCATGTGAAGCAGGAAAAACCCTCACTAACCTAGGTCAAATAATTTCAGATATGGTCTTTGCTCATGTTAAGTTCAATTGAATTGTTTATTTAAACAACATGTAACTACTAGATGCTAAATGTATATGCTAATTAAAATGCCACATTTCCAAAAAGATTTAGGTAGAATGAAGCCAGTTATTTATCTGGGGAAAAAAAAAGAAAAAAGTCTTTCTAGTTATCATGGAGTACTTATAACCCAGTAGATCCAGAGGCCATATTTGCATTTCGTCCTAATGCCATTTCTACCTATATGACCCTACCTTCCTCTCTGGCGTGAACCTTCTACATTGTAGAGGATCTAATGTTAATCTCTAGTCACTTGTCAAGGACAGCTCCCTTGCGCCTGCTATTCTTCCCCTGAGAAATAATCTTCTAGATGTAAGTATGGCTACCTTTTCTTCTTCTGTCAGATTTTAGCTCAAATGTTTTCTCCTTCCAGAAACCTTTCCAGATCACCTGTGTTCATTTGGAAACAAAAATTGCTTAATGCTTAATAAACCCACACATCATGGCTCAAACACAATAAGGGTTAACTTCTCTTTCAGTGAATAGTTTAGGCAAATGGAGGTTGCAGCCAAAGCAAGAGCCTTTGCTCCACAGAGTCATCTGGGGACCCAGGCTGACATGAGTGCTGCCATTTTTAACACATGACTTCCAAGATTTTTTTGGTTACTCTGCTCATTGTGACTTTACAGCTCACAGGAAGAAATAAAAAGCACTAAAAACCATGTGAGAAAGACCTGAAGTGGCACACTTTACTTCTTCTCATAGATTATTGGAAAGAACTTACTCAAATGGTTACTGCACTATTTAGTGTACTGAAACTTAGAAATTCAGTGTAGTTGGGAAGCCACATGACCTGTTATGGTAGAAAAAGTGGAGAATGAACTTTGATGGACAGCTAGCAATGGCTACTATAGCACACTAGTTTTAAGTCACTTGCAATAGGTTCTATCTTTACAATTAATACATAAGATCTTCAAGGCAGGATCTTTGTCTATCTTTCTCATGTCTACATGCTCAACATAAGAATAGTACTTGGCACTGAAGAGATAATCAAACAATATTTGCTAGCTGATTTACCAGGCCAACGCCTCTGAAGACTTTTGTGGAGTGAAACTCAGATATTTATTTGCCATGGCTCTCTGATGCCCAAGAGTCTGCTTTCAGAAATAACCATGTTCATCTCTTCTTACTTTGTACCCTTTCATACCCATCAAATGGAGCAATTTCTAGCATTATTTAGAAGCTGCCATGTGCCATATACCACTAAATGCTCCATATGCATTGTCTCATTTAATGTTCACAGTAAGTCTAGCAAATAGGTACTCTTATTACTCCATTTTTACAAATGAAGACTCTTAGGAAGTAACTTACATAATAGTAGTTACTTTGTAAGTAATTAACTCAAGGCCCACAGTGGGTAAGGTAATAGAACTTGGACTTAAATCCAGTCCTAGAATTCAGTCTCGAAAGCCCAAGCTTTTAAACTTAGGCCGTAGAGCCTCTTAAAAATTACTAATTCACTTAAAATAGTGGTTCTCAACTCAGGACAGTTTTGGCAATGTCTAGAGACATTTTTGATTCCCATGACTGGGAAAGGAATGTTATCAGCATCTAGTGGATATAGATACGGATGCTGTTAAACATCCTAAAATGCACCGGATCACCCCCAGAAAAAAGTATTATTCAGTTCAAAATGTCAACAGTGCTGAGGTTGACAACCCTGATTTAGAAGGACATGCTGTTTAGGCAGTGGTATGTTGCTTTGAACAAACCATAAGCAAAACTCTTCTTATTTTGATTTTTTTCAAAGATTATTTTTTGTTCACATAAAAACTCTTTTTGAGGTTATTCTATTATGCTGTTATTTATTTCCTTTTATTATTCTTCAGCTTCTAATTGCCATTTTCCTCTGGATATTTTATTCATTATATTTTTAAAGCTTCAGTTGTCTTTTTTGTCAGTTCAGGAAAGTCTCCACTGCTTTTTATTCAAATACCTTTCAATATCCTACCTCTTTAATGACACCTTCCTCTCCAGGTTAGTAACCTTTGTGACAACCTCGCCAACCCTGACCTGAATCAGATGTTCATAGCGCTCCCTCTTCCCTCATTAGCTTACCAAAAGTTATTCCGTTTGAGGCCACTGTGTCTCTTGAGCATAGCCAGGATTTTTATGACTACTTAATGTAAATCTATTCATCTTATTTAAAAAGTAAAATGAAAACGGCAAGTTAATAGTAAAACCAAGTTGAGACACACTTCCTACCTCCCAGTTGATTATTATTTGTAAGATACCACATCACCTCCTACCTGAGAAAATGTCCAAATGCATTTATACTTTCTAATATTAATGTTTTTAATATAATTATAGCTAAAAGTAAGGTTAAATATGTTCATTTTTAAATATGTTTTTGGCTTTTTATATTTGTATATTTGCTCTGACACTAAACATATCTCAAGATGTTCTTTACAAAAATCAAAACTACTGATTTTTACTTATCACATTGCCCTACCACTGGCTTTATAGTCAGACAACATGAATATAGCCTTATAAAATTTTAATTGGAGTATTTTATTTTTAATGTAATAGTATCTAGTAAGCTTGGTAAGGACAAAGAGCATGAAGAAACTCCAGCATCCAAGAAAAAGAATGTTGAGAATGTTACATTTCCTTTAACCTATTGCCCTGAGTTTTGACTTTAACTTAAATTGATTTGGAGGTGGCAGAAATGCCAGGATGGAGGCAAGAAATGGGTAGTGAGGATGATGAAAGAAAAAGGACTGCAGATGAGAAAATCCACTTGAAGAAAAACAGAGGGAAACCCATCTGAGCAACTCAGAAAGCAAATGGCCTCAAATGTGAACTCACCACCACCAAACCCAGAATCTCCAGGTGTTTTCTTTCCTTTTCCTACAGAGACAAGATTGTCAGGATGTCAAGCACCTGACTGAACTCTGCTGCCCTGCACAGTGAATTCCAGAGCTGTGTGTGTCATTCTGCCCATCTGTTTCTAATTTAACATGTTCTTTCTCTCCAGATAGCTTTACAAATACCTAAGCACACTTAATGTGGTGACCCAACCAGGAAGGATGTGTCAGACTGCTAGCCCTGGTGCTCCTTTCAAATGAGTGTTCAGACAGGCAAAACACGACCAGCAGCTATTCCTTGCCAGGGATTTCCGTGGCAGCAAGCATGTCAAATCTCTATATGCTCTTTCTTGGGACCTTGGCTGCTGTTTCACTGTAATTATCATAGAAGAACTATAGGTAAAATCTAGTCATTCTCATGAATATGAATTTTTATGGAAATGAACATCAAGTATGGAATGTAAGCATCTGTAGAACAACGAAGAAGCAACAGATGTGAATGAGCGAGAAGGGGAAAACAAGAGGAACCAGATGGTTAACACCCTTATGAAAAATGAAAACGAGATGCAGCACAATTGCCCTCTTGGTAGAAATAGAAATATTGTAGCCTTAAAGAGAATCTGGTACCAGTTTAATCTTTTCCTGTCCCCTATTATTCCGCTTCTTGCCACTCTACTCTAATGCTGACTGTGAGACGTTTACAACCCCAGAGTGTAATATTTGTCATGGAACACTAAACCACACAATTAAAGAATACATTTAACCATGATGTCACATCATATCTGAATGGTTGGCTGAGCCTAAAAAGAATAGGAACAAAGAAAAGGAGAAAAAGAAAGATGCTTAAAATAATCCCAGTAAAAAGAATAGCAAATATGAGAAAGATAAATGCACATGGTTGGTTTCTCTTTCTCACTTTTGCCACTCTTTTAAAGATATAAGCTATAAGACATCACATAATAACATATAAAACATAACATCATATAAAACATCTCATAGATATAAATTAAATATAAAACATCAAATTAGATGGTAATTCGATCTGAAAGATCCCACAGAGGTAAATTTTGCTTTTATAAATTGACATTAAAAAGTCCCAAAAATAAGGACAGGGCAGTGGCCTCACACCTGTAATCTCAGCACTTTGGGAGACCTAAGCAGGTGGATCACGAGGTCAGGAGATTGAGACCATCCTGGCTAAACTCATCTATACTAAAAATATTAAAAAATTAGCCAAGGGAGGTGGCACAAGCTTATAGCCCCAGCTACTACTTGGGAAGCTGGGCTGAAGCAGGAGAATCATTAGAACCTGTGAAGCAGAGGTTACAGTGAGCCAAGATCACACCACTGCACTCCAGCCTGGGCAACAGAGGGAGACTCATCTCAAAAAAAAAAAAAAAAAAAAAGTCCCCAAATTGTATAAGGTAACCTCCATCAAATATGCAAACATATGTGTTATCAATGTAAAATCATAATACATAAATTATTCTATGTGTTCTTTAAGATACAACTTT
This sequence comes from Cebus imitator, assembly GCF_001604975.1. NCBI lineage: Eukaryota > Metazoa > Chordata > Mammalia > Primates > Cebidae > Cebus > Cebus imitator. The sequence continues at coordinate 977,329 of NW_016107332.1, forward strand.
TTCATACTGCAAAACCACTGAGTTTATCATAACTGAGACTAAAAGACATCTTGTGCCTACAGTCAGAGTTCTCAAAAAAAAATCTCACATATGACAAGGTTCCTTATAGACCTAAATGAAGTATAATAAAATTGAAAGGAGAACCAGGAAAGAAGGAACAAAGGCAAATTAGCTTTAAGACTTTTCTGTGATATTAATGTGAAGAGAGAACTTATGCTATGTTTATTTAAAAAAAAAACCTGAATGGAGAGAAAAGTGTATTTGACTCCAAATGTAATTGGTCTTAGACTGAAAGATATGATAAGATATTACTATGTATGACCATTTTAGTCAAAGCACTATTTGACTTATATTTTCAGGGGTGTGGGTGCCAGAAGCCAGTCATTTTTAACCTCAACAGATTTTTCTTCACTTAAATCTTATTGGTCATATTGTATCTCATGGCCTTCCTAGTTCTCTGGGAAATAGAAAAAAATGAGTACTTCCCTTTTTAATCCTTTATGAGGGAAGGTAGCAACACAGAAGGGGTTGGCAATGGATATTTAGTGAGCCAACAATGTCTGCCACAAGCATCTTTTTAGTTTGCTTTCCAAAGGAAGAGGTATTTGTGACCAGTGCTATGCTTCTGTCGCCTTCCTGCTTTGAAAGCAAATGTAATGCCCTGTTGTAGAAGGGACCAATATCATGGAGTGAGAAGACCACCTGCCAAGGAGATCAGAGCAGAGAGGTGAAGAGCACCTCTGTCTTTACTGATGTCACCAAGCCACTGCACCAGCATTGGCTTACTTCTTTCCAAACTTTTTCCTATGTGAGAAAAATAATGCCATATGTATCTTAGCTGCTATTGCTCCTTTGCATGTCAAGGTGGTTCTCTATTGAATAACATGTTCCAGGTCAAAGTAGAATACCATTCAAATGCCAATATACAGAGAATTGGCATGGGGTGCGGGTGCCAGGGCAATAAGGGAGAAGCAAAGTGGAGGCAAACTCCAACTCCCAGGGAAAAAAAATTAAAGCTAACGATGTACTTCAGGATGAAGAGACTAGGAAATCTGGAGGATGGATTATAACAACTGAGGAAAGAAAGAATCCCAAACCACGGATAATTCTGTTGCTTAAATCCCACCATCTCTGCATGGATTTTGAAAATGTCTTATGTGCTTTTGTTCAAGATACCTATACATTAACATTGTGTAAGCAGGGAAGACAAAATAAAAGAAAAGAAAAGGAGATTGTCCAAAGTATTGACCAGAGAATGAGGTTTTATAAAATTAAAAACAAAAAGCCTGAATAATTAAGAAGATTAAATATATGTGTCTCTTATACAAAAAAAAAAAAAGGCTAAAATCAATACAGAAACCATTATCAGGTTTCAGCTGAGTAGAAACTATCTTCCGACTAAACTATGACAGGCAAAAGACAGATAAAATACCATCCCCTGGAAAACTCCAATTCTGTAACTGAGAGAAGACCCTGTAAAATCCGTTTGAAACAACTAGCATGATCTTGAAAAAAAAAAAAAAATTTACTCCAACTCCCTTATATTACTGATGGGAGTTTACGAACTAGAAAGGCTACATTACCAAACAGAGTAAGGCAATTATTTGTGACATTATAAGGATCTTTGTTAAAAATAATAACAACATTCACAGGTCAGTCACTTTTCTATGCAATTTATTCACATTATCTCATTCAATACTAACAACAACCCTATGACATCATTATCTCATAGTTAACTATTGTGACATCTATTTTAGAATTGAGAAACAGAGGGTCAGGAGCTTAATAACTTGCTTAACATAAAACATGGAGTCAACTAAGGCTTCCATTTAACCAGGCTGTCAAACACAAAGCCCTCATTCTTACAGTACTCTTCTAATGATAGTTCCATCTTTATGAACATTCCAGGTAATTTTATTTTGCTTTTCACTAAGAATAAAACAAGTTACAATTTGATAGCACAATAGGGTGCCTATAGTCAATAACTTAATTGTATATTTAAAAATAACTTAAAGAATGTAATCAGATTATTTGTAACTCAAAAGATAAATGTTTGATGGGATGGACCCCATTCTCCATGATGTGCTTTCTTTACACTGCATGCCTGTATCAAAATGTCTCATGTACCCCATACTTATATCTTATGCTGACTTCATTGAAATTGCCTCTCTCATTCTGTATGTATATACTCTGTCTATATATGTATATATATATATATATATATATATATACACATACACACACATATATAGGTGTATATACATATATATACGTAGGTGTATCCATGTGTGTGTGTATGTTATACACACACACACACACACACACACAAAACTACTATGTACCCATAAACATTTTTTAAACACCAAGTTATATGTAACAATGTGTCATAGATAATTATGTAATGACTCGCTTCCTAAAAATATAATTTTGACTTAATTTAAATTTATAATTTTAATAAAAAGAAACGAGACATTTTGTACAGCCACATAGACTATCTTATGCTGGACTACTTTAAATTTGTCTTATTTGATTAATGCACTAAGATCTTAGATGAAGCCCATGTTTGTGAAGCTATCTCCTAGGTCAGCATTTGTGCAATGGATCTCTCCTGGTAACCTGCTTCAAAAACCTAAGGATTTGTAGCAATCAAATTTTCACCTATTGTTTCGAGATTAGTACCATATTTGAGGAAGAGATAAGAAAAATCAAGAATATGGGGTGTCTTCATCTTTCAATCTGAAAATGCCAAAGTTGAAAGCCTACCTGGCAAAACTTTGCATTCCATTACCTCTCAAACGAGAAAAGAGCTTATGGAGCTAGGCAATGAAGTCAATTACCAATATCACTAATATAATTCTAATTATTCTGTATGGCAATCACTTGCTATAAGACCATGAATGTCAAAAAAAAAAAAAAAAAAAAAAAAAAAAACACTAAGTTTAGGATTTACGATAATCAGGCGCAGGTATGACCGGGTGGGGTAATTAAGATATTAGTACTTAGAGGAACCAACTGCCCATAAAACAAGACAATACATTTTGTTTAGGCTGTCTCTGAGAAAAAACAGTTAATATAACACGGACCTATAATTTAAAGTAGAAAGAAAATGAGAGTGAGAGAAAGAGTGAGAGAGAGGGGAGGGGAGCGAGAATGTACAGACTGTGAACAGAAAAGGTCAGAATGCAAGACATACTGTTTTTGTGTAGAGCACATGTTGACTTGGGAAGAGTTCGTTGTCACCAAGCTACTGCAGCACACTTGTAACATGATGTCTTTTAAAGGGATCTCCCAGAGATGGTGCGTAATTTACAAAATGCCACAAAAATACATGAATTGCAAATCAGTCTAAAAATTTAGAAACTTAAAACAGCTAGGTAACGATAGAAAATACAAGCATAAAATATGTCATCAAGTTAGTAAAAGAGACAATAGCTTTAAGGAGACTCAACAAAGAAGTTGCCCTGGAGAAAAAAAAAGATAAGTAATATACTAATTTAAATATGTATTACCTTTTTTTTTTAAAGATGTTCTTTCTCTGGCATCCAAGCTAGAATGCAGTAGCATAATCTCGGATCACTGTAACCTTCATCTCCTGCATTTAAGCAATCCTCTCACCTCAACCTCCCAAGTAGCTGGAACTACTGGTGTGCATCACCCTGCCTAGCTAATTTTTGTATTTTTCGTAGAGACAGGCTTTTGCCCTGTTGTCCATGCTGGGTGACTTGACTGCACCTCTTCTTTTTGGGGTAACGTTACTTTGTAAATTGCTTATCCAAAATATATTTGTAGAGCTGCTTCACAGAAAGATTGGGGATCCTTGCCTGTCTTCTGATATAGAGAGACAAAAATCAGAGCGATTCCTGTTGGACCAGAAATTTGACAACCCTACTATGGAAAATTGCTTATTGAAAATCCAAGCAGTTCATAAAACATTAATTGCATGTTGAATTAGATTACTGCTTTAATATTTTTAAACAGAGAATCTCAAAATTAATTCTTTCTGTAAAATGCTAGCAGATTCTCACATGAAATGGCTAGATGGAGATGAAAAGTCTGGTCCCAAAAATTGCATGCATGAATGAGTGTGAATGGATGTCTATATAGATTTTTTTAACATCTGATAGTCTCACAATTCAATTAAATGAAAAATCATTTAATTAATCACCATTCCTAGCTAACTTCTGTATTTTTCGTAAAGACAGGGTTTTGCCATGTTGTCCATGCTGGGTGACATGACCGCACATCTTCTTTTTCGGGTAATGTTACTTTGTAAATGGCTTAGCCAAAATCTATTTGTAGAGCTGCACACCAGTAGTTCCAGCTACTTGGGAGGTTGAGGTGGGAGAAACCCAAGGGTCAACTCAAACTCAATTTTTTCATTTTTGTATTCCTAGATGGTCTTATGCTTTGCCACTATGCAAAGACGAGAAAAGAACAGTTTCTTTTTCTGTAATTACTGAAATATCATTGATATTGGTATAAAATAAAGTGATCATATGTAAAGTTTACAGGTAATCAGCTGTGGCATATGAACTCACCTAGGCAGCCATCACTATAATCAAAATAGTGAACATAATTGGTTTTCTGTTCCTGTGTTAGTTTGTTAAGGATAGTGGTCTCCAGCTCCATTCATGTCCCTGCAAAGGACATGATCTGTTTCATTTTTATGGCTGCATTGTATTCCATGGTATTTATGTACCAGAATTGTTTTATCTAGTCTATCATTGATGTGCATTTAGATTGATTTCATCATGAGAACACAGGGACACATAAAGGGGAACAATGCTCACTGGGACCTATCATTGGGTGGAGGGTGCAAGGAGGCAGAGGATCAGGAAAAATAACTAATGAGTTACTAGACTTAATACCTGGATGATGAAAAAATGTGTACAACAAACCCTCAGTACACAACTTTACCTATGTAACAAACGTGCACTTGTATTCCTTAATTTAAAATAAAAGTTTTTTTTTTTTTTTAAAAAAAAAAAAAAGCTTATCTATCACCCTCAACGCTTTCTTTGTGCCTCTTTGTCATCCTTCCTTCCTCTTCTCTACTCTCTGTGCCATCCCCAGGCCACTATCAATCTGCTTTCTGTCACTGTAGAATAATATATATTTCCTGGAGTTTTTTTATAAATGGGATCATACACTATATCTCTTTTGTTGTCTGGCTTACTTTGTTCAGCATAATTATTTGGAGATTCACTCATATTGTGTGTACCAACAGTTTCCTCCTTTTCATTGCTGGACAGTGTTTCACTACATGGACATAACATAATTTGTTTTTTTCAATCACCTGTCATTGGACATTTAGGTTTTTTCCAGTTATTTGTTATTACAAATAAAGCTGCCATGAACATTCACATACAGGCTTTGTGTTCATGTATGCTTTCCTTTTTTTCACGTAAATATCTTGGAATAGGATGGGTAGATCATGTGGTAACCATAAGTTTGACGTTTTAGGAAACTGTCAAATAAGTTTGCAGCATGGTTTTACTCTTCAAATTCCCACCAACAGTGTATGGGAATTCCAGTTCCTCCACATCTTTGTCAACACATTCTATGGTCAGTTCTTTAATTTTAGCCATTCTAATAGATGTGTAGTAATAGTATGACATTGTGGTTTCAATTTGCATTTCTCTATTGAGCATATTTTATGTGCTTATTTATTATCAAGGTATATTCTTTAGTGACATGTCTATTCAAATATTTTATACAGATTTTATTGGTTTATTTTCTTACTGAATTTTGAGTTTTATACACATTCTGAATATAAGACCTTTATCAAAAAAAAGTTTGCAAACGTTTCTTACAGAATGTAAATTGTCTTCCATTCTCTTAATGGATTCTTTTCAAAACAGCAAAAGTTTTAAATTTTTATGAAGTCTAATTTATTTTATATAGACTTTACTTTTAGTGTTGTATCTAAGAAATCTTTGCCTAACACAAGGTCATTCTCGTAAGTTTTCTTCTGGAAGTTTTATAGTTTTAGGTTTTACACTTAGGTCTATTATTCCTCTTCAGTTAAATTAATTACAGATATAAATGTGTTATTTTCATGTGAATATCTAAATTTTTAGCTCCATTTGTTGAAATTAAGGCGTTAGCAGAGCAGTTTCTTCTGGAGACTTTCAGGGAGAATCTACTTCTTTGCCTTTTCTATTAGGTTGGTGCAAAAGTAATTGCAGGTTTTGCTATTTAAAGTAATAGTAAAAACCACAGTTATTTCTGCACCAACCTAATAGCTTCTAAAGGCTACCCACATTCTTTGCCTCAAGGTCTCATTCTTCCGTCTTCCAGCCAATATGTCAGGCCAAATCTTTCTCATATACAGTCTCTCTGGTTTTCCCTCAACTGCCTTTCTCTTTCACTTATAAGGCAATTTCTAATACATTGAGTCCACCTGGATAATCTGGGATAATCTCATCTCAAAGTCAGCTGATTTGCAAATTTAATTCTATCTACATCTTTAATTTCCTTTGCCATATAACCTAACATATTCACAAATTCTAAAGGTGAAATGTGGACATCTTTAGGGAAGCCATTATTTTGCCTACCACATGAATTTAAGTTTGCTTGAATTCATCTTCTCCTATTCTACAAACTATTCTCCATCCTTGACAATAGGTCTGCTACTCTTACCAATGATTCTACCACTTGCCAGAGGCTAACCAGTTAGCTTTGTCCTATGGCAGTAAAATGAACAATATCTTGCTTTAATAAATGAAAGTCAATGCCAATGTCATAATATACAATAAACCATGCATTTAACTTGAAAACTCATGCATCTATTTCTATTTTTTGAGAAGCACCATTGAACTAGCTAAACAGCCATCATGATAAGTGCATTGATAAAAACTGAGCAAATATCTATGATAGTAATTTCATTAAAATGTATTCCTTCATTAAATGGATTGTCATAAACATTAACCTTTCATGTAATTCTCAATTTTAAGCATATTTGATTGTGTGAAACTAAAATAATGACTATAGTTACTATTTACTTGGTGTCTTCTGTGTACCAGAGAGTCTATGAAGCACCTACTACTTTAATCAATCCTTATGACAAACTCCAGGAGGTACGTTTTGTTATCCCCATTGAGAGCAAGCTGAAGTACAAAGGTAAAGAGATGTTAAATAATGTGCCTATTGAGTAGAGAAGCTACTGCTTGATGCCTAGTTCATATTTTTATAACCATGATACCACAGTGCCCTGCAGAGGAGCGCACAGTCTGGCAGGTACAACATTAGGAGAAACCCAGAGACCAGAATACTGGTTCCTAAACGTCATCTTAAACTAGCCCCTGACTTGTCCATAATGTTATTTCTTGCTCACTTTTGACCTTTTTTAATCAGCTTTTCTTAGGTTACGCTGCAGAAAAAAAATGACCTGACCTCAAAATCCTTGTGGTTTTCAACAACAAAGATTAATTTCTCCCTCATATTGCATGTACCTCACTGGAAACAGCTATCTGGAATAGGCTGATCACCCTGTAGAAGAAGAACAAAGAATCTGCAATGGTTCTTAAAGCTTCTACTTCAAAGAGGCATACGTCCACTTACTTCTCTTTGGTCAAAGTAAGTCACAAGGTCAAACCTGATATCCACTAAGCAAAGACATATAATCCTCAAACAGAAAGGGGCAGCAAATTTGGAGAACAATTAGAAAATCTATCACAACCTCTTCATCTTTCTGTTCCTCAAGTTTAATCCTAATCCTCCCATTTAGAATCTTTACCCATTGCTTTCTCAGCTTTCAATCTCAACCCCCATCTGTCCTTTCTCACATGGTGTACTGCTTTTCTCCTCCTCCCTGTCTTAGTGCTTGCCAGGTGTACATCTGCTAAATGAACCCCTTAGGTTAGGTCTGCAGATTTTCCCCTATAAATGGCTCTAACAGAGCCCCAGTGTCCAGGGATTCACTTCTTTGGCATTAGTTTACATAGATATTTCCTGAATTTACTGAATGACTTCAGTCTGAATCTCAAAAGCAAATTCCATACTCAATAGCAGATAGCCTAAAGGAAAAGGGATCTCTACTATATGATAAAAATGTACTTTAGCTTCAGAAAAATATTAATCATGAAGAAAACATTTTGGGGGCATAACTTCCATTTCTGTCTAATTTCTTGCACCTGCAAATGCTATAGTCATTATTACATATATGAGGAGAATTGCCATTATTGTAACCTGTGCTTTTTATTTTGATAAAAAATAGAATAAACTTATTCTGTGTTACTGAAACTTCTGTTGTTTTCTGTATCAATTTTAAGATTAGTTGTGACTTTGTATAGGTCTACATAATCTTTTAAAAATAGTTTATAACACAATCTGGTTTCTTTATATTGTATATTTAAACTGTTTCAAATTATATTGTAAATTTGTCATCTGTCTGGTCAAGAAAAAGCTTTGATAAATAGATAAACAAATCGATTAAAAAAAAATACTCCTTGGAGTTGCCCTGTTCAACATGGTAGCCATTAGCCACACACAGATAGTGAGCATTTAAAATGTGGCTACTAAAGCCAGGAGTGGTGGCTCACACTTGTAATCCCAGCACTTTGGGAGGCCAAGGTGGGTGGATCGCCTGAGGCTGGGAGTTCAAGACCAGCCTGACCAACATGCAGAAACCTGGTCTCCACAAAAAACGCAAAATTAGCCAGGCGTGGTTGCACATGCCTGTAATCCCAGCTACTCGGGAGGCTAAGGCAGGAGAATCACTTGAACCCAGGAGGCAGAGGTTGCAATGAGCCGAGATCATGCCATTGCACTCCAGCCTGGGCAACAAGAATGAAACTCCCTCTCAAATTAATTAATTAATTAATTAATTAAAATAAAATGTGGTGACTTCAAATCCATATGTACTATATGTGTGAAATATACACTGGGTTTTGTAAACTATATATGGCCAAAAAAAATTAGCGAAAAGTTATATTGATTAACTAATGAAATAATGGTTTATATATATTTGGTTAAACAAAATACATTGTTAAAATTAATTGTAACTTTTTCTATTTGCTGCTATAAAATTTAAAATTACATACATGATTTGCATTATATTTCTACTGGAAAATGCTGCCTTAGAGAAATGGATATAAAGGTTAGCCAGGGCTGGTTAGCAAGGCTAATTAGGTTCCAAGATAAAAAGGCAGGAGAGAGCTGTGCCCATGGCAACGATCCAATCAAGGCCTCTTCGTGGTCCCATTGCTGAAAGTTGAAATCGGTCAGGAAGACTACTCAGGATGTAAGAGGAGATATACCTAATTGTACTATAGACTGAGAGTTTGTCAGATAATTCATCAGCAAAGGAGAGGCAGACACAACATGCCACAGAACTGAAGACCTCCTCGGCATTCATTGCTCCATGAATTATGCCAGTGGAAATCTGAACTCTAGGGGAGGCATGGGAGCATGAACAGTGAAGTGTAACTCAGAATATAACACAAACATTCACATAGTTGTGAGCCTGTGCTTACCATTGTCTTGGCACATGGTAGGTGTTCAATTAGTAATTGTGAGATGAACAATGAATGATTCAGAGCCAAAGTAGGCCAACAAGGAGCCAGAAGCCTTGGTGAACTAGCAGCATTTAGTTAAATTTGACATAAATTTAGCTTCATTTAGCCTGCTGATTCATTCATTTCTGGTTCTCAGAGGGTCTGCTGTACTGTGTGTCCAGATAGAAGTACATATGCTGAGGAAATGTTTACATAGGAAAATATGGTCAAATTTTAGATCTCCAATGCCCTCACTAAACTCTTGTTTTATTGGTTTAAGCTGTCTAAGTTTGGGTTTTGTTATTATTTTGCTTTGTTCTGACTAGTGTTACTTTGCTTTACTTAGACTTGAGTTCCAAAATCTGAAATTAGATGTGTAATAGTCATGAGATCTGAACAATAATTCTTGAATCTAATAAAGCCTAACTTATCCAGTGTACAGTGAATCTGGCAATGTTAAATATCCAAGAACAAGAAAGTAATCAATCAGTATTTTGAAGCATCAATAAGGATGTCTCAAAACCCACACCTCAGAACCTATGCATTTAATTCATAGAAGTGAGTATGATATTCAGGTTTCTCTGCTGAAGAAAATTAAACTAAGAAATAATAATAGTTTTTGAGTTCTTACTGGATGAACACTTTATTGTATGAAACTATTATTTTAATTCATGCTCTACAGATGAGGAAACAGGGGATTGAAAAATTGGGCTTTGGCTGGATGCAGTGGCTCATGCCTGTAATCCCAGCAATCTGGGAGGCCATGGTGGGTGGACCACTTGAGGTCAGGAGTTCAAGACCAGCCTGGACGACATGGTGAAATCCTGTCTCTAACTAAAAATACAAAAAATGAAATTAGCCGGGCATGGCTGTGTGTGCCTATAATCCCAGCTACTTGGATACTGAGGCAGGAGAATCACTTGAACCCAGGAGGTGAAAGTTGCAGTGAACCAAGATCACATCATTGCAGTCTAGCCTGGTCAAAAGAGTGAGACTCCATCTCAAAAAAATAATAATTTTTTTAAAATGTGAAACCAAAACAAAAAAAAGGAAAAGCTGGTCTTAAATCTTAAATTCATATGTGCCTGACTCCAAATCCAGTAATATTAAGTGTTATACTGTTACTTCTTTAGCAGATTAGCAGAACCACTACAAAAGATGGATACACCAGAAGTAGATAAGAAGTGATAGCTAATGACCTGATAAAGTCTCTGCCTTTAAGTCAGGTCAAGTAAAAAACTAATTGCAATATAATGTGACTTAATGTTATGGTAGAGATACATATAAAATGCCAAGTGAACTCACGGAGTAGACAATCTAATCTGAATTTGGGAATGGAGTTGTGTGAAGAGTGGCTTCTTAGAAAAGTCACCTGGATGTGAGATTTGAGAAACAAGTTATTCAGATGAGACCATTAGGAGACAGTTATTCCAGGCATGCACAAGAACACTGGCAAAAAGTTCATGGTCTGTTCAAGAACTAGTGTGGAATAGAATACACTTTACAAGGAAAAAGGAGGCACGAGAAAAGGCTGGAGAGACAAGTCAAGCTCAAGTTATCGTGGCTGTCACATATTAAACTGTATGTAATAGACTAAAGGAGACACAGAAGCATTTAAAGAAGGTCACATGATTAAATTTGCATTTTCAAAGGATCTCTGCATACAGTGTGAAAAAATAAGAGGAGAATGGAAGACTAGAGGCAAGGAGATGACAACAGAAATTGTAGTGTTAATCCAGATAAGATGTTGAAAGCTAAATGAGGATTTTGGTAAGAGAGTTGGAGTGATGTGGATGGACCTAAATGCTACGAAGAAGGTCGAATTCAACAATGCTTACAGGCATACCTTGGAAACATTGCAGATTTAGTTCCAGAACAACACAGTAAAGCAAATATTGCAATAAAATGAATCAAATGAATTGTTTGCTTTCCCAGTGCACATAAAAGTTATGTTTACACTGTACTGTAGTTTAAGTGTGTAATATCATTATGTATTTTTAAAAGCACATGCCTTAATTTAAAAATATTTTATTGCTAAAAATGCTTTCATCTGAGCCTTCAATGAGTTAGTCTTTTTGCTGGTGGAGGGTCTTGCCTCAATGTTGATGGTTACAGGCTGATCAGGGTAGTGGTTGCTAATCATTGGAGTGGGTGTGGCAATTTCTTAAAATAAGACAATAAAGTTTGCCACATCAACCAATTTTTCCTTTCACAGAAAATTTGTCTGTAGTATGTAATGCTGTTTGGTAGCATTTATAAACAGTCAAGCTTCTTCAAAATTGGAGTCCATCTTCTCAAGTTTTGCCATTTCCATGGCAGCTACAATTACCTCCTCCACGGAAGTCTTGAACCCCTCCAAATCATCCAAGAGGGCTGGAATCAATCCAAGAGAGTTGGATATTTCCAAACTTGTGTTAATATGATATTTTGGCCTTCTCCCATGAATTAATTACAATTGTTCTTAATATAATCTAACATGGTAAATCCTTTCCAGAAGGTTTTAAATTTATTTTGTCAAGATCCATCAGAGGAATCACTATCTATGACAGTTATAGTCTTCTGAAATGTATTTCTTAAATAAGACTTGAAAGTAAAAATTACTCCTTTATCCAGGGGCTGTAGAATGAATGTTGTGTTAGCAGTCATGAAAGCAATGTTAATCTCCTTGTACGTCTCTATCAGAGCTCTTGCATGGGTAGGTGCACTGTCAATGAGCAGTAACATTTTGAAAGAAAGCTTATTATTATTATTATTTTGTCTGAGTAGTAGTTCTCAACATTGGCCTTAAAATATTCAGTAAGCTGGCCAGGCACAGCGGCTCACACCTGTAATCCCAGCACTTTGAGAAGCCAAGGTAGGTGGATCACCTGAGGTCAGGAGTTCGAGACCAACCTGGCCAACATGGTAAAACCCTATCTCTACATAAAGTACAAAAATTAGCTGGGTATGGTGATCTGTGCCTATAATCCCAGTTACTTAGGAGGCTGATGTAGGAGAATCGCTTAAAGCCAGGAGGCTGAGGTTGCGGTGAGCTGAGATTGAGTCAATGCACTGCAGCCTGGGAGACACAGTGAGACTCCATTTCAAAAAAAAAAAAAAAAAAAAAAAAAAAAAAAAAAAAAAAAAAAAAAAAAAAAAAAAAGAAAGAAAGAAAGAAAAATCAGTAAGCAATGCTGTAAAAAATAAAGTAAAATAAAAGTGTTGTCATCCAGGCTCTGCTCCACTTATAGAGCACAGACAGAGTATATTTAACATTTAACATAATTCTTTTTTTTTCTTTTTTGAGACAAGAGTCTCCCTCTATTGCCCAGGTTGGAGTGCAATGGTGCAATCTCGGCTCACTGCAACCTCCATCTCCTGGGTTCAAGCAATTCTCCTGTCACAGCCTCCCAAGTAGCTGGGAGTACAGGCACATGCCACCATGCCCAGCTAGTTTTTTTTGCATTTTTAGTAAACATGGTGTTTCACCATATTGACCAGTATGGTCTCGAACTCCTGACCTCGTGATCCACCCTGCTCGGCCTCCCAAAGTGCTGGAATTACAGGTGTGAGACACCACACCCAGCCATATTTAACATAATTCTTAAGGGTCCTGGGATTTGGGGAATGGCAAATGAGCAGAAAAATGAGATACGCCTGTATTGGACTGTAAGTAATAAGGGAGAAAAAGATGACTCCTTGCATGATGCCAAGATTTCTGGCCTGGGAAGTTGAGCATATGGTGATATTATAATAAACACAGAAAGAACAATCTCAGAGAGAGAGTGATGAGCTCCGTTTCTGACTTGCTGAGTTTGAGGTGCCTCTGGTATTCAAGAAGAGAGAGAACCTGTGATCAGCTGGATAAATAGTTCTTAAATACAAAATATGCATCTTGGCTAGAGATGCATAGGTTTGGAACTATCACAAAGGGGACAAATGCCTAAGTATTATTCAAAGATGATCATTAAAGGGTATCCAGTAAACCAAAAGATTATTTCTTCAGAGATTCTGTATATACAATAACTGTCTTATTATACACAGCATTACAATTTACAAAGTACTTACATAAACCAATTCATTTGATTCACAACAGTCCCTTGTGGGAAATAATGTGCTGTAATTCTTACATTACAGATAAGAAAATTGAGTTTCAATTTTGTTAAAAGACTCATGAGAGGTTGCCCGACTAAAGTTGTGGAGCCAAGTCCAAATCATAATTTTAAGACTTCAGATGGAGTCTCTTTTCACTAAATCAAATTGCTATTTCCAATATTCAGTACAAATTCCAAGCCAGAGAAAGTATGAATTTTGACCTGAGTAGTGGGGCTGAAACATGTAAATGAGCCTAGAATTTATCCACAACTAGCCAGATTTAGGGGCCTGTAGCCATCTAGATCAGTATTGAAGATACCTGCTTAGACTTTAAACCTCGTCTGCCAACTCCAAAAACTAAAAGTGTATCTGCAGCCAGGCTGTCTTACAGATGAATAGGTCAGGCTGAATCAGCCAAGGAGATTATCAACCTTCCAGGCTTTTTGACATGAAAGCTTTCAGATTTTTTTCCAACAAAGTCCATTAAAAGGATCTTAAGCCCTTGAGGCTGAAAACAAACGTGACATTCTGCTGCATTCGATAGCTATTTGCTTCTGAGCATTTGTTTGCCATTATTTTCTGTGGCCCCTTTGTAGGATTTGTGTTGAGATTCCCCATATTGACAGGCCAAAATGAATTCATCGTAAATTCTTTTGGTGTATGATTAATACCTTTCTGAACAAACTTCAAAATAGGGTAGGGTAAAGATAAGAATAGAAACAATAGAGAAGTTGTGATCTATTAATCATATTTTTGTCAATGTGAAATTGGAAGCACAAGATTACTAACAATTATACGAGATTACTATCCCACTTAGAAAAAAATAAATCAGAAATATCAGTTTAATTTCCTAGACTTTTTCATTCAAAAAAAATAAGGAGATATCTAGAACAATATTTTGAATGTAGGAAGTCCCTGAATTTATCTTTGTGGATTTCAAAGTATTAGTTAAGTAACAAGTTATTGTGGTTAAGCTTATATTGTAATTAATATCCTATTAATATGTCCTAATTAACAACCTTAAACGACTAAGTATTAGAAAATTGGCTGAGCAGCTTATCTCCATTTTAGAAGTTTTATTTCCCTGTATCTAATAACAACAAGATGCTGGATCCATTACCTTTTCCTGCATAAAAAATAACTCCTCAAAACATTAAAACAACAACCATTTACTTATCTCCAAATTCTGTGGGTCACCTGTGTCATTCTTCTAATCTGGACCAGTTTGACTGCTCTCTCTGAGGTTCTTTTATGAGTTTATGTTTAGCTATTTGGTCTGCTGATAACTGTATAGCCTAGGACCTTTCACTCATATGTCTGGCAATTAGCAGGCTATCATCCTGGATATCGGGGCAACTTGTCTACATGTTGCTTATCCTCTAATAAGGCAGTCTAGACTTTTACACATAGTGGCCATAGAATTCCAAGAACATCAAGAAAGAACAGGCCTCACTGCTCAACTGCTTTTTATGCATCTGCTTGCACCATATTTGCTAATATCCCATTGACTAAAGAAAGCAACTGGCAAAGCCCAGATTCAAGGGGTAGGGTAATTGACGTCATTTTCTTGATAGGAAGAGTGCAAAGAACATTGGAAAAGGATGCACCTATATGTATGGAAAGAATTTGTGGCTGTCTCTTTTTTCAACCTACTACAAAGGCAAAGACTAATACAGTATCTTTAAAATCCAACTACAAAAGAAAAAAAAAAGAAACAAAATGCTGCAAAAAGACTCAACAACTAAACTCAACCACCTACCACAATTCACACTGTTGAAAGATAAAGTCCTGTGAATTTGTATTAATATTCCAAATCTGGAAAGAAGAACATTAAATGTGTATCCTTCTCTTGTTCTTCTTCTTGTAATAAAATGTGCAGAAAGTTAAAAAAATAGTTTTGACTTTCTCCTACAGAACTAAGAATTCTACTACTCCTCCCAAAAGAGGAATCACCTGAAAGTTCCAAACATTTCAGAAAAGAGAATAGAGCCCAGGTGTTCTATAAGAGACTAAACATTTTCTCCCTCTCTTCCTCTCCTCTTCTGTTTTCCCCCTCTTTCCCATAATTGTAGTTTGGAGAATACAGTAATGTTGGAATAGAGTCAAGAAGTCACCCATTCTGTACAACAGCAAATTGAATATATAGACAAAGCCACCCAAGTATAATCAAATTCCCAAGAAATAACAGAGAAACTTAAAGAAATACAGAGAGGGATTATATTAAAAAGCCACAGATGCAGACTGCAGGAAATTATAACTGAAGAACAGAATATTTTTACAATGTGATAATGACATTAATTCAAGATCATAAAAGCTTAAAAAGAAATAACAAAGCATTAGAATAGCACAGAAAGGAAATTCAATATATAAAATATTGAGGGCAGAACCAAAATATTTTTAGAATTAAAATATAAATTTCAAAGAGCAATGAATTCAGCAGTCATCACTTTAAAGCTAATTATTGAGCCAGGTGCGGTGGCTCAAGCCTGTAATCCCAGCACTGTGGGAGGCCGAGGCGGGTGGATCACGAGGTCAAGAGATCGAGACCATCCTGGTCAACACGGTGAAACCCCGTATCTACTAAAAATACAAAAAATTAGCTGGGCATGGTGGCGCGTGCCTGTAGTCCCAGCTACTCAGGAGGCTGAGGCAGGAGAATTGCCTGAACCCAGGAGGCGGA
>NW_016107332.1:993910-1039289 GCF_001604975.1 Cebus imitator
TATATATATATATATATATATATATATATCACATATATAACACTGTTCTATATATATATCATATATATATTAGTTAATATTAGTTAATATATATCTCATATATATATATATATTAGTTAAGGTTAAGGACTTTAAGAAAGAATAAGGGAAAAGCTCTGCAAGCATCCAAGCTTTAAAGCAAATCATTTATAAGGAAAATAAATCAGGTTGGCCTCAAATGTTTCCACAGCAATATTCTATGTCAGGAGACAAAAGAGCACTAGCTTATAAAATTCTGAGGGAAAGTTTGATGCTAGAATATTATACTAAGTTTAAATGGTGTTTATGTATGAAGGCAATAAAAAGGCAATAATTCTCTTGAATTCATTGCTCTTTGAAATTTATATTTTAATTCTAAAACATTTTGTTTTTACTCTCAATATTTTATGTTTGAATTTCCTTTCTTTGTTATTCTAATGCTTTACTATTTGTTTTTAAGTTTTTATGATCTTGAATTTGTGTTATCACACTGTAAAAATATGAAAAATGTTGGAGAATACCCAATTCATGAACTTTTCAGAAATCTACTTGACAAATATATCTACTCAGAAAATAAATCTCAAAATAAAGAACTCAGGAATAGTGAAGACCTGATAGTAGTTTAAAACAACAAATTAATTTTTTAAATACTAGAAGTAAGATTATTGAAACAAATGAGTCTTAAATGCCTGGACAATGAAGAAAAACTAGGGAATTTAACTATGATATTGGCTTATGACCAACTCTTTTACTGAAGAGAATCAACTGCTACTATCTAAAATTGAACTAAATACTATAGTTAAAAATTTTAAAAACACAAAGACTTCAACTTCTTCATAGTCTTTCTATTTTGTTTACCTATTTTCCTTACCTATTTTAGCAGAATCTTTTAGGAAGAATATTGCTTGTGATGAAGATATGCACATTGATGTAACTGTAGACATGTATATATGTGTATACATAGATATGTATGTATGTACTATGTGTGTATATATATCCATATACATGAAGTTTTATGATTTCTTTATTTTTCAATTCAGTTTGATTTTCTTATGTTTAATTGATTCAAATTAAATATAAATTTTTATTTAAAGTAATATCTACAACATGATCCCATTTTGATAAAAGTATTTATATCTCTTCATCTCTCTTCTCTACATTTAAATGAATAAAAAGATGTCTGTAATGTTCATGAAATGCTAATGATGTTGGATTTTGAGTGGTAGAAGTAGTTGAATTTTTAAAAATCTTTTTAAATTTTACTTTTCCTGCACTGTTTGAATTCCTAGTATGAGTTACACATCAATTCCATAAAAACTACATTGTGATTTTTTTTTGTTAAAACAAAAACCAATAAAAATGCAAAACAAATGCACCAAAATTGTCAACAATGGTTCATTCTTACTTATGGGAAGATGAATTAATATTATGTTACACTTTTTCTATTGTAGTCTTCTCTAAATTTCTTGTTTCTAAAACAATTTTTGTTTTCATTTGAAGAGAAAATGAATATGAATCATAAAATCTAATGCCTACTGATGTAAAAAATTGTCCTCTGTTGTAGCTCAACCCTTCAACAAGAATTTGAGTTCAATTTTTACAATGTTCCTTCTTCCTCTTTGTTACCAGATATAAAAACTTGTGCGTAAATGCCTAACTCAGCCTCACCAATAATTAAATCATTGCATGGAAAAAATCTGCTAAACATTTGAAATGTGTCCATGTATTATATAATCTGGTTAATATGAAAAAGTAGAATATTTAGCTCAAAACCCTGTTAAAGAGATTACTGATTCAAGGCTAAATGATTAATGCAATGTAGACATTATAGGGACAGAAAGATAGATAGTTACTGGCAATATGGAGGAAAATATCAAAAAACTGCATAAGACTTTTGTCAGGTAATAAAATGTCTGTTGCTACAGTGAAATCATAAGCACCCTTGGCAAGATGCTGGAAGGGCAGTGTATTAGTCCATTTTCATGCTCCTGATAAATATGTACCCAAGACTGGTCAATTTACAAAAGAAAGATTTAATTTGACTTTCAGTTCCATGTGACTGGGAAGCCTCACAATCATGGTGGAAGGCAAGGAGGAGCAAGCCACATCCTACATGGATGGGAGCAGGCAAAGAGAAATGAGGAAGATGCAAAAGCGGAAACCCCTCATAAAACCATCAGATCTTATGAGATTTATTCACTACCAAAAGAACAGTATGGGGGAATGGCCCCCATGATTCAATTATCTCACATCCGGTCCCTTCCACAACACATGGGAATTATGGGAGTACAATTCAAAGTTAGATTTGGGTGGTGACACAGAACCAAACCATATCAGGCAGCATTATGAAAAAAGAACAGTAATAACCAAAACCTACCAATTATTCTGCTATTGAACTGCAAGTTATATGCAATAAGTTGAAGTTGGACTGAAAATAAAATCATAGAGCAATAATGACTAACATCAGGAAAGAGAGAAGAAGTAATCTGGTAGGAGGCTGCCATTTAAACTTTCTTGGTTCTTTTATCCCTTCTGCCTCTGTCTCCCTGATGGTTAGAAGTTCTTATAGAGAATCATTATCTCTGGGAGGCAGAAATGCAAGTTCAATCAAGTTCAGATACTGAGCATATGAATCAAAGAGTACCCTGTGAGAAATTTGAGAAAGTCAGGGACCCCCAAGCAAGTCCTGCATAAGGCATTAAAAATACCATTACAGTGAGAAACTAAAATACAAACAGCCAAAAAATGTCTCTGTATTGTCAAAAGAAATCAAAATAATATGAACTCCATACTTCCTTCTATTTGGTAATAAATTGTGTCTTGATGAATGTTCTCTTCCAAGGCAGATGCTTTATGTTGATGGGATCACATAATACTCTGATACAGAAGGTATTTACAAATATAATTCATGGAGAAATTAAAGAATGTACAGAGAAACTAAGCAATTTGCTCAAGGCAACACAAATATAGAGTTAGGATTCAAACCCAAGTAGATCTGCTTCCAAAGCCATGCTCTTTCTAACACCTCACATTAGAAGTCGGTGTTACTTCATCCTAAGCACAGAAATTTAGCTTATTTTATATGTGATAAAACTGGAAAACCCTAGGGTGGAGCCCCAGAAAAATGCCAAGGATTCTTTTTATTATAATTAATCTGGACTTAATTCCAATTTTTAAGGCGGGGTTGTTTAATGGATGATTCAAAAATAATTAAATTGTGGTTTTAAAAAATATTAATTCAGTCAAAGCAGGGGCATATCCTGATGATAATGGAATGATGTTGATGAAATAAATTTCTGGAATAGAAAATAATCTTGATGCGATCTAGACTGATTTTGACAAAGGATTTTAAACACATCTAACATATGTTATAATAGAGTTAACTATCAACACATTTCCTTTAAACTTCTTTCAGATAGTCTATTTAAAATGACATAGTTTCTAAAGAAAAAATATTCATTGTACATCCAAGCCATAAATGACTACATATTGGTCAAATCTTCCATGAAAATACTAGAATCACTCCTGAAAATCACCCTTTTCTGTAGTTATGAAAACAATCATGTACCAAAAAAAAAAGTGTCTAAGGCACCATCATATCCAAAATCAATTTTTAAAATTTTTCAAAATTTCATGCTTGACAACATTTTAAGGTATTTGTATAGTTCATCATGATTCTGCCTTGCCTAAGTATAGTACATCATATCTTGATTTCCTTTTCTTGGTGATCTTTAATTGGGAATGTTTTGCTTGACCACTTAACTATAATCTTGTCTCACATTCTTTATACTCAGTTTTGCTCAGTCACAAGGAAGCTGTGGTATAAAATGCAAAGATCTGGACTTGAGTTTTAAATCATATTTTTTAGTAGTTAAATCAACAGAGCTGTATAAGTTCCATGGGGCAAGGATTTCTTGGTACCTAAATCCTAGTACCTAGAGGAATAAGTAGGCACTCAATCATTGTTTGTTAAAAGTGAAAATAACATGTTTAACCACATTATAGGATTATTAAAATTAAGATTAAATGAGGAAGTATTTTTTAATTAGTATTTTTAGAGCAGTTTTATGTTTACAGCAAAATTGAGCAGAAAGTACAGAGTTCCCACATACTTCCTGTGCCCAAACAATTAAAATCACCCTCTTTGCTGACATCAGGCACTACAATGATACATTTGTTACAGTCAATGAGCCAAATATCCAAATGATAATGATGTATCATTATCACCCAAAGACCACAGGTTACATTAGGGTTCACTCTTATGTTGTGCATTCTATGGGTTTTGATAAATGTATAATGACATAAATCCACCATTGTGGTGTTGTACAGAATAGTTTCACTGCCCTAAAAGCCCTTTGTGCTTTCACTATTCACCTCTAACCCCTGGCAACCACTGATCTTTTTACTGTCTCCAAGTTTTGTCTTTTCCAGGATGTCATATAGTTGGAATCATACAATAATACAGCCTTTTCGGGTTGGCTTCTTTCAGTTAATACTATACTTTTAAGTTTCTTCCATATCTTTTTATGCTTGATACCTCATTTCTTTTTAGCACTGAATAATATTCCATTGCCTGGGTGTATCACAGTTGTTTTTTGTTTTTTTGTATGCATGTCTTTTTTAGTTTAAAGCATAAAAGGTAACATTAGTTATTACAAGTACTGTGATTGTTGACGGTACATTTCAACATTGTCAGTTTGACTATCTCAATTCTTGGTGCTGGAGTCACTAAGACCTACTGATTACTCATTTTTTGGCAACAGAAAAGAAAAAAATATGTTCAAGACTGACCGAGGCTTGCTCAAATCACATTCACAAAGCAGTCAGCCTGCAACTATTGTACCTATTACTTAATGTTATGCTAATGTTACTTAAACTTCAGGTCAAATGGTCAGTCACAAATCCTTTCACAGACAGACCATGCTAAAAGGATTTCCAGAGAAATGTTTCTCTTTGCTCTCCTCCATAGATCAATTCAGTGTCAAACAGAACCCTCATATTAAAAATTTGAAAAACGCTTTAAAGATGAAATATCAATTTCGGTTTCTTCTTATATGGGCCCAAGCCAAAGACTGAGTATATCTTGAATTAGCACCAAACCCAGATTTTGAGCCTAGAGTATCACCAGATTCTCTATGATCTGCCAAGCCAAGAATGACTGAACATGAATTAAGGGCTTCTTCTTCCCAAAGGGTAGAACCACAATGTCTCTAGGCATTGGATGAGAAGTATAATTCACTTTGCTAACTCACTCTGTGACATTTTTCTCTTACAGAATTCTATTGGGTGCATTTTAATGAAATCCTGGGTTCTCATTTCATTTCTTTAGCATACTAAAACCAATTGAGAAACCAGATTTAACCTATACCTAGCAAACAATCAGGGTCCTTTGCTGGAGTAAACCCAAACTATTAAGGAAAGAGATCAGAATTCCATGAGAATTCCTATGACCTGTGCTTTTCAAAATCTGATTGTTACCAAGTTTAAGAAAAGGTATTGAGACAGGTCAAAAAAGAGAAAGAGATTTCATAGAAACCAGAAACATGATACTTCAGTATGTTCTCTGAGTCATTTTCCCCCCAGGCACCAGCACAACCTAACAAAAATTATTAGAGTAACTCACTCTCTTATTGATATTTAGGATTTCAGATTGCAAGGGATATATATATATATACACATATATATTTGGCTACATTCTGTAGGAGAACACAGATGCTTCTCATCTTATAATAGGGTTATATCCCAATAAACCCATCATAAATAGAAGATATTATAAGATGAGAATACATTTAATACCCAATAAATCCATCAAAAAGTTGAAAAATCATATCAAACCATCTAAGTCCAGATGTCCTTCAACTTATGATGAGATTTCATTCCAAAAAACTCATTGTGAAGTCTAAAAATTTGACATATGAAGTCAAACCATCATAAGCTAAGAACTAGCTGTATTTAGATGAGTCATTTATGTGTAACAGAATTTTACATCTTTTAACTCAATGTTAAGATGGCACATGCATCTACTGGAAATGAAAATTACGAATTATGTTTATAGTGATGCAGCTGGTCTGCCTCAAGAAGTTAACCATTTTTGGAAGTAGGGAGAGATCCATGTGTTCTTTTAGACTCTCTAGTTTTAGAGCCACAGTTTCATTCATTCATTTCTACATCCAGTTTTCTAAATGCCTGCCAAAACTTTAATAGATGAGGCAGGAGAATGTAGTAATAGCTTTCGGTTCTCCTTCAATTATAACTGGGTTTCTAGGATAGACCAGCAGAGGTGAATTGTGATTCCTCAGAGGTCATTACTTTGATAATGATCATTGCGTCAAAACATCTGGGATATAATCCCCTATATACAATTTAGGTACATCAGCAAGTTTGTTTTCTGTGAGGACTACCTCAGATGAGCAAACTAATTCTGCAAAAATGTCACTGTCTTAAAGGAATAAAATTTTATTTATATCATTATTATCGTCATTACTTTGAATATCTATTGTTAACTAATTTTGAATCTCTTTCAAACTTAGTGTTTTGGGATTTCTGTACCAAACAAATATAGAATAATCTAAAATTTCATAGGAGTAAAATTTTCTCCAGAGTTGATCACTCCTAGGAAACAAAGCTAACCTTTATTCTTGCTGTTTTCAACTCTACTACAGAATAATAAACTCCCTCCTACTCTTTACATTATTCCTGGATGTTGCAAATACATTACATGGTTCTAGTTCAGCTCAATACTGAACAGAAATATTTATGATGCTTTCTACATTGGAAATAACTTGTGGGAGCTAATATTGTGAAGTCATTATAGTCCCAATTAAAATCATTTAATGGGATTTCATTACAGATAAAGAAAGGAATTTTCCATAATATAATAAAGTTTTTTTGCTTACTATTTATCCATTAAAGTTTCCAAATTCTTTCTTCCATTATTTTCACTTTGTCTAATAACTATATAATCAATGAATATTTTGCTGAACCTAAAATGTGCCTTATTATCAATTTATTCCACTGCATAGTAAATACTGAGGTCATAGTTAATAATTTAAAACAAAAAAGAAGGGGATTTGGGGAAAGATTATGAGTAAATTTCAAAGTGCCAGATTACTCAAGTTTCTTGTTTATATAACTGGGATTTTCTTAAACAAAAATTAGCCATGAGTTTACTGACCTCATTTCCATATAATTTCTTGCCTGTATACCTGAGCATTACCAGAAGTTTCATTAATCAGAACCCCTTTTCAATAAATTACCTCCTAAAGGAAAACAGTGTGTTAAGAAGAAGGGGTCACTTCTATGAACATGTTAAGCAAACACAAAAGAAGATGACAGATACCATTTTCATGATTAATGTAACTAGGTCTCAATCTACTGTGCCTATATAGTTCAATTTCACTTTTCTACTTTTCTGATTCAAAGTAATAAAGCAAGTTAGGAAAAAGCCAGAAAAGCAATTCTCAGAACACAGACAACAAAATTTAAAGAAGAGCGCTACAAATAAGTGTTCTTAAATCAGAAAAGCATATTTTTGCCAAAATGAGTCAAGAAGCCAAGAATTTCATCCTTCTGCTCTAAGGTGTACAGCTCACCGTGTGTGTTTTTCTTCCTGAAGTCCAAGAAAACAAACAAAAAAAAATGTCAATTGTCAAAGAATTTGGAACCACCTAAAACCTATTTTTTCTCCCCAAAATGCCTGCAAAACTTGGCTCAGAAACCACTCTATCACAGTAAAAATAAATGAGAGGATTGTGCATAATACCACAGAAATCCAAGTTAGTGGTGTATTGAGAGGGATCTGCTTTCCTATTCCCAGATGAGTGAATTAAGACATGAGCTGCAGGGAATACTTTCGAAATAACTGTTCATTATAGATGCTTTTGGAGGAAGAATCCAAAGTGCTCAAAATCCCAAGGGCTGTTCTGCTACAATGAGTGGCCTTTGGATTGACATTCATACTAGTCAACCTACAACAAGCCATAGCTCAAATCCCACAACAGTTCTGCTGGCCAGAATATTTTTATAGAAGAGAGTTTCAAGAAAATGGCTTGAAATAGGTTGATCTTGTATTAGACTTACACTAAGGTGGGATATTTAAAACCCATGAATTAAATTTACCTTCTATCAGGAGTGTAATCAGGAGTGTAGAAAATACAATCATAAAAGGAACATGTACTCTAGTTCCAAGTTCTAGTCCAGCACATGATAGGTACACAAGAAATACATAATATTCAGCCAAAAGGAAGATAACCTTGGCCAAAATTGTGTTTTTATTGAAGAAATCAGTCACAGCCAAAATCACTTATGAATCATATGATTTATGGTACAAGATTCACAGTTGGTTTGTAAAAGGACATTATATCTTTAACTTCTACACCAAGATATAAGAAAAAAAGTCTTAGCATAAAGAAATAATTTGGAAGAAATGTGATATTACCTGATGGTCAAAGTCATTCTCTTCATGCTACATACTCAAAATTCATAGTTTGCGTTTTTAGCTGTGACTCTTATACCACTGTATCTGCCAATACACTGTATATACAGTGTTCCACTTTGACTCTCATTTCCTATACCATAATTGCATCTTCCTTCTTCTTCACTCCATGAAATAAAACAAATGCATATTCATCCTTACAGATTCAGAATAACATGTAGATGCAATTAGCTGTCTTCCATGATTCATGAATACTTGTTCCAAGAAGCAGTTTCTATTGAAAATCAAATCCTGTTATTGAATTCATCAGTTACCACTGACTTGAAGATAACACATTCTTAAGCTATCCGGCTCCAAGGGAATCTAACGATCTAAAGTTGTTTCAAGTTTTCTGAGATTTGTTCACATTTTTATTCTTATACAGGTAACATCTGGGTCATATGAGATTGGAAGAATCTGTGGGGAATTCCCTGCATAGTTGTCTAAAGCAGCAAAGGGACTTGTTAACAAGGGAAGTAATCCAATTAGAATAATTGGCATTTGCAATGCATGGTTATGTCATGATGACTCAGTCTGACTTTCACCCTTTTTCACCTCTTATCATATAGACAAGGAATCTGTACTAATACTGAAAAACCACAAGTCTCCAGGGAGGTAAAATGAATTTAGGTTCATTTCTGAGAATTATTCTTTTCTACACATAAAAGCCAATTGCTCCAGTTAACCACTCTGAGGGTAAAAAGAGAAGATTTATATTACAAAAAAAAAAGGAAAAGATTAGAGATTTTGTTTTGTTCTGTTGTTGTTGTTGTTGTTAGGCTAGGCAACTCCTTTTCATCTCTCAAAACTTTTCTAAATTTCCTACCTTTTTAATGCTATGAAATCATAGTTTCCCCATTAATGGTTGCATAAGAAGAAATTACATCATGAAAGTAAAGCAACTCATACCTTAAGATGTAACCAGCAGAACATTTCAACCTCCCCTGCACTGTCTGACTGACTCAGACCTTAAACTCAGAAATTATATCTGTTTCTTCTTCCTCACTTAAAAGAGAAGTGAACACACTGTCAACACTCAATTAATAAGCAATGATATGAAGTCTTGGGAGGCAATTTGTGGTCCACTCCAGGACATCCTTCCCTTTGGCATGGCTCACTGTGCAATGATAGATCTGGCTGATGTTTACACTGAAATGATGAAAAATATCTGACACTTCACTCAAGTGGGGGGTAAAATCCTCTATGTGAGGAACCACCAGCTTATCAAGAAGGTAAGCCATGAGAAAACTTCTTTTCACTGCTTGTCAGAGACAGTAAAATTGCACATAACTTTTGATAAAACCTTGAAACATACATCGAGAAGGATTTATATCCTCTTATATCCAAGTGGGCTTGTCTAAGGGATTATATGCTCATTGGAAAATTAAGAGACTTCTAAAACATCAACATGGCATGACATGGTACCCAGTCCCTTACTAAACACCAAGAGCATATATTACAATGCATAATTGAAGTTAAAAAATTCCAGCCACTGGATACAAAGTATTTCCAAACATATAGGCAACATGGACAGTTATTTCTCCTTAAAATAAGGATATCTCTTGCTTTTGCTATGTGCTTCTCAATGAGATTTAAAGAGTAAGACCCCAGAATTAAAATTTACAAACTCATCTTTTATTTTTCACTGTTTCGCTTAAGAAGCAACAAAACAGAATATGCTTATCAAAATCACACATAATAAACAACAAGCAAATCATGAACTTATCAAGATAGGACCACTAATTTATCTAAGTACTATTTTAGAGGTATCTTCTTGACCTAGGTCTGCCCTTCTCTGAGAACTGTCTCTACAATTGTAGTACCTCCCATTGTCCTCTGGCTAAAGGTGACTAGACCAAAGATGGGAACCTGCCCTATTCAGATTTTTCTCTTTTACTAATTGAAATTGAGAACATGGAATGCCAGTGAGCCAATTATCAGCAGTGCAGCACACAGAACACGGAATGCCAGTGAGTCAATTATCAGCAGTGGAGCACGATGTCACTGCATAGCTGGAGCAGTCATTTCCTATCGTAGAGGAAGCAAGAGAGAGGGAGTGTTCAAAAAGAGAAACATGAAAGGTTGTAACTCCAGAGAGAATCCGAAATCATGTTGCCTTGTTTTCTGATGCCTTTTGTTTTCTCATTTATGGCCCTTTAATTTCTTGATTTTCTTATAGATTTCTATTCTTTTTTTAGACTAGTCTGAATGGATGTCTGGTGTAACAAGAAATAATTTACCATATGTATTTTGTATGTATAAATAGTTGTGATAAAAAGCCCTCTGCAAGTGACTGTGGAACAGTTGATGGATGAGTAAAAAAAATTTCTGCTCTCAAGGCAAACATATTTTAAAGTAAAATGCAATACATTCGTGTCATAATAAGAGGCACAAGAAGTGCTTTAGTCACAGGTGACAGAAGTATTCATGTTGGAGTGAGAAATCTTGCAACTGAATCCTGCCACTTACTAGTTGTGTGCCTGTTAACCATAAAGTGACGGTATTAATAATAGTCCCAACTTTTAGTAAGTGTACAGTAAATTTTAGCTGTTATACTTCCAGAAGAACAGCCAGAAAAGTGGTAATTG
The DNA here is from genome assembly GCF_001604975.1 of Cebus imitator. Lineage (NCBI taxonomy): Eukaryota > Metazoa > Chordata > Mammalia > Primates > Cebidae > Cebus > Cebus imitator. The sequence goes on from NW_016107332.1 coordinate 1,004,990, forward strand.
TGCATTGTAAGAAATTTGTGGCTAGAACTCACAGAGGTTCAGCTGAACATTGAAAGATACAAAAAATATTCAGAAGAAAAGATATTCTAGGCAGAAGAAATCAAAGAAGCAAAGAGAGACATGAAAATACATATAGCCACATTGCCTACAATAGAAAGCTGTAGACGTACAGGGTGATGAGGTTGAAAAGGAAACAAGTGGTAAAAGCCTCTTAATGCCAAGTGATGAGAATTCAACATTATTCCGAAAAAAACAGAATGTCAAAGACTAATCTTTCAAAATTAGAAACAATGCTGTTATCGGAAAATAAAAATATTAATACATGGTAATATTGAGGACAGACTAAAGACAATGAGATTAGTTAAAATGATTTTGCTACGGCCCTGGAATTTTCCCCTAACTGCGACATGATAGTTCTTACATCAAGCAAATAAAAAGTTGATTTCTGCATTTGAGAACCAGATGTTTAAAATACCTAGGCTTACCCAAAGGCCATTTTATTCATGAATTTCTACATCTAAAACATATGTTCCACTCTTTAACACCCAGTTCAAGATACCCAGGGGAAGAAACCATCCAAAAATGGGCTTCCTACATCCAGGCCCTAATAATAGATAACAGATCTGCCTTAATGCCCCATATCCAGGATTACCAGAAGTTCCTTAAACCACACCTGGCATGTGAAAGACTGGTACTAGAAGGATACTTTATTATGTATCTTCTGTTTTGTCCCAGGATGATTTTTGAGGCAATATATCCTAAAGAATAAATGAGTGCAACCCACAGTTCTCTTGAGAATTCAAGAACTGCCATAAAGGAAAGCGCCTCTAAGTTATAAGCCCATCCTAGATTCCGGTTCTGAGAATATCATCCTCTGGGAAATTCATGCAGTCTTACATTTTTGTTCTTTGGAATGAATAATGGCAAAAGAATAAAATAAAGGATTAGATTAAAGGAGATTGGAGCTCAGCTAAGGAAAAGATGAAAGAGACTAAAATGGAATCCTATGCCCAAGAAAATAGTAAAAGGAGGGAAATGGAATGGAATCAGTCATTACAAAGAAAGAGTTTTGCAAAGCAGAACCAGATTAAAAAACAGTCAGATAATATAAAAAGAAAAACCTAAAGTAAAAAATCATAAAATAAATGCAAAAAAATGCCTGCGGGCTTTTTGCAGAAACTAATTCTAAATTCTTATTCTGATACATAGAAGCTAAAGTAGACAAAACAATTTTAAAATGGTTTCCAAAAAAACAAAACAGTTCATAGATTTATAGTGCCCAATTTCAAAATTTACCATGAAGCTACTATAATCAAACAGTGTAATAAGGGCATAAGTATAGCCAAATATACTAATTAAACAGAATGAAGTTCATAATTTTATCCACACATATGTGGTCAAGTGATTTTTGACAAAGACAGAAATGCAATTCTGTAGAAAGAAAGATAACTTTTTAAATAAGAGGTGTTAAAACAACCACTCACAAAAAAAATTTTTACTCAAAATACACCGTAAAACTGACTGTAAAACTTAAACTATAAAATTTCTAGAAGAAAATCTTTTGACTGTGCATTAGCAAGATTTCATAAATACAATGCCAAAATCATGATCTGTAAAATAAAATTTGATAAATTGTTCCTCAAAATTGAGAACTTCTGCTCTTTGGAGGGAAGTTGTTAGGGAAATGAAAAGACATGCAACAGACTACAAGAAAATATTTACTAACTATATGTTTTATAAAAGACTTGCACACAAAATATGAGAAGAATTCTCAAAACTCAAAAATAATTTTAAAATTTTTTATTTTAGGTTTGGGAGTACACATGAAGGTTTGTTTCATAAATGTGTGTCATAGAGGTTTGTTGTACCTATTACTACATTACTCAGGTATTAAGCTCCATACCCAATAGTTATCTTTTCTGTTCCTCTCCCCCTTCTCTCAACCTCCACCCTTACGTAGCCCCCAGTGTCTGTTGTTTCCTTCTTTGTGTTCATAAGTTTTAATCATTTAGCTCTTTATTCTTATTATAAGTGAGAACATGTGGTTTTGGTTTTCTGTACCTGCTTAAGTTTGCTAAGGATGAAGTTTCCAGCTCCATCCATGTTCCTGCAAAAGACATGATCTCATTTTTTAGGGCTGCACAATATTTCATGATATATATGTACCACATTTTCTTTATCCAGTCTACCATTGAGGGGCATTTACCTTGATTCCATGTCTTTGCTACTGTTACATGCAATGAACATTGACATGCATGTGTCTTTATGGTAGAATGCTTTATATTCCTCTGAGTATATATGCAGTAACGGAATTGCTGGATTGAATGACAGTTCTGCTTTTTGCTCCTTGAGGAATCATCATACTGTTTCTGACAATGGTTGACCTCATTTGCACTCCCACCAACACTGTATAAGGGTTCCCTTTTCTCCGCAACCCCACGAACATGTTATTTTTGACTTTTTATTAACAGCCATTTTGACTGGTGTTAGACGGTATCTCATTATGGTTTTCATTTGTATTTCTCCAATGATAGGTGATATTGAGCTTTTATTGTATGCTTGCTGGCCAAATATATGTCTTCTTTTGAGATGTCTCTGTTCATGTACTTTGCCCACTTTTTAATGGGGTTGTTTGTTTTTGTCTTGTAAATTTAAGTTCCTTATAGATGCTGGGTATCAGAGCTTTGTCAGATGCATAGTTTACAAGTATTTTCTCCCATTCTGTAGACCATCTTTTTACTCTGTTCACAGTTTCTTATGCTGTGCAGAAGTTCTTACATTTAATTAGATCCCACTTACCAATTTTTGCTTTCATTGCAATTGCTTTTGGTGTCTTTGACGTTAAATCTTTGCCTGTTCCTAGGTCCATGATGGTATTGCCTAGGTTGTCTTACAGGGTTTTTGTAGATTGGGATTTTACATTTAAGTCTTTAAGCCATCTTTAGTTGATTTTTGCATGTGGTGTAAGGAAGGGATCCAGCTTCAATCTTCTGTATATGGCTAGTCAGTTATCCCTACATCATTTATTGAATAGGAAATCTTTCCCCACTGCTTGTTTTTGTCAGCTTTGTCAAAGATCAGATGGTCATAGATGTATGGCCTTATTTCTGGGCTCTTTATTCTGTCACCCAAAACAGCAAAGATGGTGGCCCACCCCTTCCTCTGGGAGTGCCATCTCAGGGGATTTCAGATCTATGTCAGCTGTAGAGCTCTAGCAGAGGTGGCTGGAGGCCCTGGTTGGGAGGTCCCACCCAGTGAGAGAGAACGGGATCAGGCACCCACTTAAAGCCACAGTCTGGCCATATTCTAATAGAACAGCTGTGCTATGCTGGGGGATCCCTTCCACCCCAGGTCGGCTCATACACTCCAAAGCCTTAAGGCTGGAACAACTAAGGCTCCCGAACAGCAAAGATGGCAGCCGTTCCATCCCTCCAGGAGTTCCTTATTAGGGAGGTGCAATACCGCTATTGGTAGCTAGCTAGAATTCCAAGCCAGTGGGTCTCATCTTGTGAGGTGCCATGAAAGTGGGGCCTGCAGGCTGTTTCTGCTCAGCCCCTTGGATTTAGCCTCTTTCTTAGGGATATGTACAGGAGTCTAACCTCCCACTTTGTGAGAGCTGCAGCTACTTTTGCTGGAAAGCCCAAGCATCCAATGCTCCAGGTTCTCCATGCATGCCTGAGCAGCTGCTTTGCTGAAACTCCATGTAGCTCTGTCTGTCAGACTGAATATTAACGGCTCTGATGGAGTGGGTTCACAAGGAAACCTCCTGGCCTGAGGGTTGCAAAGATCTCTGGGAAAATCATGGTTTCCAGAGATTGTTCATTCACTTACCACTTCACTGGGTAGGGGAAGATCCCCTGGTTCCATGTTGTTCCCAGGTGGGCCGTTTTCCTGTCCTGCTTTTCTTTATTCCCTGTGGGTCATGTTGTTTCCTTGATTAACCTCAATGCGAATACTTGGATGAGTCATTTGAAGGTGTACTTACTTGCTGCTTCTATTCCTCTCCATGAGAGCCACACACACTGCCTGCTTCAAGTTGGCTATGTTGGCTACCCAAATCAATTTTTTAAACAGCCAAAAGATTTGAATAGGTATTTTAACAAAAAAGATGTATAGATGGCCAATAGCACATGAAAACACATCCAACTTTATTAGTCATCAGGAAATTCAAATTAAAACCATAGTGAGATACCAGTACAAACATTTTTGAATGTCTGAAGTTAAAACAACTAACCATACCAAGTATTGACGAGGAAGTGGAGGAACTGGAACTCTAAGGCAGTGCTTCTGTGAATGCAAAATGGTACATCCACTTTGGAAAACAGTTTGGCAGTTTCTCAAACTATTAAAACATATACCTATTTTATGACCCAACAATCCACTCCTGGGTATTTATGCAGGAGAAATGAAGTATATCTCCATACAAAGGTTTGTACATAAATGTTGACAGCAAATTAATTTGTAGTAGAAAAGACTGGAAACAGCCCAAATATCCAAATAGGTAAACATATTGTGATATATCTATGCAGTGGAATACCACTAAGCAACAAAAAGGAATAAACTACTGATACATATCACATCATGAATGAATCTAATAACAGTTATGCTGAGAAAAAAAAGAAACCAGAATATAATAGAGTAGATGTCTTTTAATTTCATTAGGAGAAAATTCTAGAAAATCAAACTGCAGTCATGACTTGGTATCCATGGAGGATTGTTTCCAGGACCCCCATAGATATCAAATTCACAGATGTTCAAGTTCCTTATATAAAATGGCATAGTATTTGCCTATAATCTATGCACATCCTCCCATATACTATATAGCATATCTAGATTATTTATGTAATACCTAATACTATGTAAATATTATATAGTTTTAATATTTTATTTGTATTATTTTTATGTTGCATTGTTACTTTATAATTTTTTTAAATATTTTTGATCTATAATTGGTTAAAGCTGTTGATGCAAAATCTACAAATTTGGAAAGTCAGTTGTAAATCATAGTAATGAAAGGCAGATCAGTGGTTTCCTAAAGATGAAGGAGATGGAAAAAGCCAAGAAAGAGGAATTACAACAGTACATGAGAATAATGGCTATATTAATTACGTTGATTGCAGTCATGATTTCACAAATGCATTCCTATGTCTAAACTTAGTAATTGTCCATTTCAATCGTGAAATTTATATTAATTATACCTCAGTAAATTTATTTTTAAGATAAAACCCATAAAAGGATACTACCACAAACACACTAGAATTACTACAATTTTAAAAAGACTGACAATGCCAAATGCTGGCATGTATTTTGAACAGCCTGAACCCTCATACTTAGCTCATTGAGTACAAAATGGTAACAATCACTTCAGAAAATATCTAGGCAGTTTTTTTATACAGGAAACAACGCATTGACTTTATAACCTAACAATTTCAAACCTAGGCAATTACAGGTTAAGTATCCTTTATCCAAAAATCTGAAATGATCTAAAATCTAAAACTTTTTGAGTATTTACATGACATCCAAAGGAAATGCTCATTTGGGTTATTTCAGGTTTCAGGTTTTCTTAATTAAGTATGCTCAACCAGTAAGTATAATGCAAATTTTCCCAAATCTGAACAAAATTTAATCTATGAAACATTTCTGGTTCCAAACACTTCAGAAAAGGGATAGTCAACCTGTCCCCAAGATAAATAAAATTTCTTCCCTCAAAAAATACTTTGTGAAATACAGTTCATATGGCAGCTCTGTTGTAATCAAAAACTAAAAAGCACAAATGTCTATCAACTGGAAAACAACTCAACAATGGAACGCTGCTTGACAATAACAAAGAAATAATCTGCTGATATTTCAAACAACATAGATGACTTTCAAAACCAAGTTGTTGATCAAGAGAAGTCAGATACAAGAGTACGCAATTTTTATTCAAGTTACATTTAGTTCAATAATAGGGAAAACTTATCTATGATATTTAAAATCAAAATAATATGTACCTTGGACAGAGGGAAGAAAACAAGCCGGAAAAGGCATAGGGTAAGTTTCTGTGGTTATAGATTTAGGGGATACAAGTACATAAATATATTGCATAGTGAAGTCTGAGCTTTTAGTGTACCCATTACTAAACAGTGTACATTGCATCCAATAGGTAACATTTCAACCTTCAAACCCCTCCAACCCTCTGGCATCTCCAATGTTTCTTTTTCCACTCTGCACGTCCATGTGTACCCATTTTTGAGCATTTATCAAAATTCAGAATTGTACACTGAAAATATGAGCCCTTTACTATATATAAATTATATTTCAATATATAATAATAAGAAAATTATTTTAAGGACTTCAACTATGTGCCATCATGAGCAATATATATCTATCAATAGATATATATACATATATTCTCTCTCTCTCTTTGAAGGGAGAATTCTGAATACATATATAGAAGATATACATATATTTATAGAAGAAGATATACAAATATACATTTATTTGAGGAGAGAGAATTCTGAAACCACTGAAAAACTATTACAACTAAGAAACAATATCAGCAAGGTTTTAGGATATAAGATCAATACACAAATGTAAATTGTATTTATATACACTAACAACAAACAATTCCAAAATGAAATTATGAAAACAATTATTTGCCATAACATTAAAAGGATAAAAATGGGAATGAACTTAACAGAGAAATACAAGATTTGTCCACTGAACACTATTCATAGTGTAGAAAAAAATTGAGATAAATCTAAATAAATGGAGAGATATCACAGGTTCAATGATCAGAAAATTATTTCGGTTTTTATTGCATTTGCTTTTGAAGTCTTAATCATAATTTCTTTCCCTAGGCCATGTCCAGAAGAGTTTTTTCTAGGTTTTCTTTAAGAATTTTTATACTTACAGGTCTTACATTTAAGACTTTAATCCAGCTTTAGCACTTTTTGTATGTGGTAAAAGGTATGGGTCTAGTTTCATTCTTCCTCATATGGCTATTCAGCTTTCCTAGCACAAGTTATACAATAGGATGTCCTTTCTCTAGGGTATGTTTTTGCCTGCTTTGTCAAAGATCACTTGGTTGTAGGTATGTGGCTTTATTTCTGGGTTCCTTAATTTGTTCAATTAATCTATATGTCTATTTTTATACCAGCACCATGGTGTTTTGATTACCATAGCTTTGCAATATAATTTGAAGTCAGCTAATGTGATACCTCCAGCTTTGTTCATTTTGCTTGGGAATTCTTTAGCTGTTCAGGCTCTTTTTTGGTTCCATATTCATTGTAGGATTGTTTATTCCTAGATATCTGAAAAATGACACTGATAATTTGATAGAAATTGCATTGAATCTGTACACTGCTTAGAGACTGTATGATGATTTAAAAAATATCGATTCTTCCATGAATATGGAATATTTTTTGATTTGCTTATGTTATCTATGATTTCTTTCAACTGTGTTTGTAATTCTTACAGAGATCTTTTAACTTCTTGGCTACATGTATTCATAGCATGTTTTCTGATAGCTATTGTGAAATGAATTGAGTTATACATAAATGGTTGTATAGCACTGCTACTGATTTTTGTATGTTGATTTTGTATCCTGAAATTCTACTAAATTTATTTATCAAATCTAGGAGTCTTATGGAGGAGTCTTTGGGGTATCTTAGGTATAAAATCATATTCTCAGAGAACAGAGATAATTTGACTTCCTCATTTGCAACTTGAATGCCTTTTATTTTTTTATATTGCCTGATTACCCCGACTAGGAATCCAGTACTATCTTGAATAGGAGTGGTTACAGTGGGCATCCTTGTCTTGCTCCAGCTCAAAGTTGGTGACTGTGGCTTTTGTTGTACATGGCTTGCATTATCTTGAGATAAGTTCCTTCCATGCCTAATCTGTTGAGAATTTTTTATCATGAAGGGATGCTAAATTTTCTCAAATGTTTTTTCTGCATTTATTGAGATAATCTGATCATATGGTTTTTGTTTTTAATACTATTAATGTGGTGAATCACATTTATTGATTCCCACTTGATTGTGGTGTATTATCTTTTGAATGTGCTGTCAGATTTGGTTTGCTAGTATTTTGTTCAGGATTTTTGAATCTATGTTCATCAGGGATATTGGTCTGTAATTTTCTTATTTTGCTTGATCCTTGCCTGGCCTTGGTATCAAGGTAATACTGGCTTCATAGAATTAGTTGGGGAGAGTCCATCATCCTCAATTTTTTGGAATAGTTTTGGTAGAAGTGATACCAGTTCTTTGTATATCTGGTAGAATTTGGTCGTGAATCTATCTGATCCTGAGCTGTTATTTTTGTTGTTGTTATTGTGAAATATTTTATTAGTAGCTCAATCTCACTACTCATTATTGGTCTGTTCAGAATATTTACTTCTTCCTGTTTCCAGGAATTCATCCATTTTCTCTAGGTTTTCCAGTTTGTGAGCAAAGAAATGTTCATAGTAGTCTCTGATGACCTTTTGTACTTTTGTGATATCAGTTGCAATGTTTCCTTTTTAATTTTTGATTGTGCTTATTAAAATTTTTTCTTGGTCGATCTACCTAGTATATCTTTTCAAAGAACAAAAATTTATTTTTTTTCATGCTTTGTATTGTTTTGTTGGTCACAGTTTCATTTAGTTCTGTTCTGATATTTGTTATTTATTTTCCTTTGCTACCTTTAGGTTTGGTTTGTTCTTGTTTTTATAGTTCCTTGAGGTGTGATATTAGGTTATTAATTTGTGATCTTTCTATCTGTTTGATGTAGGCATTTAACTCTATAAACTCTCCCTCTTAGCCCTGCTTTTGCTTTATCCCAGAGATTTTGGTATGTTGTGTCTCCAATTTCATTAATTCCAAAACTAATTTTAATTTGGGTCTTAATACTATCACTGTCCCAAAGATCATTCAGATGCAAGTTGTTTAATTTGTCTGTATTTGCATAGTTTTGAGAGTTCCTCTTACTGATTTCTGGTTATATTCCACTAAATGTCTGTTAGGGTCATTTTGTCTAGAGTTCAGTTTAACTCTAGTGTTGTTGTTGTTTTTTTTTCCATCTCAATAATCTGCGTAGTACTGTTAGTGGGGTGTTGAAATCCCCCATTATTGTTACATTGCCATCTGCCTCCTTTCTTTAGTCTAGTGCTATTTGTTTCATGAATCTGAGTAGTCTAGTTTTGGGGTACACATATACCTAGGATGGTTATATCTTCTTGAAAAGTTGATCTTTTTATTATTATAAATGACCTTTGTCATGTTTTTACTGTTACTGATTTAAAATCTGTTATATCTGATATAATTAAGGTAACTCCTGCTCACTTTTGGTTTCTGTTTGCATGAAATATCTTTTTACACCTCTCTACCTTGAGTCTAAGTATCTTTATCAACGAAGTTGGTTTCTTATAAGAAGTGTATGGTTGATTCCTGTTTCTTTATTCATTCCACCAATCTTTATCTTTTAAATGGAGCTTTTAATCCTTTTATGTTCAAAATTAATATTCATATGTGATTAGCTAAATGGATTAGCAATGCACTCAATACAAGGTGTATCACATGCACCTGTTGTTCTAAACAAATAGGAACAAAGCATGTTCCTGTCATGATGTTACCTAGTTCCTTTGTAGTCTCAATGGTGTGATTGTTTTATCTGACCTGTGAGTTAATACTTTCATGTGTTTTTATGGTGGCAAATATCAACCTTTGGTTTCCACATTTAGAATTGCCTTGAGCATTTCTTGTAGAGTTGATCTAATTGTTACAAATCCCCTTAATACTTGCTTGTCTTACAAAGATTTTATTTCTCCCTCAGTTACAAAGCTTGGTTTAGCAGGATTCATGGTTGACATTTTTTCCTTTAGAAGTCTGAAAACAAAATCCCAATCTCTTGTGGCTTGTAAAGTTTCTCCTGAGAAGTCTGCTCTTAGTCCAGGGAGATTTCCTTGATAGGTGATGAGACATTTTTTTCTGGCTGATTTTAGAATTATTTTTCCTTAATGTTGATTTTAGATAGTCTGATTATTATTATAAGCTGTGGTAAAGTTCATCTTGCAATGTATCTGCCTGAAATTGACTGTCCTGTATCTGGGTGTCTACATCTCTAACAAGACTATGGTAGCTTTCCTCAATTTTTTCCTCAAATAGGTTTTCTAGACTTTTCACTTTTTCTTCTCCTTCAGGAATACATATAACTTATAGGTTCAGTCATTTAACATAATACCATACTTTCTAAGATTTTTTTTTATTTTTAAAATTCTTTATTTACTTTTATCTAACTGAGTTAACTTGAAAGACCTGCAGAGGAATTAATTTTGTTAACATCTATAGGTTCAACACAATCCTTATCATAACACCAGGTAGCTTTTTTGTAGAATTTGACAAGGTGTCACTAAAATTCACATGGTAATTCAAGGAACTCAGAGTAGCCAAAATGATTTTGAGAAAGAAGAACAAAGCTGGAAAATTCAAATTTACTAATTTCAAAATTTATAACAAAATTACAATAATCGAGAGAGTGTGATACTCTTATATGTGGTTGACAGAAAAATGACCTCTTCAAAGATGTCCGTGTTCTAAACCTGAAGATTCTGGAAACATGTTACTTTACAAAGCAAAAGAAAATTTGTGGATGTTATTGAGTGAAGGATCTTGAGACCAGGAAATTATCCTGTATTATTCAGGTAGGCCCAATGTGATCCGACAGGTTCTGATATGTGATTAAGAATGAGAGAAAAGTGAGAGTCAGAGAAGATGTGACAATGGAAGCAGAGATCAGAGTAACATAATTACTGACTTTGAGGATGGAGGACAGCCATATGTCAAAGAATGCATGCAGTCTATAGAAGACAAAAAAGGCAAGGCTTTCCCAGAACCTCCAGAATGAATACAGACTGCACACAATTTGGTTTTAGTCCAGTTAAGCCATATCAGACTCCTGACCTCTAGAACTGTAGGATAATAAACTTGTGTTGTTTTAAGTCATTAAGTTTGTGACAATTTGTTAACACCCCAGTAGGAAGCTAATACAATAAACATGTAGATAAACGGAATAGAATGCGACATCAAAAACCCCTACATTGTTGATGTTTCAAAAGATGCCAAGAATATCAGTGGAGAAAGAATAGTATTTTTATTAAATAATCCTAAGACAGCTGGATAACCAAAGAATGAACTTGGACTCCCTACCACATACCATACAAACAAATTAATCCAAAATATATTATAAACTGAATTGTAAGAGCTAAAATTACACAATTCTTAGAAGAATACATAGAAATAATTTTTATGATCTTGGGTTTATCAATAGAGTCTTGGATATAAAACCAAGATTACATGCAACAAAAGAAAAAATAAATGTATTGAACTTTAAAAATTTTACTTTCGTCTGGGCGCAGTGGCTCAAGCCTGTAATCCCAGCACTTTGGGAGGCTGAGGTGGGCAGATCACGAGGTCAACAGATTGAGACCATCCTGGCCAACATGGTGAAACCCCGTCTCTACTAAAAACTAAAAAAAAAAAATTAGCTGGGCATGGTGGCATGAGCCTGTAGTCCCAGCTTCCCGGGAGGCTGAGGCAGGAGAATTGCTTGAACCCGGGAGGTGGAGGTTGCAGTGAGCCGAGATCGCACCATTGCACTCCAGCCTGGCCCCTGGCGACAGAGTGAGATTCTGTCTTTAAAAAAAAAAAAAAAATTAACTTTTATACTTCAAAGGAGACCATCAAGAAAGTAAAAAGGATAACCCATAGAATGGGAGAAAATATTTGTAAATATGTAAATAATATATCTGACAAAGGATTTGTATCTAGAATATATTTAAAAATTTAATCAATTCAGTAATAAAAAGACAATAATCCTATTTAAAATGAGAAATCAAACTTCTGGTTCCAAAGTTGTGGTGTAGAAGCAAGCTGGCTTCATTTCTCCCCACCCCACCACTCCCCCAAAGAAAACCAGAAACAAATACACAGGACTGAAATTATCACCAGCAGTATTCCAGAAACTCAAATATAAGGATGAGACAGTTCCCACAGCCACAGAGAAATGAAAAAACTCCAAGCAAATGTTAAGTAAATCTAGCTCCCATATTCACAATGCCCCTCTCTCCAATTTGCCCAGCACCAAGCATGCAGAAAACTTCTCATAAACTCAGAGTTTCGATACAGGAAAAAGTGAGATTAATGCAGACAACCAGCTCTTCCCCGATCTTGAGTTTCCTGACAGGAGACCTGTCTCTGCCTTAACCCATGGAAAGCATCCAGAGGGCATAAAGCAAGAAATACCCCTGAGGACAGCCAGAAAAAAAGAGGGGAGGTGGGACTAATCTCCAGCCCTGGAAACTCCTTTCTGTAATTCAGCCAAGGAAGATGCCAAATCAGAGAGGCTGGTTTGTTCCACAGTCTCCTGAGCAAGAACTATTCACCAGTCTTACCACACTACCAGGATATCCCCTTTGGCAACTCCCCAATTTGGAAGCAGCAGCACTGTTTACTAGAACCAAGGCAAACCTGGGCCAAAGGCACTGTCTAGTGTTATAATTTAGGAGACAGCGCCCTACTTGAAAAATATTTTAAAAGAAAGAAAACCAACAAAGAAATTACTTAAAAATTCTAAGCAAGCATATCTAATAAAAGCCAAAACAAGCCAGAAAAGGAAGACTGGCATAAACAAGCCTTCAATGCAAAGACATAGGTTTACATCCACAAGAAACAACAGCAAACATGGAACCATGGCCTCCTTGAATGGACAATGCAAGGAACCAATGATTGACCCTAATTAGATGGCAATATGTGAACTCTATAACCAAAGAGTCAAAATAGTAGTTTTAGGCAAACTTAGTAATCTTTAAGATAACACAAAAAAGCAATTCAGAGGTTTATCAGAGAAATTTAGTGAGATTAAAATAATTTTTAAAAAGCAAACTGAAGACAGAAACAGAACTAAAAAAATGCATTAGAAGCTCTCAACAGAGGGAGTGATCAAGCAGAGGAAAGAACCCGTGAGCTCAAACACAGGCTATTTGAAAATATACAGTAGAGGAAAAAGAGAAAAATAAAAGGAAGGACGATCACCTATATAATATACAAAATTACCTCAAAAGACCAAATTTAAGAATTATTAGTGTTCAAGAGAGAATTGAACAAGAATAAGACGTAGAAAGCTAAGTTAAATAAATAATAACAGAAAACTTTTCAGAACTTGAAAGGGAGAGAAATATTCAGATACAGGAGCTTCAGAGAACACCAAACAAATTCAACACAATTGAGACTAATACAAGGCATATAATAATCAAACTGTCAAAGATTAAGGGCAAAGAGAGGATCCTAAGTGCAGCAAAAAAAGAGGGATAAATAACAAATAAAGGATCATTGATGTATCTGGCAACAAGCTTCTCAACAGAAACCATACAGGTCAGTAGGGAGTCAATGTTTTTAAAGTACTGAAAGAAAAAACTAAACTGCCATTCAAGAAAACGGTATCCAGCAAAGCTGTCCTTTTATGAAGGAGAGTTAAAGTCTTTCCCAGACAAGCAAAAGCTGAGAGAATTCACCACCACCAGACTCATCTTGCAGAAATGCTAAGGAGAGTTCTTTGATCTGAAATAAAAAATCACTAATATAGAAAAAGAAAACATTTGAAGGTATAAAATACACTAGAAAAATTAAGTGTACAGGCAAACTCTAAATGAACACTCTATTATTGTAATTGTGGTGTGCAATTGACCCATAACTCTAGTATGAGGCCAAAAAGACAAATCTATCAAAAACAATAAATATACAGCAACCAGTTAGAAGATAGGCAATATAAAAACATGTAAATTAAGCCAACATAAAGTCAAAATATGGGGTAAATTGAGTTGAAGTATATTCAAAATATTTTTCTTGTTTCTATTCTTTTCTTAGGATCTAAGCTAAGTTATAAAATAATTTGTTATAAGATGTACTATATAATCCTATAGTAATCACAATGCAGAAAAACTATAATATATTCACAAAAAATAAAAGTAATAATTAAAACATACTGCCAGAGAAAATAACCACAATGGAAGACAGTATGAAGGAAGAAAGCAAAATGTTATATGCCAACCAGAAAACAAACAATAAAATGCCAATACCAAGTCTTTACTTATCAATAATATCATAGAATGTAAATAGACTCAAACTGACAATTAAAAGGCATACAGTGGCTGAACAGATAAAGAAACAAAGCCTAGCTCTATACTACTCTCAGGAAACACACTTCACATATAAAAACACACACAGACTAAAAACGAAGAGGTAGAAAAAGTATTTCATTCCTCTGGAAACCAAGAAAGACAAGAAGTAGCCATGCATATATCAGATAAAATATACTACAAAACAAATATTCTAAAAAAAGATAAAGGTCACAATGTAATGAAAAAGAGGTCTATGCAGCAAGATAATATAACAATTATAAATATATATGGACCAAACACAGGAGCTCTCAAGTATATAAAACAAGCATTAATAGGTCTAATGGAAGAGATAGATTACAATACAATAGTAGTAGGGGATTTGAATACCCCATTCTCAGTAATGAACAAATCATCCACATATTTATTTCATCAATCAAGGAACATATGAGTTCAACTACACACTAGATCTAATAGGCCTAACTTAATAAAAATTAATATTCCTCCATGATAAAAACCTTCAACAAATTGGACATAGAAGAAACATGCCTCAAAATAGTAAAGGCTATATATGAAACCCATAGATATCATAGACATGAAAGGAAAAAAATTGAAAGCCTTTCCTCTAGGAAAAAAAAAAACAAAATAATGCCCATTGTCACCACTTTTATTCAACATAGTACTGTCAGTCCTGGCAGGAGCAATTGTAACAGAAAAATAAATAAAGAGCATCTAAATTAGGAAGAGGTTAAATTAGCCTTGTTTGCAGAAAACATGATCTTTTACTAAGAAAGATCGGGAGTCTCCAGCAAAAAACTTTCAGAACTGTTAAAAAAATTCAGTAAAGTAGCAAAATAAAAAATCAACACTAAAAAAATCAGTAGCTTACACACACACACTCAGAAATATACATATGCTAATAACAAACAATCTGAAAAATAAATCAAGAAAACAATCATGGCTGGGCACAGTGGCTCACACCGGTAATCCTAGCACTTTGGGAGGCCGAGGCAGGCAGATGGCTTGAGTGTAAGAGCTGAAGACCAGCCTGAGCAACATGGTGAAACCTCATCTCTACAAAAAGTACAAAAATTAGCCAGGCATGATTGCATGCACCTGTTTTCTTAGCTACTCAGGAGGCTGAGGTGGGAGGATTGCTTGAGCCCAGGAGGAAGAGGTTGAGGTTGCAGTGAGTTGAGATCACATCACAGCACTCCAGCCCGGGCAATAGAGCTAGACTTCATCTCAAAAAAGACAGGACTTACACTTACAATAGCTACCAAAAATAGAAAATACCTAGGAATTAATTTAATCAAAGAACTGAAAGATCTCTGTGAGGAAAACTACAAAACACTGATGAATGAAGTTGAGGAGGACACAGAAAAAAATGGAAAGATGTTCCATGATCATTGATTAGAATAATTAATATTATTATAATGATAATTATACTCAATTTATAGATTCAATGCAATCTCTATAAAATATAAGTGACAGTCTTCATGGAAATAGAAAACAATCCTAAAATTTATATGAAACCACAAAAGACTCTAAATAGCCAAAGCAATCTTAAGCAAAAAGAACAAAGCTGGAGGTATCATACTACCTGATTTTAAATTATACTACAAAACTATAGTGACAAAATCAGCATGGTACTGACATAAAAACAGACATATAGACCAACAGAACAGAACAGAAAACCCAGAAATAAATCCACATGGTTACAGCCAACTGATTTTCTACAACAGCATCAAGAACATACATTGGGGAAGTGACAGTCTCTTCAATAAATGGTGCTGAGAAAACTGGATAACCATATGCAAAAGAATAAAACTAGACCCTTATCTCTCACTATATTAAAAAAATCAAATCAAAGTGGATTGAAGATTTAAATGTAAGACCTAAATCTATGAAACTTCTAACAGAAAACATTGGAGAAATGTTCTAAGACATTGTTCTGGGCAAAAAAATTTTTGTGTCAAAAGCACAGGCAACCAAAGCAAAAATACACAAATGGGATTATGCCAAGCTTAAAAGCTTCTACACAGAAAAGAAAACAATAGAATAAAGAGACAATCTAGGGTATGGGAGATAATATTTGAAAGCTATCCACCTGACAAGGGACTAGTGACCAGAATATATAAGGAACTCAAATAACTCAATAGCAAAGAAACAAATCATCTAACTTAAAAAAGGGCAAAAGACCTGAATAAACATTTCTCAAAAGAAGAGATACATATGACCTGTAGGTAAATGAAAAAACATTCAGTATCACAAATCATCAGAGAAATGCAAATAAAGACCATAATGAGATATCATCTCACTCCAGTTAAAGTGGCTTTTATCAAAAAGATTGAGCATAACAGACGTAGGAGATGATGTTGAGAAAGGGAAGCCTTCTACAGTACAATTACTATAGATAACTATATGAAAAGTCATCAAAAAAACAAAAATAAAACTACCATAAGATCTAGCAATTCCACTACTGGGTATATATCCAAAAGAAAAGTAATCCATTTAATGAAGAGATATATGCATTTCCAGCTTATCGTAGCACTATTCACAATAGCCAAAATACGAAATTAACCTAAGTGCCTATTAATAAATGAATGGATAAAGAAAATGTGATATATGTACACAATGGCATATTCTGCCATAAAAGAAGAGTAAAATCTTGACATTTCCAGCAACATGGTTGGAGCTGGAGGTCATTACGTTACGTAAAATAAGCCAGGCACGGAAACACAAACACCACATGTTATCACTCATATGTGGGCCCTAAAAAAGATCTTATGAAGATAGAAGTACAGTGATGGTTACCAAAACCTGGGAAGGGTAAGAGGGGAAAGGGAATGAAAAGACATTGATTAATGGGTGCAAATATACAGTCTGATAGAAGAAATAAGACCTAGTGTTTGACAGATGGGTAGGGTGACTATTGTTTAAAATAATCTATTGTATATTTCAAAATAGCTAGAAGAGAATAATTCAAATGTTTCTAGCATAAAGAAAAGGTAAATATTAAAGGTGATTGGTATTCCAATTACACTGACTTGATTTCTATAAATTATATAAATGTATTATCACAGGTACGCCCCAAAATATGTACTTTTATTATATGTCAATTTAAAAAATTGCAATGATCAAAGGGCCTGAAGAGACATTTCTTCAAGATATATAAATGATCAAAAATACACAAAATGATGCTCAACATTATTAGACATCCAATGCAAATAAACACAGTAAGACACCACTTCACACCCACTAGAATGACAAATCAAAAGACAGAAAATAACAAGTGTTAGTGAGCAGATGGAGAAGTTGGGATACTCATACATTGTTGCTGAGATTGTAAAATGATGCAGCCACTTTAGAAAACCCTTTGACTCCTCCTCAAAACGTAGAGTTGCTATATAACTCAGCAATTGCATCATTTACCAATACACCCAACAACAAGGAGGAACCTTGAAAACATCAGGCTAAATGAAAGAAGCCACTCAAAAAAGATCACATATTACATGATTACATTTACATAAAATATAATAAACAAATCCAGAAGGGCTGGAGAAAGAAAGCTAACCAAAGTTATGGGAAAAAAATATGCACAGTGCTAAGTTCATAAAATTGAGCAGTATGAACACATGTGAATGTATGAGTTGAACTAATAGCCTTAAATTGCCTACTTAGAGGTCTCAAGAAATAGGATTATGGCTCTGATTTTGGGTTGGATTACTAAATGTTACTAGTACAGTGGAAGGATAGGGGTTCAAAAAAATCAAGGCTACTTAGTGGGAAAAAGGTCATACACTTGTCTTTTCATGGAGTAAGACTGAACAAGAAAGGTAAAGTGCTCTGGAGGAGGTTCGATGATGGGAGAAAATGGCAGAAATCCAGAGACTGAAGTGTTGTTAAGAGCAGTTATAGTAGTAACAAGCATGAAGATATTCTTAACAGAGAAGAGATTTTGGCTACAATAAGATATATAAAATTAGGATCTTCAAGCATTCATGTATTCAAACAATTCATAATGGAGCCTTGAAAATGAATGGCACCAATAGAGCAGAGATAAAATTAACTAAAGAAAAGGAAGGCTAGAATTTTAAAACGTGATTGTTTTCTACAAGTGCACTGGCTTCAATTCTGACAGGAGATAAAGTGAAGAGGACAATTGGGAATGTGCATCATCTCAAAGACTTCAAAGGGTAAAGGGAAATGATCAAAAAATCAATCAATAACATCAATAAGGAAGGGGAGAGAGTAGTATTGCCTGATGGCATGAGACTCAAAAAATAACAGGCTTTTATCAGAGGCTGGAAAGGAGATGCTCTGATAGGTGGTTCATAGAGGACCAGCAAGAGCCCTGTTCTGGGGCATGGCACTCTCATGATGTTCTGAGCCTTGGCAGATGCATTATTTTAAAGAGGGACATCTCACTATTTAAAAAATACAGGAAGAGTAAGTAGAATTTTAGTAGAAAAAGGAGAGTTGGTGAGCAAAATGAAAAACTCAGACTTGGAAACAAGAAGTAGCTTTGTGTTGTTTGGGGAAGTTGTTTTGTTTTATTTTGTTTAAAAAATAATACGCGAATCTTTTATAGTAACAAACTTGATTTAATAAATTGAATGAAGCCAGATTTTGTAGAACTTTGCTTTAAAAGCTAATAATAAGTTTTTTTATCCTGAGGTCCATACATTCATTGAATATTTTTATCAAGGAAATAGTACACTGAAATTAGTGTTTAAACTTGTTGCTTAGAATGAAAAAAAGAAAGGATCAACAAACCACTTAAGAGACATAACTTAACCTGGACAAAGAGGAATAAAAATAGAAAATAATGATGCCAAATGCAGTTCCAAGAAGAAATTGTAAAATATTTTTTAGTAGAACAAATTTAAATGTTTTATTGGATTGTTTGTTTGTACATATTATGTTTCCAAAAGGTTTCATAAATTAGATCAGACCTAGAGCTTAAATTTCCAAAACTGTCAAACCAGAGCAAACCTAAAATATCAAAATATTCACTAAAATGACCTATTTGTCTCATTCATTTACCTAGTCACCATCTATTTGGTGCCCATTATATACAAGGCTCTATGCTAGATTCATTTTTCCTTTAGCAGGTAAATTATTGGTGACCTGCTCCTTAACTGCGTGTTATCAAATCCTAATTTCAAAACCTCGGGAAGGGACTGTGGAGGAAACTTTCTTTATTTATCATGGTCTAAGAAGATAATTAAGATGTAGTAAGGAGAAATGTACAATCTTTTTAAACTATTAATGAGTCATTGTTTTAGTTCATTAAAAAAAGTTGAAATATAACAGTTGCTTGTGTTTTTCTCATTCAACTTTTATCTTTTGATCAACTGCAGAATTTACTCCAGGAAATAATAACCTCTAAAACAAAATGAAAAAGCAAATTCAGAAATGTTTAAACTATTCTTACTCAAAATCTGATATATTTGTTTTAACAAATTATGTTTGCCTCTGGGAGAAAAGTCACCATTACTTTGTTCTTTTTAATAAAGAGTTCTTCAGTAAATACAAGACATTAAATCAAATAGTTTTTGCAACCAAATAAGGAAACAAACATAATCAATAGAATGAAAAATGTATCTTTTAAAAGGGAAACGAATGTATTAGAAGAATTCTTAGATATTCTAATCACTAAATACAAAAGGCTTACAGGTTTTTAGAAGCAAATGGATTCAGTTAGAAAGAAAAGATCTGGCCACAAGCCCAACATCCAAACATTAAAAAGAATTCTGATGACTCTGTAAATTGCAAATATATCTGCCTTCCATAACTCCTATATTCCATTCTCATGAAGTTTAAAATAAATATTTTAGTATAGTAAAAAAAAAAAAAAAAAAAAAAAAAAAAAAAACATTAAACTAAGATTAAAATAAAATAGGTTTTTGCTTCCAAGTTCATTTTCTGACCAAAAACATGGAAATTTGCCTTTCAGGGATTGTCTCCCACCTGAGCAGAAGTTGGTATTCTGGTGACAATCTCTTATTACAGAACGCTCATGTACTATTTTATTCCTTACCTCATCAGCAAATAGGAAAACCTACAGGCTCAAAACAGAGACTATTACATTGGACTCAGTGAACTTCATGATAGCCAGTGCTGACTTTATCTTCATCCACTGTAATCCCTGATCTGGAATGGCTCCATAGAAATTCACAATTTTGTTTCTAGTGTACAAATGGAAATAATAATGAGAGCTCTCTTATATGACATGGTAAAGAATGGAGTGCTTTGTTTAATTAGAGAATTTGGCTAACATAGCATTGCAAAATATACTAAGAAATGTACTGACATAAAATCTACATTAAAAATTTATATTTTTCTAAATATTTAAAGGACATTTAAAAATCTTTAGTGATAATGTCATCATTTTACAAATCAATAGTGAAAGATAGATACCGCAGACAGGTTCCAGATTTTTTAAAAAATAATAATGCCTTTACTATAGTGTAAGACTACTGGATCAAGGCAAATTTCTGAGCACCAACTAAACTTTTTGAGAGTGGAGGACAAACAATTCTACTAACATGATTCTACAGACAGAAAACTGGGTATACTGTGGGTAAACAGTATGGACAAAGGTTCATTTTCTGGCCTTGCCTATATTTACCTCAAGAAAGATCCTAACTCCTTCCTTCTAGGGAGGCTCCTGAGCCACGTGGTAAAATCATTGCAAAACCCATTAACTGAAAAAATTATTACAGTAAAAGAGCTCTAACCTAATTGACCCCATCTCGCTTCTAACCTCCATGCTGTCCTTGTTCATTCCGAGGCTTAGGCCAAATTAACTTTGGGAGGAACTTACAGTTTGAAACAAAGACAATAACAGCCCCTTCCAAAAACAAACCCCTTTTCCAGCCTGGGGACTAGACTGCCTTTGTAGGACTAACAAATTAGCCACAAGATTAGAAATTATGGTTTAGGAGTCATGCCACTAGACCCTGCAAGATTCTAAACCTCCCAAATTACTCCTGGCAACATTACTACTGTAAAACCTAAGATAAGTGCTTGAGATATTTTACAGATGGAGCATGTAATGGATCAGCTGGCACAACCCAGATTGATAAACTGGCTCTTCAGGTCTTGTGGCCCCCAGGAACTGACTCAGCACAAGAGGACAGCTTCAACTCCCTATGATTTCATCTCCAATATGACCAATTCTAACTCCCGACTCACTAGCAGCCCACCCACCAAATTATCCTTAAAAACTGCAATCCCTGAATTTTCAGGGAGACTGATTTGAGTAATAAAATTCCAATCTCCCATATAGCTGGCTCTGCATAAATTACTCTTTCTCGATTGCAATTCCCCTGTCTTGATAAATTGGCTCTGTGTGGGTAGCAGGCAGTGTGAACCCACTGGGCAGCAATGTGGTGCACCTAAGTTTTATAGGCTGTTACTCAATGTTGTGACTTCTCTGGTTATGAGGGTAGTGTGTTCCTGACTTTAAGTCCAAGGCTTTTTCTTCTCAACATTTTTTCTTGCTAAACTGAAGCACAGAGTAATAACTGCTTGATTCCTTTGCCAGCTTTCTCAAGGTCTCTAAGGGATTTCCTTATCTTATGGAATGGAATGTTTGCAAATGATCTTCAAATCAAAATTCACCATAGCTGTATAGTGATTGAGGTGTGGTCTGCTCCTACATTGCATTGTTGAGATCAAGCCAGTTTTTTATAAGCCTTCTGTAAGGACCTTACAGCAAGCTACACTGACCTGCCAGGTTTTCATCGTTACGCAGAAAGAAAATTCCTTACGTACTTGGAAATCTTTGTAACGAAGTTCTGGAGTAGGGTCACAGGCAAGAAAATTTTGTGCTTACCATAAAAGAAATTTAGAAACAACTCAAAAATTTTATTTACATTTCTCTAAAAATTAAACTGAATTCAAACATACAGTAAACCTATTAAATTCTTTATTTGCCTTCTTAATTCTCTGCCCTAAAAATCTCTTGGGACTATCATACCCCAAGAAGAGAAAATATAACTCATTTCTTCTCTACTACCTCAGTCCTCATCATTTATGCCCATATAAGCCTTTTATCCATGATGTGCCTTCTAACTGGAATACTCCCCTCCCCCACAGCCCTCAAAAGGCATAGTTGGAGCCTTCACTAGCACTACTATCTTGAGAATCACTCATAGTTCCAGCCCCAGACAGCCCTCTCTTCCTGTCTTCTGTCTTCATTCTGGAATATGAACAATCAGAGTCCAATACTACTTTACTTTTTAGTAACTAAATAGATCAGCAATGCACTCAATAGTGGCAAACTTTGGCCACTCTGATGAATATAACCCTCTATATCCATTTCTAAGACCCTAGAATTTTTCTTAATGACTGAATCATACTGGCCACCACATTCAGGGACACGACTATATGCCTATATCTACTTTACCACAACTGCTCTGTTTAATGCTAACTCAGAGGCCACAAGAAAAGAAATTTAGTTGAAAACGACTTCGTTTAAAACATCTTTTTATAAAGTTTTTTTATATATGTCTTTTCAAGATGTATAGATGGAAGAAGGATTGGGGTAGGGGGTTTGATCTACAGTGTGAGGAATCTTTCCTGCTGAAAAGATGAAAACAATCTCTGCCTTTCTCAGTGTCATCCATGCATGCTGCTTACTGGGCTTCCCCTTGAAGGCAGTTGATTTGCCTGATTAAGTGCTTACTTGGTTTGGTGGAGATTTTTGAAACTCAAAGGACTTATATTGAAACTCTATTTTTGTTTGTTTTTGAGTGGAATGCATTTATTTGGTGTATGTAAACTTCTGGGATTTGTGGTAAATTTGAACTCTTAATTCTGTTACATACTCTTGGATGAGTTGTTTTGTAGAAGATGTATATTTAACTTGAGATTTAAACACCAAATTGTAATAATTTTTTGAATGCTAATTTCATATCTAAACTGTTGATGCATAGTCCGGATGTTTGAATATTTCATGTGAGATAATTGATACAAATATTTGGCTGCATATAAAGTAACTGGTACAGATTCCTTTGTAGAGATGGGAAAGTTTCTCTTCTTGCTTGAAACTACTCATTAACTGTGACTGAATCCACAGTAGTAATATGTTCACATCTTAATTTTTGTCAAATGCTTTTAAATTATTTACTTTCTTAGCTACCTCATTTACATTACTAACAATGTAATATTACAATATAGTTGTACACCCTTTTATGGTACCCAAATACACAGACAATTCTTTACTCCATTAGTCCCCAAAAGCAGTTCTATTAATGAGCTGGTTTAAGACTTCAGAGGCATCATCCCAATGAGCTCAACTTTATCATTTAATGTTTATTTCTGGAGAACAAATAACAACAAAATATTTTTCCCTCGGAATTATTTTGTAAGGTATTTATTGCACCAGATTCACTTTCAAGGAACATCTGATTTTCACTTACAAAAATGAACCTCCATTTAGTTGTACACTGAAGAAGGGAGATGTGCTGGCCTGTGATGGGCACAGAACATTCTGAGCTGAAACTTGAACTAAGTGTGTTTAACTAGAGCCTATTCCCTGAGAGTCTATCAAAAGCTTTTTATGTATCTTGCAACCTGGATCTGTCCCTACTTCCCAATGTAGGGATAAACCCAAAATAGATCCTTATCGCTACATTGGAAAGGGGTCCCAATCCAGACCCCAAGAGAAAGTCCTTGGATCTTGTGCAAGAAAGGATTCAGGGCGAGTCCATGGTGCAAAGCAAAAGCAAGGTTATTAAGAAAGTAAAGTGGTGAAAGAGCCACTTTCACAGCTATTCCATAGCTAAGAGTAGGGCATTCCTAAAAGTAAGAGGAGGAATGCATCCACCATAGGTACAATACTTGTTCATATATAAGATTTTTAAAAAATCATAGGGAGATGTGCTCTACTACAAGAGTTTGTGATAAAGGATTAATTCTCTTAAGTACTGTATTTTGTAAAAATTGATACTGTTATCGTCAAAGCAAAATAAGGAATGCTTCTGTTCTCAATATATCAGGGTATCAGAACACTCCCAAGTCTGAGTCTGTTTAGTAAGCATTATAAATCTGTTCTCTTAACTGTAAACATCTAGAGGCTAGGAATACCCAACTTTGTGGGAATGCAGCCCAGCAAGTCCCAGCCTCATTTTCCCAGCTCTCACTCAAGATGGAGTCACTCTGGTTTGAACCTTGCTGACACACCCATGGGCCTGAAGCCCGCAAACATGAAGTCTAGGAAAGAGGGCTCAGAGAAAAAAAATGAAATTTATCTGTGCCTGATCCAGACCTGGACACTAAAGGACAACTTCTGTGCCGTGCAATAGCCAGATATTAAACAAATATGAAACTCATCTACCATTCTTGCATCAATGAAACTGCCTTTGCAAAACTCATACCTGAGGAAATATGACAGTCAAAGAGATTAAACCAAACAAATCCCATCTTGCTTGTAACCTTTAAGCTGTCCTTGTTCATTCCTGGGCATAGGCTGAACTAGCCTTGTGAAGGAATTTATAGTTTAAACTCTGAAAGAAAATTGATAAAAGCCCTTTCTGGGGGGTGGGGGGGAGACCTTCTTGCCTGGGGACCAGTCTGCCTCTGTAGGTCTAACAAATTAGCTACAAGATTAGAAATTATGGTTTAGGGGCCATGCAGCCTCCAGCTGCAAGAGTCTGAACCTCCCCAAATTGCTCCTGGGGATAACATTACTGTTGCAAAACCTAAGATCAGTGCTTGTGATATTTTGTAGACCTTACCACTCAGACCAGTAATCTGGCTCAACCAGTTCTGCAATCCCACCCAGGAACAGAAGTCAGCAAGAAGGGAATTCCCTTCAACCCCCTATGATTTCATCTCCAACCCAATCAATCAGCAATCCTCACTTCCCAAGCTCATATCTGCAAAATTATTCTTAAAAACTCTGATCTCCAAGTTTTCAGGGAGACTGATTTGAGTAATAATAAAACTCCAGTCTCCCACAAAGCCAGTAATGTGTGAAATACTCTTTCTCCATTGCAATTCCCCTATCTTGGTAAATTGGCTCTGTCTAGGCAGCAGGCAAGGTCAACCTGTTGGGAGGTTAAATCAGTGGCCATGAAAGCCCTTCCTATAATTTCCTTAGTTCATCATTTCTTCTTGCTTTAAAAAGCTTAGTATTGTCTACAAATTTGAGTTCTAACTGTCAACACAGGTTTTGGATTGTCCCTTACCATACTGAGCAGTCCATCATTGCTCAAGCATCTGTGACGAAATCTGTTCTATACAGATGTATAAGCATAGGATTCTTTGGCAGCTCTCAATGACGCCCTGTTAACTAGTTGTCTTTCCCTAGGTCAGTGCCACACTATCTTCACTACAAATATTGGAAAATAAGTTATGATATCTGATACAGCAAATCCATTTGCCTATGACACTTGTTCAGCAATGTCTTGACTATCCCTAGGACTTTGCTCTTTCACAGACATTATAGAATCCATGTATTAATTTCCTCTAAAACCTCTGTTTATATATGAATTCGAATTGTACTTACCAGATACTAGTTTAAATCTTTTGACATTAACATTAAACTGTTTTTTACCTACAAAGATGACAATTTCATATGGTTCTGCTACTGAATAGATCATAAGGGAAATAATTAACTTCTTTCTGATACCTACTCATGAACATGATGTATCTCGCCATTTACTTAGGTTTTCTCAATATCTTTATTAAAGTTGTAGCTCCATACAGGTATTGAATACATGTTGTAAGATTTACTCCTAGATATCTTGCTCTTTTTTTAATTTTTTACTTATTTATTTTGTTTCTGTTGTAAATGGTATCTTTTTCTTATAATTATACTTTCTGTTTGTGTATACCTGCTATGGTTTGAGCCTTTGCCCCCCTCAAACCTCAGGTGGAAATCTGGCCCCCAATGGGGCAATGTTGAGAGATGGGGCCTGGTGGGAGGTGTTTGGGTCCTGGGGGTGAATCCCTCATGAATATGTAACCAGGGTGGGGCTGCATAGCTCCCTCCCCATTTTGATGAGGTCCTTGGCCTCTCTTATCCTGAAGAATGGGAAAAGGGGCCCCAGAGACATGGGGACATTACTGTTTGAATAAATATCGTGGACCCAAAGAGTTTTACAGAAAAGCTATTTATTGGGCAGAGGGAGAAAGAGAGAGCGCCCATGCTGTTGTGTGAGGGGAATCTGGAGAAGGATATCCCTCTATGTAAGAAGCAGTGGACTTTTAACCCTGGAGTTATTCCCGCCTCATTCATGTTCTCATCCAATGAGAGGAGTGCTTTCAAACTTCCTCTGGGGTGATTGATCTTTGACTCTGATACTGGATTGGCTACTTGTCCACAACGGAGCCCCTTCCTCTCAGATTCCCCTCCTTCCAGAGCTTTCAGCAGGTTTTTTGCACAAAGGAACCCACCTGAATTTCTCTACCTAGCCAGTGGGCAGGAAACCCAGACAAAGAACTTTAGGTTTCCCGGATGGGGTCATGGATGGAGGGAGGCATGGCGCTGGGAAACTCCTGCCTTTTAAACCACACCCCTCCTGGACCTGGGAAGAGAAGTGTTTTCCTTAACACAGTCCCTCAAATAGATTAATGCCGTTTTTCTCAGGGTGAATGAGCTCTCCCTCCATTAGTTCCCCTTGAGGACTGGTAGGTAAAAAGCACCTAGGGCCTCCCCTGCCACCCTAGTGGCTTCCTCCCTCGCCATGTGATCACTCTTTGCACTGTTGGTAAGGAAGTGTTCCAGACCCAAGGCGCATTCTTATGCAGCTACGTGGAGGTAGAAAGGTATCATACACAGGACAGTGGTTCCCGATACTCATCAGTCAGAACTTCTATTGGAATCAACCAATTCTCTTTAATCTAACTTTACTCCTATTAGTTATGTAAGCTATTTCTTTTTCACAACTTCTTTCATACAATGCAAGGTCCTCAGAGTGTTTGATTTTAAACACTACCTCCCAGATTCCATATTATGGTTATTTAGAATTTCAGTTCAATTTTTTAAATGTCATGCTAGATAGACACTATTTCATTATATTTTTGTCAATGTTTATTTGGGTTACACTTTTTTTTCACATGACATGGTTCTTTGCACTCTACTGCTTTATTGATTTTATTCTGAATGAAGAATATCCTTCAATATGTTTTCAGGCCTTTGACAAACCCCCCGCAAAAACAAAATTAAATGTTGTTTATTTTGCCCTCAGGCTGGAATGATAGATTTTGATAGGTTTAGAATTCTAGATTGATGGTTGCTTTTCCTTGTTACTTTAAATATATCGTTTTATTGTCATCCAATGCCCAGTGTGGGTGTTGTTGATGAGAAGTCTGCTGTCAGCCTAATTATATTCCTCTCTAGAAGAAATATCTTTTTCTATCTAAATTTTTGGGCTTTTTTCCAGAAAAAAAGATTTTCATCTCACTATAATGCATGACGGTACGGACTGTATTTTTTGTTTGGTTATTTATATTTGGAGTTTGGTATTGTTTTGTTTTTGCTGCTGAGGACCAATTATGCCCTTTCAGTTTCAGGGTTCATTAATTTCTTTACTTCTAGAAACTTCCCAGGTATTATCTTTTAGGATACTTTTTCTCCCGTATATCCATTATTTTTTCTTCTGGAATATCTCATTCTATCTCTTTATCTTCTTTATCGCTTAACATTTTCAATAATTTTTTAATCATTTTATCCCTCTGTACTCCATTCCAAGTGGTTTACTCAATTCTTTCAGTTCTCTGATTCTCATTTTCATTGACATTAATATGCTATTAATCCAATTCATTTAACGTACTTTTGTGTATATTTTTAATATCTTTTGTGTAGTATATTTTTAATATCTAGAAGTTCAATTTGGTTCTTTTTTCAAGCTGAGTTTTTCAAGCACCCCTGATATTTTGTTGTGCATTTAATTCAATTTTTTTATTTTGTATTCTTTTATCTCTATAATCTTTTTAGATATATTTATATTATAGTCTTTTTTTAGACTTTTATTGGTTTTGATCTTCAATTTTGGGAAGACTAATCTCTTGGATATAGTGTTTTCTGGCACTCCATTATAATGGGTCTTTTCTTGAGTTTTTTTAAGACATTACTACTCTGTCCTGCGGTAGCTGCATTTGCTTTATGTTATCTACATGTACCCACAGAATCATTTCTCGTTTTTTTCTTCTAGGCTCTAGGGTAATAACATAATAGCCAATAGCCATATGTAAATTTTAAAATAGAAATTACTTAAAATTAAATAAAATTTATTTCTGCAATCTCACTAGACACATTAAGTGCTCAATAGCCACATATGGCTATTAATTACCATATTAGATAGTGCAGTTATGAACATTTCCATATCACAAAAGTTCTATCCTACAGTGTTAATGAGTTTACACAGTCCTAAACTAGCTTTTGTGTTAATTTCTTTGTTGTTTCCTAACCCTTGCTGGTCATTAAATTTTAATTCCTTTAGGTTTCAAAGGTATAGAATTTTGATTAATTATGATTGACTTATATTTTCAATCATGACCCCCAATAGATAGCAAGTGACCTTTACATTTCTCCAGGCCATTAATCGGATATATCTAGATTGCTTTAAATAAGTAACTTCATAACCCTTCGAGACTCTGGACTTTATTCAGAGGGCTCAATTCCAGCTTTCCCTCTTGAATAGACCTGTGGCCACACCTTTCTCCCTAGTGGGTATTAACAGCCCTTTACATATATTACTTCTATAAACACTGAGTAGTCAAAGGGCCTACTTCCACTTGCTTTTCTGGATTTGAATCCTCTCTTATGACCTGTCACCTGGAGATTTCTTTCTGTTTTTCAAGCTGCTTTCTATAATTCATATTAAAAAATACATCATATTTCATCCAGCATTTCACCATGTTTGTGGAGAAAAAGTGTCTACATCAGCTAAATTTATCATCTGATCAGAGATATACTGATGCTGTATTGCATGCTTTAATATTTTGAGAACTAATAAGATATATCATGTTTAAAATAACTTTCATTTTTAAGTCTACTCTTTAATATAATTACTCAAAAATTTGTGTCTAATTGTAATCTGGAGCTTGAAGTTCTACAACTTCACCTGTAGGTGATTTGTTTTTCTTATTGGAATGTCTCATAACAAATCTAGATACAAAAAGTACTGTTTTTTAGATGACACCTCTTGTATCAATCACTTCTTTCCAGTATCATTTTACTTTTGCATAGAACCTGATACATTCTCCTCTAAAATTGTAAAGTAATGTTTATTTATTATAACTGGTAACATGTTCAAAGAAAAAAGTAATCATCCCTCTTCTCTACTTCCTTTCCACTCCTTACTTCCAGACAACCTCCTTGCCAGATGGTCAGTGATATCAGCACTGTTTTATATTGCCTTAGTAGTTTTCCATGCATTTTTAAATATACACAAACATATGAATTTATAATTTGTGGTCCCTGTCCTTGATTATTTTGACCAAAATGAGTATTTCACTAACTGAACACTAGAACATCTCTCTAGTCAACATATATAAGCCTAATAGATATTTTTAAATACTTTTATATTATCCATAGTATAAATGTCCATGATTTATTAATCTTTTCCCTCTCGATGAATACTCAGGATGCTTCTAGTTTGCTGCCACTATGAATTATAACACAACAAACATTCTTGAGTATATTCTTGCATACTTCTAACACTTGGATTTTTATATAACCTTACTCTAAATTGGTATAAAAATATGTTATCTTTCTTTACTAAGGCTCTCATTTCTCTCTATCTCGTATAAATCTAAAATAATCTTTTTGTACCAAATTTTTATTAAAGAAATTAGATTATAAAAATATTATTTAAAACAAAAATTTATTATAGGTTCTTCTGTCTTCAGAGCAGACTGGCATAATTCATGTTAATAGGAAGATATGTCTCTATATTTACTTTCTACCGATTAAGTAGATTGGTAAAAGGAGGAAATAGTGAACTCTCAATGTCTAGGCCAGAGGGACTGGATGAGGTGACCCTCTGCTTAACAGAACATATTGTTGACCCTTTGTTTATACCAAGCCTAATAGGACCTTGAAAGCAAAATTGTCTCAGTGAAGCCTGGAACTGAATTTGGAAGAGTAGTTTCCGTAGGGAAATGTGAGAGAGAGAGAAATCAACAGATTAAAAGAATTGGTGTTACAGAGGACATGGACCCAAAAATGGCAAGAGGCTGGAAACTGCATAGAATGAGAAATGTCAGAGCATGGGAAGGATTTCAAAATTGTATTCCTTTCCTTTTGAACCCCCAAATCCAGCACAATGCCTGTCACAAAGTAAATGTTCCAAGAATATGACTAAAATAATAATTAGAGATGTTTAATATTCAACTTTTAAGTGGTTGGATTTTATGTTGTCCACAAGAAACCCACTTTAAATATAAAAATATGGGGCCAGGCGCAGTGGCTCACGCCTGTAATCCCAGCACTTTGGGAGGCCGAGGTGGACATCAGGTCAGGAGTTCGAGACCAGCCTGGCCAACATGGTGAAACCCCGTCTCTACTAAAAATACAAAAATTAGCCAGGCGTAGTGGCGGCCACCCATAATCCAAGACTCTCTAGAGGCTGAGGCAGGAGAATCACTTGAACCCAGGAGGCAGAGGTTGCGGTGAGCCAAGGCACGACTGCACTCCAGCCTGGACAACAGAGCGAGATTCCGTCTCAAATACATATACACACACACACACACACACACACACACACACACACACAGCTAGATTCACTATTTCTGAAGTGGTATAATGTTATTTGAAAGAAAACTAGATTTATTTATAAATAGGCAGCTACTTTAAAAAGTACAATGGCTGCATTGTCATAATGTAAAGCCTTTCCCTATCATCTCAAACTTTCAGTGAAAACTCTAACATCAAAATATGTTATTAAAAAATAGGGGGTGAGCATTACAAAATCAAGAAAACAGATTGAATTACACCTTCTGGAGAGCCCAGAGCTTAGAGAAGCCAATAGTCTCCAGATCTGATAAACGTGTTAAGAATGGGAATTCCCATAAAGCAGGAACTTCTTGTAGAGGTGATCAGGGAAATGCAAGCCCTTAGGAATCTAGGATAATTGTTGGAGAACCTTACATAACAAGGGGTAACGGCTTAAAGTAATATTATGATGGGGTGACCAGAGCAGACATTTGTCAAACAGTGAATCATATAATCATAGAAAATGTTTAAAATTGGAAATCAATCATTTAGTCCAGTGATTATGAACACCTTCAATTTCATGAGCTATTTCAGTTGATACCATCTTTCTGGAACGCTAAGTTGAGCAGAATTCTGAGACTGGAAACTGGGCTGGTGGTGAAGATGGTTGGGAATTATCAAAAATCCTAGGGAAGTGCAAGGTGGGGGAAAGTAAAGCATGTAAATTTCCAGATCCCAAATTTATTGAGGAAAGATGTGATTTGTTTTTTGTTCCTTGGTTTTTTTCACACCTTTCCCTCCTCACAACTTCATCAACTATTCTCAATGGGACATTGAAGCTGATTTAGTCTAGCCCTGAGTTAGTACAAGCACTTTA
Source organism: Cebus imitator (assembly GCF_001604975.1). NCBI lineage: Eukaryota > Metazoa > Chordata > Mammalia > Primates > Cebidae > Cebus > Cebus imitator. The sequence continues at coordinate 1,036,679 of NW_016107332.1, forward strand.
TTCATAAGGAAAATACTTATTTATTTTTTAACCTACCAATATTGAATCAGGAAGAAATAGAAAGACTGAACATATCAATAACAAATAAAGAGGTTAAAATAGTTATTAAAATCCTCCTCCCAACAAAGGAAAGCTCAGGACCAAATTGTTCAGAGGAACAACGAGTCAGTGAAGCATTCAGAACATACAAAACATTTATCAATTAAGTTCACTGTCTTATAAGGGCACAGTTCATGATGCCTCAAAATAATTAAAATAGTAACATAAAAGATCACTAATTACAGATCATTATGACAGATATAATAATGGAAAGTCTGAAAAATTGCAAGAGATACCAAAATGTGACATAGTGTCACAAAGTGAGCCCATGCTGTTGAAAAATGGCGCCAACAGACATTTCACACAGGGTTGCCACAAACCTTCAATTTGTAAAAATGCTGTAGCAGTTGAGCACAATAAAGTTCAGTGCAATGAAACAAGCATGCCTGTGTCTATCAGAGGGAGACAGAATTGCTCCTTCAGAGAGTCACTAAATAACTAAAAATATGCAAATAATTACACAGTGCCCTTTCTGTTATTGATAATTACAAAATGCCTTGCAACATTTTATATTGTTTATTGTACTGTTTCTTGACTCTTCTTTGTTTGTATTACATTTTCATATTTTACAACCATGTGGTAAACTCCTAAAATACAAATATTTTATTTTATAGAGCCTTCTCATTCCTATATACTTTAGGCAGTCAATAAATATCTGAATCAATTAATGTTCTGAATTTTATCTCTCAAACCAGATTACATATTTACTGAGAAAAAAATGTATTTTTTTCAGGCTTTTCCCTCCTCACAATTCCTCCATCCACTATGCTTAGGAGGCTACTGAAGGCATACATGAAATGTATAGACAAATAAATAAATTAATAAATAAATAAATTATTAAATGTGAAGCATAACTCTTGGGAACATAAATCCTTTCTCAGAACTGAATTAAAAATTGTTAAAGGAGGCCGGACGCAGTGGCTCATGTCTGTAATTCCAACACTTTGGAAGGCTGATGCAGGCAGGTCACCTGAGGTCGGGACTTTGAGACCAGCCTGATCAACATGGAGAAACCCCATCTCTACTAAAAATACAAAATTAGCCAGGTGTGGTGGCCCATGCCCATAATCTGAGCTACTCAGAGGCTGAGGCAGGAGAATCACTCAAACTTGGGAGGTAGAGGTTGTAGTGAGCCAAGATCATGCCATCGGACTCCAGCCTGGGCAACAAGAGAGAAACTCAGTCTCAAAAAAAAAAATTGTTAAACTCAGGGAAACTCAGTCTCAAAAAATTTTTATCAAATTTTTGAGATAAAATTTACTGCAAAAAAAATTAATAAAATTTACCACAAAAAATTTTCATTACCAACTGTTTTCAATTATACATCATGGTCTTAAAATTTCTTCCTAATTGGATATTTTACAGCTTCTGCCTCTTTATAATAAAAGTTGTGTGTAAACATAACTATAGGCTTTTATGTTTTCACACAGTAATGCATATTTGCCATATTGAAAATACTGTTTAACAAATAAGTGTGCAATACTAGGAAGGAAATTCCTTCTCTCAAGGAAAACAGTGATGAAAGTGGCAGAGAAAAACACTGTTTTTTTTAATTAAAGCTGTCACCTCATTTGATTTCCATATTCTGAATATGAAAAAATATTATCCACTCAATAAACGTTTACCCAGCACCTGCTATGTTATGTCTGAGAGTTACAAAGATGAATGATCATGATCTATCTTCAAAATTCATTGTTTCTTGGAAAAGGCAGACACATCAGCAAACAGTTTGCCACGAGTGCACTCTGAGGGAGATATGCCCAAGGTGCTAGGGGACTACAGAGGAGTGAGAAAGAAGAAAAAGTAAATGAAGGAAGAACAAGTTTCAGGCAGGGATGGTCCCTCCTAATGAACATTACATGATTGCTAGTTCAGTTATGACAGGCAGCCTCAGGTTTCTGAATAAATTGGTTTTGGATGTGATAAAGGAAAATTCCTATGCCACTTATTATACATATTCCATGGCCTTCCTAGTGACTTGAAAAACTCTATAAAGTGTTTATGCTCATTGTTAAAGTTGAATTACATGTGTGTTGGAAAAGGGATTCACTCAAGTACAGCCAAACTCAGCTAGAGAGATGTTGAAATGAAAAGTAACTAACTTCCCCTTTTGCCAAGGGCAAGTAAGAAGTTTTAAGAAAGGGAGCCTTCTGCCTAAGTTAATACGGCACATGAGGACAGCATAACCCTGGCATTGTCCTAGAAAGAAGTCTCTCATTACTAGCTCTCTAACCATAGGGTCCTGTTTTGTTTTTTGGGGTTGTGTTTTTATTTGCTTATTTTAATACATGAGAACTACTTTTGGGGAAGAGATGGGATGGGGAAAATAAGGAGATTAAAAAGCCACTCCACTGGCTAGGCGTGGTGGCTCACACCTGTAATCTCAGCACTATGGGATGCCAAGGTGGTAGTATCTCTTGAATTCATGAGTTCAAGACCAGCCTGGGCAGCATGGCTGATATGGTTTGGCTGTGTCCCCACCCAAATTTCTTTTTTGTTTCTTTTTTCTTTT